>NW_022436982.1:11139572-11387057 GCF_009761245.1 Sapajus apella
GGTCCTTGAGGAATTGCCACACTGTCTTCCACAATGGTTGAACTAATTTACATTTCCATCAACAGTGTAAAAGTTTTCCCATTTCTTCACATCATCTCCAGCATCTGTTGTCTCCAGATTTTTTAATAATTGCCATTCTAACTGGTGTGAGATGGTATCTCAATGTAGTTTTGATTTGCATTTCTCTGATGACCAGTGATGATGAGCATTTTTTCATATGTTTGTTGGCCTCATGTATGTCTTCTTTTGTAAAGTGTCTGTTCATATCCTTTGCCCACTTTAGAATGGGCTTATTTGTTTTTTTCTTATAAATCTGTTTTAGTTCTTTGTAGATTCTGGATATCAGCCCTTTGTCAGATATGTAGACTGCAAAAATGTTTTCCCATTCTGTTGATTGCCGATTCACTCTAATGACTGTTTCTTTTTCTGTGCAGAAGCTGTGGAGTTTGATTGGGTCCCATTTGTCTCTTTTGGCTTTTGTTGCCAATGCTTTTGGTGTTTTGGTCATGAAGTCCTTGCCTACACCTATGTACTGAATGGTTTTGCCTATATTTTCTTCTAGGGTTTTTATGGTGTTAGGTCTTATATTTAAGTCTTTACTCCATCTGGAGTTAATTTTAGTGTAAGGTGTCAGGAAGGGGTCCAGTTTCTGCTTTCTGCCCATGGCTAGCCAGTTTTCACAACACCATTTATTGAACAGGGAATCCATTCCCCATTGCTTGTTTTTGTCAGGTTTGTCATAGATCAGATAGTTGTAGATGTGTTGTGTTGCCTCTCCGAGACCTCTGTTCTGTTCCATTGGTCTATATATCTGTTTTGGTTTCAGTACCATGCTGTTTTGATTGCTGTAGCTTGCAGTATAGTTTGAAGTCCAGTAGTGTGATGCCTCCAGCTTTTTTCTATTTGCTTAGAATTGACTTGGCTGTGCAGGCTCTATTTTGGTTCCATATGAAGTTTAAGGTGGTTTTTTCCAGTTCTGTGAAGAAGGTCATTGGTAGCTTGATGGGGATAGCGTTGAATCTGTAAATTACTTTGGCAGTATGGCCATTTTCATGATAGTGATTCTTCCTAACCATGAACATGGAATGTTTCTCCATCTGTGTGTGTCCTCTCTTATTTCTTTGTCAATGGTTTGTAGTTCTCCTTGAAGATGTCCTTTACATTCCTTGTTACAGCTTTATAGGACATGCAACTAAGTCACATTGCAAAGGGGATGCATTAAAAATGGGAAGAATTTGTGGCCTTTTTTTTTTTTTTTTGCAATCTGCCACAAAGTATGTTTTGCCCAAATATTCCATGTGAAATTACTTCTTTGCAAACTATCATAGTCTTTCCTACATTGATTATGTATTAATTATACCTTAAATATTCCATAATATACAGGAAGTAATATCACTAGTATGAAGTCATTCATAGTCACAGGCTGACTTGTTTTGACTTGAAATAGCTTGCCTTGGTTTCTTCACACTTTGTCCAGTACCTGCTGTGGCTTCCACAGTGACTGCCCTTAAATCAAGAGCATCTGCTTACTAGTTTTCGAACTAACCAACTGGATTTTGTTTAGACTGAACTCACTCCTTGACCTCATCAAATACTACATTCAAAACAAAATAGCTGTCTTAAAGTGAGTATAAATATAAATTAGGTTATGAATGTCATAATTTTTAGATATGATTTTTATATCTTTACTCATAATTTCATTATCTCATTCATACAATAGGTTTTTAACACTCAAACTGACTCCTTTTCTAAGATTTTTGGTAAGTCTTTTAAACAGTGTTTTCAAATTATGCCTTCTAAATATATCTTCATCTAATTTCCTCCTCTGTCCTCAGCTTTACTCATGAATCTATGTTAACTCTTCATAAGATTAGTAATTCATGGAATGTTAAATTTAGAAAAAAAAATTGAGGTATAATATAATCCAAAGTCCTAATTTTTTTATGAAGAAAGTAAAATGGAAGTAAATGGCTTACCCAAAGTCACACAGACACTTAAAGGAGATGCAGAAATTTAACTTGTCTTTCCCATTTTTTCTTCTTCAGTATTTTATTCCCCTCTAAATCACCAGATGTTCTCTTTTATTTTCAGTGATAGGGCAACAAGCAATATTTAATCATGGCAAGGTAATGAGGGCACAAGAATCGAGAGAAAAGTAATAATTATTATTTAAGAAGTAATACATCCCTTTGTCGAGTGATTTTTTTGGTAATATATGTGTGTGTGTGTATATATATGTGTGTATATGTAATATATATATATATATATATATGTTTTTATACACACACACACACACACACACACACACACACACACAATTTTCACCCAGCCTCTCAAGTAATCAACTATATTTTAAGTACTCTGGTTTTCTACTAGATGATGCTTCCAAGGCATGGATAAAATGGATAAATTTGATGCTTATTTTGTTTGTAGGTTATAAAATTATCCCTTGTTTTTAAGCCATGTATTTTATGGTATATATAATCATATTAGGAACCTTATAACATTTTTCTTGAACTCCAAATCATCTGAATTTGGCTAAACCTAATAAATCAGACTTTTTGTACTCCCAAAACAATGCTCCTCTAAGGTAATACACTTCAAAGTGTCTGTGGTCCAAGTGTTAGTGAAAGCCTCACTGGAAAGGTAATGATTGTAGGGAGTTATATTAAAAACACATAGGCCATCTATCTTTCTAGGCAATTTATGACTTGTCATTGGATCAAGCTATATCAATGAAAAGGAAAATGTTGTACCATTTAGTCTTGGAGCCTTGCATAACTGCATTCAATAGTTTGCATTTTGGTGAGATGGTAGATTTGCGGGAGAGTTATTATAAAATGTTTTCCTGCTGTATTCTGTCAGGTGATTACTCATTGCTCATTATCTCCTGTGTGGCTAAGTGCCTCCCCTTTTGTTGATGGACTCTGTAAAAAATAAAATTATTTTATAGCTAACTGCAAGAAAAGAAAATAATGTGTTTTGGAATGACTAATTAGAACCATGTAACTAAATATGCTTCCCTTTTTTACTTTGACTTTCAAGAAACAGAGCAAAATACATGACTCAGCTATATGATTTATATAAGCTCTTAAGACTGGTTCAATTGTGTATTATTCATCTCTCCCCAACTCAACTTCTATTTCTGATCTACATTTGTATTTCACCAAATTTAATATACTATTTTTAGTTTTAATTTCTGTAAGCAATTCCATATTTATTGTAGAATAGGCCTTAAAGTGTGGGTTGAATGGATGAGTGAATAAATTCATACATAACTGCATTTTTTGAATAACTACTGTAATAGTTTTCTTCTGTCATTATTTTTTTGTATGTCATTATACTATTGTTTTCCATGTAGACTTATGGCATAGGTACTGATAATTTAGACTAGAAAACTGGAGTTTAAAAGAGTTAAATTGCTCAAGTTTACATCAACAATAAAAAACAAAAAACAGACAAAAATACTAAAACTCAGGGTTACAATTACAATACAATCCTCTTTATATTATGCTATGATCCTAATAAAATTTCTTGTAAATTTGAGATGAAGTCAGCTACTGAGGCTGAATTCTTTCAGTAACATAAGTCCTCTGCAGCACAACAATTTGAATAGACAGTCAAGACCATGGGTTTCTGCTTTTCTGCATAGAATTAAGAAATATTTTCAAGTTTTATAAGATAATATGTCATATAATGTATATTCTACTTTTCAAGTTTATTAGCCAAAATTGAATTTGTTTTTTTAACATGACAGTAGAAAATATTCTACCAATAGAGTTTCTGTTCTTAAAGAAAAGTAAATTAAATTATTTTGTGATTCTTTGAAGCATCCTGATTGAAGTCTCTAATCTCTAATCCTTTAGATGAAAATTATATGTCCTTTAGTTGAGGCATCAAGTTTTTGCTGATTAATAATAATCATGATGATTATGGTAGACAGTATTTATAGGTTTCTATACGCTAAGCTTTTATATGTATTTTCTCATTTAATCATTTCAAAGTATCAATAGATATGATTATTTTTATTTTTAAAAAAATTAAAAAATTCAAAATGGATATATAATGTTCTGAGGAGTTCACACTAGTATACAGAAGAGCAAGGCTTTGAGTTTGTATATGTCTGGCTCTAATGCCTATACTCAACATATTACTGCTATAACAAATGCAACTACTGCCACAACTACCACCACAAGCAAACATTACATAATGCTTATTCCAGCCAGATACTGTCCTAATGGATATAAGTATATTAACTTATTTAATTCTGAACATAATCTTGATGGTTTCTCATTTTAGAGAAAACAGTGACTCAGGGAGTTTAACTTAATAGTTCAAAATTTTAGTTATTCAATTATAGAACCCAGATTCAATCCTAAGCAATCTAGTTTCAGTAGGTATGGACTTACCCATCATTTTACATTCTCTTTCTACTTGCAGTTATTTCTTCTCTGGTTTTCTTAACAATTGTTTAGGTTGTGAGTAATTTTCAGAAAGAAGTGCATTCTGATTTTATGGGATGAGACCCATTTAAATCCCATCTGGTTTGTTTAGTCCCAAATTCCTCACATTTGTTGTCTAGAGATACTGACTTTATTTGTAAATTTTGTAAAAATCAAATGGTACAGAGAGCAGGAGGAAAGAAGAACTTGGAGATAGCTATAGAGCTTAAGACCTATGTATCTGACTTCTCTTACTATTTTGTTCATAGAAAAATATGTAAATCTATGTGTGATTTACTCTGCTCAATTATGAAGGTCATACTCCATGTATGATCCTTTCGATATGCAGATGAATTTATTTTTATAGTATTTTGTTGAAGATTTTTGCATCTTTATGCAATGGGAATATTGGCCTATAGTCTTCTTCTAATGTTCTTATCTGCCTTTGCTGTAAGAGTAATTCTAGCCTCATAAAATCATTTTGGAAGTATTCCCACTGTTCAAGTTTTTGGAAAAGTTTTAGTAGGATTGGCATTAATTACCCTTTAATGCTTGGTAGAATTCACCAGTGAAACCACATTTTCGTGGGCTTTTCTTTATTGGAAAGTTTTTGATTATTGATATACTTACTTACTATTGGTCTGTTCATGTTTTATATCTCTTCATTATTTATTCATTGTAAGTGGTATGCTTCTAAACATTTTTCTATTCTAGTTTATCCAATTTGTTTGCATATGATTGCTCATAGTTTTATGATTATTTCTGTTGTATCAGCTTTAAATGCTTCTTTTATTTATATTTTTATTATCTGAATATTCTCTTTTTTTTCTAGGTTAATCTATATAAAGTTTTGTCAATTTTGTTTATCTTTAAAAAGAAACTCTGTTTTGATCATTTTTATTGCCTTTCAAATCTTTTTTATGTTCTTATCTTTGTTATTTCCTTCCTTCTACTAATTTTGGGCTTAGAGTCTTCTTCTTTTTGTAGTTCTCTGAGGTGTTAAGTTAGTTTGTTAGCTTGAGATTCTTTTTTTTCATAAAGTAGGCATGTATCACCATAAGCTTCCCTCTAAGAACTGCTTCTGTTTCATCCGGTAAGTTTTGGTATGTAGTAACTCCAGTTGTATTTGTCTTGAGGTAATTTTAAATCTCCTCTTTGAGTTCTTCTAAGATCAACTGGTTGGTAAAGGGTGTAGTTTTAAATTTCTACATATTTGTGAATTTGCCAAATTTTCATCCTGTTATTCATTTCTAATTTTATTCCTTTGTGGCTGAAAAATATACTTGATATGATTTCAATTTTCTTAAATTTGTTAGATTAGTTTAATGATTCAACGTATGAACTATCTTGGAGAATATTTATGTGTGTTTGAGAAGAATGCATTCTCGTCTGCTTTTGGATGGAATATTCTGTATCTGTCTTCTAGGTCCATTTGGTCTACAATATTATTTGAATCCAGTATTTCCTCATTGATTTTCTGTCTAGATGATTTATCTATTGTTGAAAGTGTAGTACTGAAGTTCCCTACTATTCTTATATAGTTATCTATTTCTCCCTGTAGTTCTATTAATATTTGCTTTATTTATTTAGGTGCTTCATGGTTGAATGTGTGCGTGTGTATCACTGTATCCTTTCTGTGTATGTCTCATTGTATCCTCTTGGTGAATTGACCCATTTATTATATAGTGACCTTCTTTGTCTTAGTGACAAGTTTTGATTAAAGGGTTGTTTAAAATATAGCCACCACTGCTCTCTGTTGGTTATCATTTGTGGGGATGTGCCTATTGCTTCCAAGAGTTGAGAAGTTTTCAGCCATTATGAAAAAAAAATAAGATTTTCTTACCTTTATCTTCCCCTTTTATTTTTCATAATGCATATATTTGTTTGAGGATGTCCCAAAGGTCCTATGTGCTTTCTTCAGTGCTTTTAATTCTTTTTCCTTTTTGTTCTTCTAACTGGGTATTTTAAATGACCTGTCTGAGTTTGCATATTCATTCTTTTTCATGTTAAAGTCTGCTGTTGCAGTTCACCATTAAACGTTTTTTAGTTCTGACATAGTATTCTCCCTCTCCAAGATTTCTGTTTACTTTCTTTCTATGGTTTCTGTTTCATTATTAAATTTCTCATTTTGTTCATTAGTTGTTTTCTAGATTTGTTTTAGTTGTTTTATCTGTGTCTCTTGTGTCTCACTGAGCTTCTTTAAGATGATTATTTGGAATTATTTCTTAGTTAATTCATACTTCTTTATTTCTTTGGGGTTGGTTACAGGGTCTTTATTTGTTTTCTTTGGTAGTGCCCATTTTGCCAGTTTCTTTGTGATCCATATAGCTTTGCATTGGTGTCTTCATTTTACATTTGGAGGAGATAACACATCTTCCTGATTTTATAGCTTGCTTTTGGCAAATAAAGGCCTTCTCGTGTTGAGTGTCTGGGCTGATGGGATTACTGCAGAGATTGTAGTCAGATAGGATTAAAGCTGATCATGTGGCTATTGCAGGGTAGGCAGAAAGGTCTGTGGTTGTGACGAGGGGCTTGAGTGAGTGTTGATTATGTTTTATTTTTGGATGGACCAGCCTGTCTTTTGCACCTTGGTCAGTACAAATGATATATAACAAGGGTACACTTCAGAGTCTGCAGTTGAGTCCACAGATAGCAGGCCTGTTACCACATGTACAGATAGTGTGGCTACTGCCAGATCCCTGAAGAGTTCCTGCCAATTCACTGGGTAGGTTCCTAGGCAGGCAACATTGACCCTGGACCATGGCTAAAAAGGGCTAATACTGAATCACAAGGGGCTGCTTCAGGATCTGAAGTCAGATCACAAAGATCTGCCTCCTTGGGGCATAGATGACTGTCTCTGTGTAGCTCCCTGGACAGACAAGACTGTTCCTGGATCTGCAGCCAGGTTACTGGGCCATCGCAGGGTCCACAGTCAGGACCTTCTGTTAACTGAGGTACAGTGGGTGTGACTCCTCTCAGTCCCCTTAGTGGAATGCAGTGGTGGAAACATCAATGCCAAATGAAGTCTTAGAGTCCACAGGAGGACAGGACTATTTCTGGGTCTGTTTCCAGGACATAGGTCAGTAAGCCTGCCACTTAGGTTTGGGCCAGCCTTCTCAAAATGACCTTCCTCAGTCTTTGACTCTACTGGGTTTTTGCAGCCTCCTACCTGGATCCTAAAGCTCCTACAAAGGCACTTTTGTCCCTTGATGGCTGCCAAACTGTAGTTACTATGTGGAGATACAAGATGGGGCTTCCTATTTCACCTTGCTGATGTCATGAGCCTGTAATTGTCTTATATGTTCCATCTATATAACTCCAATAGCTAATGCTATACATCTTGCTTTCAACTGTCAAATGTATTTTAGAGAACTCAAGAGAAAAAGTCTATTAAATTTCCTAATTCTATTGCTCTTTATTCCTGGTTTTCCAAATGTCTTTCTCGTATATTTTTCTTATTCTCATTTTCTTTGGCAATTCACTTAAAATAGGTGTGATAGCCACAAGTTGTTTTAGTTTTACTCTGAGAATGTTATTTCACTTTCATTCTGAAAGATATTTTCAGGATAAAGAATTATGAGATGACAATTATTTTCTTTCAACACTTTCAAAATATTGTGTCATTTCCTTCTAGTCTCCATGAGAAATATACTGTTATTTGAATCATTGTTTTCCTATTGGTAATATGTCATTTTTCTGGATGCTTTCGAGATTTTGTTTTTTGTTTTTACTATTTTTATTATGATGTGTCTACACATTAACTTCTTTGGGACTATTCTGTTTACAGTTCTCTGAGTCTACTGAACCTCTAAGTTTATGCATTTGCCAAAATTAGTAAGTTTTCAGCCAGACCATATTATTCAATAGTTTCCTGATGTTCTGTTTATTTCTTAAAATCATTATTTCCTTTGTTCAGATTCAATAACTTTTATTGATATGTCTTCAGATACACAGACTATCACCTTCACTTTGCTATTGAGTCCTTCCAGTGAATTTTGTATTTTGGTTAGTGTATTTTTCAGTTGGTGACTTCCCATTTGAACTTTCTGTATATTTTTTCTATAACATTTTATTTTAAGTTTGTTCCAAAGTTGCTTACTCAATGTTTCTTAAAAAGCTGCCTTAAAGTCTTTATTAGATAATTCCAACATCTATATCATCTTGTCATTGGCATGTGTTTCTTATCTTTTGGCATGTAAGTTGAGATTTTCATGATTCTTTGTATTCTGCTCAGTTATTTTGAATTGTATCCTAGGCATTATTAATATTACATTATTATATTCTGGGTCCTTTTTAAATCTTATGAACAATGTTGATACTTTTGCAGGCACTAGTCATGTTTTGGTTGAGGCCAGAATGTCCAACTCAACTACATGGGCTATGTTCAAATGTTAGCTCAATGTTTAAAGTTTGCCCTGCTATATAGATCAGTCCCCCATGTGTGACACCCAGAGTTCAGCTTGGAAACTGTGTGGAGGTATGTACATTAGCTCAAGTCTCTAATTTGTATGCCAATTAGAATCAGATTAATGCATTTGTAGGTCAGGACTTACTTTGAGTTTTTCGGCTTCAGGCAGCTGGATGTGTTTTATGTTGCAATCAGAGAAAGAATATAAAAGAAAGAGAACATGTTTGGTTTTGTGTAATGAGAAGCCTAACAAGTTAAATTCAGGACATGAAAGCATGAGAACATGATTTCAGAAAAGACATCAAAGAGGAACTATCCATTAAGCATTTGGAATTAAAAATCTGTATCACAGGAGAAATCAGTGTTACTTCTATCCTCAATGAAGCAAAATTTACAGAAATAAAGAGTAGTCTTTTATACCCAACCCTCTATGTTAAAATCTGTGATTTGGAACAAATATTTTGTGTGCATCAAGTGACCAATTTGTAAATGGCACCAGTAATATATTTCTGAAATCCCTTTTAGGTCTCAATGAGAGGTCTTGTATGCTTGCCAGTAATAATTAATACATATTTCCTTGACTCACCACCCTTTGGGGAAAAGAAATATCCTGTCCTATTACAACTATGCTATTGCTATGCTTTTAAACCAAATGATGCATATCTTTGTAAAGCCTGGAGGACTTGCTGATTATGAATCTCAAGGGCTCTTGTTCAAATTTGGCTTCTTTGAAGTGCAGGACATACACACACACACACAGCAGGCATAGATACTAGGTGGAGACCCTACTGAGTGGTTAAGTCTCTGCTTGCTGTGTCCAAACCATTTGGCAGGCACAACAATCTTCTTTTACTTCACAAATCTAAATTTGTCCCATTTGGCAAACAAATAGTAGACCTCCATCAATGCATAAAATCATCCAGTCATGCTTATTGGCAACTGAAAAAATTATGCAAGGGTGTGAATCAATCTAGTATCTTGTATTTCACTTAGAATAATTGAATGCCTATCTCATTTATCTTTTAGAAGATATTGAAAAGATTAGATATCAAGGAAAGATAAACATCCTAGCTAAAAATATCTAGTATAGTTTGGCAATAAATAATTTCTAAACCTAAGATATCTTATTTGGTCCTATGCATTTCTGTATAGAAGGTGGGAAAGTCACCCTGAACAGTGATGTAAAAATTACTATTTTTTTAAAAGTAGAAACCTGACCACATTTCTCTCTTGCCCATAAAAATTCAATAGCATATCCAATATTTGATAAAATCCAAGTTTCTTTGTATGGTATAAAATTTTGATTCTCAAATAAGATCATTATTACTTGTGAGCTTGATAGAAATGCAGACTCTCAGGCTCTTCCCCAGACTTCTCTACTCAGAATTTTCATTGGGATAAGCACATCAAGTAACTCTCATGCACATTAAAATTTGAGAAGCACTTCTATATATGGTTCTTTAGAATCTTCCTCCAATCTGATACTTCTTTCCTTACATCTAAGATTCATTCATCATGTTCACCAGACTAGCCTGAATATTCTAAAGCCAAGCCACAGTAATATCATCTTTCTCTGAACTTCCTTTTCCCTTTCTTTCGGCCTAGGCCTTATTGTCAACTCCTTTCTCACGTGGCAATCTACATTTTTAGGCCAAATTCAAATGTCACTTCACCTTCCTCTAAAAGAACTATTCTCTTCGGTTTCTGGACCAAAGGAACCAAATAGAAAACTCTAGCCCTCTTTCTTACCTCTATTAATGCAATAATATTGTACTTATGGATAAGGGAGGCAGTATGTCATGACGTTTAAAAGAGGCGCCCTGGTGTCAAAGAGTCCTAACTTTGAATCACTGCATTTATTAACTAGTGGATGTTGGAAAAGTCATTAAAATCTCTATGTTTTAGTCATTTTGTTTACAATATGCAAATAGTAATAGCACAAATGTCATTGAGTTGTTATTGTGTTTGAATTATATTATGGATTCAGGGCACAGATGCATATATGCTAATTTTCTTCAAGACTATGAATTTACCTGTTTATTTTCTCAATAGATTATGTAGACTAGGAGTTCTTTAAGGACAAATAGTATATGTTCGTCATTCTGTTAACCATTCCGACTCTGCTCCTACCACATACTAAGCATTTTAAAAGTAAGGAAAATGAGAAGCAATGACTTTCCAGAAACTACATTGCAAAGTTATGAATGGCATCAAGGCTAGAATTCATGACTGCATATTTCTAATGTGCACTCATTCCTCTGCCTGTCTCCTATACACTGTGCCTACATATGCATGCATATACACACACAAGTATATTCACACAGACATGTTGATACACTTTCTAAAAGTGTAAGGCAGGTACTTTAGAACTTTCTCTGAAAAAATAGACACGGAATGTATTTTAATGATCTGCCACGTTGGCTGTGGTGAGAAGTAAAGACAGTTTTATAAGAAATATGAAAATCTAGTGATTCAAGCAAAATCTAGCCAAATCTTCTGAAATAACTTAGAATGAAACTATCAGTTTAGCTCATACATGGCTTCAAGTACTATGTCATTTCCAGTGGGACAGTGGAAAGATTCAGATGAAGATTTCAGAGGCAAGAAAATATAAATAAGAATGAGATCAGGGTAAAAGTACATCAGAACAAGAAAGATGTGATCCTAAGACATGACCATTATATGATACTTAGCTCGTGGTCTGACAAGGAATGGTGTTAAACTAGTTTGGACAGCCTTACTGGTAGGCAATTATCTTTCTCTCTCATGCAGACCTCTATTTGGACTTGGAAATTTGCATGGTAACTTCTATTAGACAGTGGGAAGGAGAATTACAGATGAAAAGTCGGATGCATTGGCTCACACCTTAATCCCATGACTTTGGGAGGCTGAGGTGAGTGGATTACTTGAGTTGAGGAGTTTGAGACCAGCCTGGACAATAGGGTGAAACCACGTCTACAAAAAATACAAAAATTAGCTGGGCATAGTAACATATGCCTGTAGACTCATTTACTCAGGAGGCTGAGGTGGGAGGATTCCTTCTGCCCAGGAGGTCAAGTCTGCAGTGAGCTGAAATCATGCCACTACACTCCAGTGGGTGACAAAGTGAGACCCTGTCTTAAAAATAAAATGAAATAAAAGTAAAAATAATCTGACCACTTGTTCATAGTTTTTAGAAAATGCCTACATACAGGATGTAAAAATTTTATTGGCTAAAATAAGATTTCCTGATAAACCTCACTGTCCTACCCCAGTACCTACTGCTACAGATGAAGGAGTTTCCATTCTTTTTATGAAGATTATTTCATAATAAGTTAAAAACTCATAATATGAGTTTAAGTACTCTTAAAGAGTTCAAGCATAAATGATGTTTTTACAGTAGCTGTTTATGCTTGAATTTTAGCTCCTTTTTCTCAGTAAGGTATTTTAGCAATACAACTCCAAACTGAGAGAATAATAGCTTGCATTTATTAAGCATTTGCTAGAAACCAAAGGTGGATTGGATTCCACGGATCTTCTCTAGACAGAGCTAATACAAGCTTTCTGGTTGTTTTTAAAGAAACAAACAATATGACCTGAGCTCATACTGGTAACTCTCATCCAAATTCAGGACCATGGACTTCCATTTAATCTCCCCATTTCTGTACATCTTTCTTCCAGGGTGAGAAATCCAAGAACCCAGCAAAACAACATAATTATTCATTCATTTCACTTTGCACACATAACATTTTTGAAATAATAATGCTAACATTACCGTTTAAAATGTAAAAAGAGTTTAGGAGTTTTTATTCTATTCTTTTCATTCTGAGAATGTACAGTCAAACTATCATGTCTTAAAATCATTTAAAATAACTTTTTTCTATGTGGTCATGCCACCAACTTGAAAGATAGGTTTATTTGTTTAATCGTGCTATTATTTTAAAGATTTATTTTATACACTTATTTTTGCTTTAAAATTATTTGAAAGGTTTATGTGGTCCCAGAGCCAAATCTACAAATAATTAAATTTAGAGAACTCTAAATTCTTCTTTTCAAAATCCAGTTATCTCTTCTCCTCTAGATGTAACTGCTTTCTTCTCAATGAAAAAACCATTTTCATTTTTGACTTTAATTTTTCCTTCTTTAAAAACAAATAAGCAGTGCCTACTCCACACAAGACATATTTGTATACTTTTCTTTTGTAAGTAGTAGCTTATTATACCCATCTTGTGTATCTTGTTTTGTTGACCCTTCTTTGTTTTGATTTTTCACAGTTCATAAAAAAGAATTTAACTCCCATTATTAGGTAGGTGTTATGTAGGAATTAGATAAAATAATGTGCAGAAACCAGCTTTAATGTGCACAAACCACATTTAACAGTAATTCAGTGACTGTTAGTAAAAGCTGAATGTAAAGTAGGATTTTTAACATTCTTATGAGAAATTGGAAGGGATAAGCAGTAACCGTGTCTTCATATTTGGTGTGTGGTCTTGACAAGTGTGACAAGGGCTACAGGGTATAGCTTCATCTGATAAAATTGAAAATTCTTGGGGAACCAATCAATCCAAGTGTGAATTTTACGAACCATATGGAAGTAGATCAGAAGAACAGCAAATAATATCCTATATTTGTTTTTCTGCAGCACCTCTTCTGGCCAAATCATAACCTAAAAACTGGCAAGACATGCATCATGAAGAATCACTAGATTAGAGCTGATTTCTTGACACTAAAGTGAATCTTGTAATATTTTCAAACAACTGTGCCTCTATCTCATGGGCATCACTGTGATTCCTCAAGCATTTGATTTTAAGTCTTTATAGCACCCTTGTTTCTAATAGAGTGGGAGGGAGAGAAGGAGAGAGAAAACAGAGGAAGAATGAGAACGGAGAAAAAAGGTGGAGGGGAGACAATGGAAAATGCATTGATTACTGCTGTGGGCAACATATCTCATTCATTTATTTAGTGACCAAATAATGTTCAATGTGGGCCTGCTTTGAATCAGGAACTAAGTGTGATAACACATCAATTTTTTCTTCAGTGTCTTTGAATTTGTCTATTATTCTGACTCAAGTATTTTCCCCTAGATTTTTATATATATATCACTTTATTTCTGTGGGAGACATAATAATACACCCTACACCAAAGATGCTCAGGATCTAATTCCTGGACCCTGTGAATATTTTACTGTACGTGGCAAAAGGAATTATAGAAATGTGGTTAACATTAAGGACTTTGAAAAGGGGAAAATAGCATATAAATTTATGATGTTAGAATAAGAATAAGAGAAACGCAAGAAGAGACTTGAATGATTAGCTTTAAAGATTATAATGGGGACCATGTAACAACGAATGTGAGCAACCTCTAGAGGTGGAAAAGGCAAAGAGACATATTTCTCCCTGAGGGCCTCAATACAGCTCTGTCTATATCTTGATTTTTGTCCAATGATACCCATGTTGGACTTGTGACCCATAAGATAATAACTTTGTGTTGTTTTAAGTCACTGTGTGGTAATTTGCTACAGTGACATGAGAAAACTAATATAATTTTATTCAGATCTCTAAATAATGTTACTTTTATAAATAGGGATTTTGTAATTTATCTATCTACAGCAATCACCAGTCAATGACTCTCTAGTCCCTTGCCCTGTGTGTTTTTCTTCCAAACAACTAGTATACCTAAGATTAAATAATCTGTTTATTGCTTTTCTCTCTGTGGCAACAGAAGGTAAGCTCAATTAAGGAAGTAGATTTGTTTTTATTTTAGGCACACCCCAGTAACTAGAAAAATGCCTGGCATATACTAAGCAGAATCCCAAAATTATTTATTGTATGAATGAGTTAATGACTTTCAATTCCATAAAATTAGTTAGTAGTGTTGAACAAGAGAAACCACTTAATCCAAGGGTTCTGGAAGGTGTTTGGGGTCAGTAAATGTTAAACTGCATTAGGTATTTTTATAGGTATTGATATGCTTGATCCCACAATGGATTATAAAGCTGATGGCAGAAACTTGGTTGTATCTGTCCCTGGGTCTGCAGCCCATAGCAGGCTCTGAAGAAATATTTGGCAAATGAATATGTATTTGCATGGCAATTTGGGGGGCAGTCATGGAGGAAGTTGATAAATGTTAATTTTTAGTTGAACATTATCGCCTTAACCTGATGTGAAATAGCTACGGGTTTTTCTGCTATTGGTGAGAGAAAAGCTGACTGAAATAATTAGAAATTTTCCCCCAGAATAAGCAAACTTACAATTATATCCAAGTCAATACATTTTTAAAAAGGAATAAAAGAGTATTCTTCATTCAGAAGAGAACTTTTTTTTTTGCTTGAAAACTCCAAAGATATTTGTTTTGATATTTTTAAAGTGAAGGAATCCAAGTAGTTCATAAGAGAAAAAGAAGTAAAACTAGGATTGTTAAGACAACGCTTGAAAATATAAACCGGCTCCCTAATAACTACCTGGATAACAGTTTTTTAGAACAGTTGTCAATAGGTTGCCTTTTTTTTTTTCTCCCAAAAAGGTGTTTGGGATTGCTGTGACCTGATTTTGGACCATGTTGGGGCGTGTGTGTCGAGCAGTTATTTTTACAGTTTTCTTCCATCACATCGCAGTCTCGATGTTACTGACAGACTAAACGATGGGGTCTGTGTATAAGCAATGGTAACTGAGTTCTCTCCTCCACCTCCTCCTCCTCATTTCTCTTCTCATTCTTTTCTCATCTCCTATTTACTATAACATCTATATTCCATATTAGGCAATGTGCTTGTTAATTCTGCCAGAAGGGAGCTTGTTGTCTATTTTTACCATGCATGACAGTCATTAGCAAAATTAACTGATTTGTATTGACTTGATGCTGTTTTGTTAATTGTGTGCTTTGTGACTTATGTTCTCTGATGGCACCATGTGGCTGTTCTTGAGTCTGTGCTATTTTTAGGCACATACAAAACAAAAATGATCATTTTTTAAAACATCAGCCAAATTCCCTCAAAGGTATAACATATATCACCATTTCAAAGTGATTTGGAAGATTATATACATTTACAACCATGTTGCAGTTATTCTGATATTGTCTTTGTACTTCTTTTGTAATTATTAGTTTTGGAATCTATAAAACTAAATTCTTATCTCTCAAATGTCAAGATAATAGAAAAGTTGCGTGAGCATTTCATTTTAGTGGATAAATGGATATTCTCTGAAATGTGCTCACAGGAGAACATCTTGAGTGTCAAGGTAATTCTTGGAACTTGAAGAAAATATCATTTTTATAGAAACAAAATCTGAGTTTAAAGATCTCAAAATAATGAAAAATCTCCCATATGATGTGATACGACATTATTTTGACACAATATGTAAAGAAATCTCATTAAAATATAAGTTAGCTTATATTCTGCCCAAACCCCCAGTGGATGATCCTTTATTCAGAGTAAGAGTCTAAATGACTTTGAATGATGTCTGCCCACACTGCTGACATCCATTGTGTGTCTATCTGCCCTTGTTTCTTACCACTCATTTAGGTTCTCACTCTAGTCACACTGTCCTCATGGTATTTCTTGAATCAATCTGGATCTCATGTTAGGGTATGTAAATTTTCTATTCCTGCTGAGTAGAATATTCTTCACCAAGGTATTTTCCCATACTCTCACTTATTTCCAGATAGTTATTTGATTATTTTAAGATTTCACTATTATGAATATATAATACTGCTATGAACATTTGTATACAGGTTATTTTGTGGACATATCCATATATTATCATTTCTCATGGGTAAATATGTAGCAGAATTGATGATTCATATAATAATTATATATTTAACTATTTTTAATGAAACTATTTATTTTGAGGTAATAGTAGATTTACATACAGTTGTAAGAAATACTACAGAATTATCCCATGTACCCTTTAGCCAGTTTTTCCAGTGGTAACATTTTGCAAAAATGCAGTACAATATTACTACTGTGAAATTGACATTAATTCAGTGCATTGATTTTATTCAGATTTAACCTGCTTTATAGTACTTGTGTGTGTGTGTGTGTGTGTGTGTGTGTGTGTGTAATTCTTCGTAATCTACCACTGAATTCCTGTGTGTGTGTATGTTTACTTCTCTGTAATCTACCATTATGATCAAGATACAAAACAGTTTCACAACCACAAAGATCTCTTTTAACCCTTTTATAGCCACAGCCACCTCCCTTCCCCAACACCAACCCTTATCTGATGGCTAACAATTACCAATATGTTATTCATCTGAATAATACTTTCAAGAATATTACATAAATTCATAAAGTATATATATATATTATTGATATTGCCTTTTGTCTCTGTAGAATTCCCTTAAGATTCATCTAAGTTGTTGCTTGTGTCAATGGTTTGTTCCTTGTTATTGCTAATTAGCATTCCATTGTATGGGTATACCACAGTTTGTTTAACCATTTACCTATACAAGGACATCTGAGTTGTTTCCAATTTTTGACTGTTTTAAGTAAAACTGCTATGACTATTTTTATGTGCTCATAGTTGTTATTTCTATGGGACATAAACACAAGGGTACAACTGTTTAATCACAAGGTAATTGAGCGTCTAGTTTTA
Source organism: Sapajus apella (assembly GCF_009761245.1). Taxonomy (NCBI): domain Eukaryota; kingdom Metazoa; phylum Chordata; class Mammalia; order Primates; family Cebidae; genus Sapajus; species Sapajus apella. Next base: position 11,156,990 of record NW_022436982.1, read on the forward strand.
TAAGAAATATCAGATTGATTTTTCAGTATTGGCCTTACAATATTGCATTCTCACAGGTAGTATATGAGTGATTCAATTTATTCATCTCCTTTTCAGCATTTTTTTTAAAATTTAGCTGTTAAGGCAGGTAAGCTAATATATCTGGTTGTGTTTTTAATTTGCATTTGCCTAACGGTAATCTGAACATCACTTCCTTTGCTTATTTGCCATCTGTATATCTTCTTCAATAAAATATCAGCATATTTTCTATTTGGAGTGTTTGATTACTTTAAAGGTTGATTTTTTTGAGAGGTATTATATATTCTGGGTGCCAGTTGTTGGTTTTTTTTTTTTTTTTTTGTGTGTGTGTGTGTGTTTTCTTTTCTTGCCCCTAGATTATTCTTTTCATCCTCTTAACAGGGTATTAGGAAGATAAAATATTTTAAATTTTGATGAGATTCAGATTATCAGTTTTTTAATTTATGGATGATGCGTTTGGTGTCCAATCTAAGAACTCTTTGCCAAGCCCAAAATCCTGAAGATTTTCTTCATTTTGTTCCCTAAAACTTTTATAGTTTTATGTTTTTTATTTATTTATTATACTTTAAGTTCTGGGATTCGTGTGCTGAATCTGCAGGTTTTGTTACATAGGTATACACATGCCATGGTGGTTTGCTGCACCCATCAATCTGTCATCTAAATTAGGCATTTCTCTCAACCCTATCCTTCCCCCCGCCCCCCCCCCCGACAGGCACCAGTGTATGATGTTCCCCTCCCTGTGTCCACATGTTCTCATTGTTCAACACCCACTTATGAGTGAGAAAATGTGGTTAGTTTATAACTAATATGTTTCTGTGCTAGTTTGCTGAGAATAGCGATTTCCAACTCATCCATGTCCCTGCAAAGTATATAAACTCATCCTTTTTTTGGCTGCATAGTATTCCATGGTGTATATGTGCCAAGTTTTCTTTATCCAGTCTATCATTGATGGGCATTTGGGTTGGTTCCAAGTCTTTGCTATTGTGAATAGTGCTGCAATAAACATACGTGGACAGCATGTGTCTTTATAATAGATGATTTATAATCCTTTGTGTCTACACTCGTGGGATTGCTGGGTCAAATGGTATTTCTGATTCTAGATCCTTGAGGAATCACCACACTGTCTTCCACAATGGTTGAACTAATTTACACTCTTATCAACAGTGTAAAAGTGTTCCTATTTCTCCACATCCTCTTCAGCATCTGCTGTCCCCTGATTTTTTAGTGATCACCATTCGAACTGGCATGAGATGGTATCTCATTGTGGTTTTGATTTGCATTTCTCTAACGACCAGTGATGAGTTTTCCTTCTTATGTTTGTTGGCCACATAAATGTCTTCTTTTGAGAAGTTTCTGTTCATATTCTTTGCTCACTTTTTGATGGGGTTGTTTGCTAACCTGTACTCCAAGGCCAAGTTCTGTTATTTCCTCCATTGTCCATCCATCCTCAGAATTGCATACTTCAAACATGCAGAACAATTTGTAACCCTTAAATGTTCTATGTTGTATTTTTAGCTGAGTTTGAAATGCTTTCCCTCACCATGGTTCAAATACATATTTGCAAGAAGAATATGTAATTATTTTAAAAAATATAGTCAAAGTCTCACCTCTGTGAGAAAATGCTATACATTCTATGGGTTTCAACAAATGTACTAATAACATGTGTCCACCATTATATCATTCAGAGTATCCTCACTGACCTGAAAATCCTATGTACTCTGCCTGTTCATTCATCCCTGACCCAGCTACTTGAAACCACTGATCTTCTTAACGTCTCCATAGTTTTGCCTTTTTGAGAATGTCATACAGTTGAAATCATACAGTGTGCAGCGTTTTGAATTGGCTTATTTCCCTTAGTAATATGTATTTACAATCCATTTATGCCTTTTCATGGTTTGACAGCTCATTTCTTTTTAGCTCTGAATAATATTCTTTTGTCTGGATGTAACACAGTTTATTTATCTTTTTGTCTACTGAAGGACATCTGGCTTGCTTCTAAGTTTTGGCAATTATAAATAAGGCTGCTATAAACATCTGTGTGCAAGTTTTTGTGTGAACATAAGTTTTCAATTTCTTTGGGTAAATATCAAGCAGTGTGATTGTTAGATCATATGATAGAGTATGTTTAGTTTTGGACGAGCCTTGTGAACTGTCTTCCAAAGTAGCTCACCATTTTGCATTCTCACCAACAGCAATTAAGAGTTCTTGTTGCTCCACATCGTTGCCAACAGTTGGTGTTGTCAGTGTTCTGGATTTCAGCCATTCTAATAGGTCTGCGGTGGCATCTTACTGTTGCTATAATTTGCATTTCCTTGCTTACATATAATCTGGAGCATTTTTTATATGCTTATTTGCCATCTGTATGTCTTCTTTGGTGAGGTATCTGTTTGTCTTTGGCCCAGTTTTCAAATGATCTTATTGTTGAGTTTCAGAGTTTTTGTGTATCTTAGTAATAGTCCTTTATCAGATAAGTCTTTTGCAAATCTTTTCTCCCAGTCTTTTCATTCCCTTGACAGTAACTTCCACAAAGCGAGATTTTTAATTTTACTGAAATCAAGTTTACCAATTCTTTTATGGATTGTGCCTTTTGTGTTACATCTAAAGAGTCATCTCATAACCCAAGGTCATATGGACTTTCTTCTATTATTTTCTAAGAGATTTATAGTTTTGTATTTTACATTCAAGTCTGTGTTAAATTTTGAGTTAATTTTTTGTGAAAGGTATAATGTTTGTGTCTAGATTTACTTATTTTTTTGCGTGTCAATGTTTAGTACCACCTTTGTTGAAAAGACTACCTTTTCTCCAAAGCATTGCCTTCACTCCTTTGTTAAAGATTAATTGTCTGTATTATGTGGGTTTATTTCTAGGATCTGTATTCTGTTCCACTGATTTATTTGTCTATTATTTTGCCAATACAACACTATCTTGACTACTGAGGTTTTATAGCAATCCATGAAGTTGAGTGGTGTCGATTCTCCAACTTTATTCTTCTCCTTCATTATCGTGTTGACAGTTACGTTTTGATTTACATTTTTCTTCATTGTCTTATGTTCTACGTGTGTCAGTTATATATTGCCCTAATAATTCTGCATAACAAATAATCACAAAGCTTTAATGGCATATAATAAGGAACATTTATTTTTGTTCATGATTTATAAGTAGCATGGGTTGCTCCGCCGGTTAGTATTAACTCAGTGATCTTAGCTAAATTCACATTATCTGAGGCCTACTGAGGGCTTGTGTGGGAACAGTTTGGTCCAGGATGACCTTGCAGCTTGCTCTTATGTGAGACATAACATTCAGAAAGGGTAGAAATGTGCAAAGTGTCTTCCTTTATTTCTTAGTATGAATAAGTTGATATATATACTTTTAAATTTAATTTTTAATTTCTCTGGGTACATAGTAGGTGTATACTTTCATGGAGTGCATATGATGTCCTGATAAAGGCATACAATATATAATAATCACATCACAGCAATTGGGGTATTCATCACCTTGAGCATTATCATTTATTAGGAACATTCTTATACCAGTCTTCTAGTTATGTTAAAATATACACCAAATTATTGTTGACTATAGTCACTCTGTGGTACTACAAAATACTAGATCTTATTCATTCTAACTATATTTTGTATCCACCAGCAATTTCTACTTTTTGCTCCCTCCCCACTATCCTTCCCAGCCTCTATAAGGCTTCTTGAAGCCCATGGTTGGAACCACCACACTGTTACTTCCATCACATTCTATTTTTCAAAACAAGTTTAATTCAGCTTCAAGTGTTATACAATGTTACCCTAAAAGGGGCTTGGATATAGTGAAATAATTAATTGAAACCAAAAATATAATCAGTGTATCACATTGCATGGTTATTTGTATATTTTGCTTACAATCAGTCTCCTTTGTTGGAATCTAAGCTCTAAAAAAATAATTGTGTCTATTTTGTTCAATGCCTTTTTCAAAATGCTTGCAATTTGTCTGGCACATAACAGAAATAAAACAGAAAATTAACATGGATATCCACGACTGTAACTCAGATCCGGACCAAGCAAACCTAATAAACATCTACAGAACTCTCCACCCCAAATCCACAGAATATACATTCTTCTCAGCACCACATCACACCTACTCTAAAACTGACCACATAATTGGAAGTAAATCACTCCTCCGCAAATGCAAAAGAATAGAAATCATAACAAACAGTCTCTCAGACCACAGGGGAATCAAATTAGAACTCAGAATTAAGAAATTAACTCAGAACCACACAGCTTCATGGAAACTGAACAACTGGCCCTTGAATGTTGACTGAATAAACAATGAAATAAAGACAGAAATAAAGATGTTCCTTGAAACCAATGAGAATGAAGACACAACATACCAGAATCTCTGGGACATATTTAAAGCAGCGTCTAGCGGGAAATTTATAGCAATAGATACCCACATGAGAAGCGAGGAAAGATCTAAAATTGACACTCTATCGTCAAAATTGAAAAAGCTAGAGGAGCAAGATCAAAAAAACTCAAAAGCTAACAGAAGACAAGAAATAACTAAGATCAGAGCAGAACTGAAGGAGATAGAGACACAAAAAAGCCTTCAAAAAAATCAATAAATCCAGGAGCTGGTTTTTTGAAAAGATCAACAAAATAGACCACTAGCCAGATTAATAAAAAAGAAAAGAGAAGAATCAAATAGATGCGATAAAAAACGATAAAGGGGATGTCACCCCAAATTCCACAGAAATACAAACCATCATCAGAGATTACTACAAACAACTATATGCACATATACTAGTAAACCTGGAAAAAATGGATAAATTCCTGGACACGTGCACCCTCCTAAGCCTAAACCAGGAAGAAGTCAAAACACTGACTAGACCAATAACAAAGGCTGAAGTTGAGGCAGCAATTAATAGCATACCAACCAAAAAAAGCCCAGGTCCAGATGGGTTCACAGCTGAATTTTATCAGACATACAAAGAGGAGCTGTTACCACTCCTTCTGAAACTATTCCAAACAATACAAAAAGAGGGAATCCTTCCCAAATCATTTTTTGAGACCAACATCATCCTAATAGCAAAACCTGGCAGAGACTCAACAAAAAAAGAAAACTTCAGGCCCGTATCCATGATAAACAAAGATGCAAAACTCTTCAATAAAATACTAGCAAATCTACTGCAACAGCACGTTAAAAAGCTTATCCCTCATGATCAAGTAGGTTTCACCATGGGGATGCAAAGCTGGTTCAACATAGGCAAGCCTATAAATGTAATTCACCACGTAAACAGAACCAAAGACAAAAATCACATGATTATCTCAAAAGATGCATAGAAGGCCTTTGACAAAATTCAACAGCCCTTTATGCTAAAAACTCCTTATAAACTAGGTGTCGATGGAATGTATCTCAAAATAATAAAAGCTATTTATGACAAACCCACAGGCAATATCATACTGAATGGGCAAAAACTGGAAGCATTCCTTTGGAAATCCAGCACTAGACAAGGATGCCCTCTGTTACCAATCCTATTCAATATGGTATTGAATGTTCTAGCCAGAGTAATTAGGCAAGAAAGAAAAATAAAGGGTATTCAATTAGGAAAAGAGGAAGTCAAACTGTCTCTATTTGCAAATGACATGATTGTATATATAGAAGACCCATCATCTCAGCCCAAAATCTCCTTAAACTGATAAGCAACTTCAGCAGAGTCTCAGGATACAAAATCAATGTGCAGAAATAACAAGCATTCTGATACACCAATAACAGACTACTAGAGAGCCAAATCAAGAGCGAACTCCCATTCACAATTGCTACAAAGAGAATAAAATACCTAGGAATACAACTAACAAAGGATGTAAAGGACCTCTTCAAGGAGAACTACAAACCACTGATCAAGGAAATCAGAGAGGACACAAACAGATGGAGAAACATTCCATGCTCATCGTTAGGAAGAATCAATATTGTGAAAATGGTCATAGTGCCCAAAGTAATTTATAGACTCAACACTATCCCCATCAAGCTACCAATGACTTTTTCACAGAAATGGAAAAAAACACCTTAAATTTCATATGAAACCAAAAGAGAGCCCACATAGCCAAGTCAATTCTAAGTAAAGAAAACAGAGCCAAGGCATCACGATACCTGACTTCGAACTATACTTCAAGGCCACAGTAATCAAAACAGCATGGTACTGGTCCCAAAACAGAGATATAGACCAACGGAACAGAACAGAGGTCTCGGCGGCAATGCCACACATCTACAACCATCTAATCTTTGACAAACCTGACAAAAACAAGCAATGGAGAAAGGAGTCCCTGTTTAATAAATGGTGTTGGGAATGCTGGCTAGCCATGTGCAGAAAGCAGAAACTGGACCCCTTCCTGACACCTTATATTAAAATTAACTCCGGATGGACTAAAGACTTAAACATAAGACCTAACACCATGAAAACCCTAGAAGAAAACCTAGGCAAAACCATTCAGGACATAGGCATAGGCCATGACTTAAAACACCAAAAGCATTGGCAACAAAAGCCAAAATAGACAAATGGGATCTAATTAAATTCCAGAGCTTCTTCTGCACAGCAAAAAAACCAATCATTAGAGTGAACCAGCAACCAACAGAATGGGAAAATAAATTTGCAATCTACCCATCTGACAAAGGGCTAATATCCAGAATCTACAAAGAACTAAAACAGATTTACAAGGACAAAAATAAACAAACACATTCAAAAGCAGGTGAAGGACATGAACAGACACTTTTCAAGAAAGACATACATGAGGCCAACAAACATATGAAAAAATGCTCATCATTGCTGGTCATTAGAGAAATACAAATCAAAAGCACATTGAGATACCATCTCACGCCAGTTGGAATGGCCATCATTAAAAAATCTGGAGACAACAGATGCTGCAGAGGATGTGGAGAAATAGGAACACTTTTACACTGTTGGTGGCAGTGTAATTTAGTTCAATCATTGTGGAAGACAGTGTGGCGATTCCTTGAGGACCTAGAAACACAAATTCCCTTTGACCCAGCAATCCCATTACCGGGTACATATCAAAAGGATTATAAATCATTCTATTATAAAGACACATGCACACATATGTTCATTGTGGCAGTGTTTACGTTTGCAAAGACCTGGAACTAACTCAAATGCCCATCGACGATAGACTGGACAAGGAAAATGTGACACATATACACCATGGAATACTATGCAGCCATTAAAAACAATGAGTTTGTGTCCTTTGTAGGGACACAGATGAACCTGGAAACCATCATTCTCAGCAAACTGACACAAGAGCAGAAAATCAAACACCGCATATTCTCACTCATGGGCGGATGTTGAACAATGAGAACACAGGGGCACAGGGAAGGGAGCATCACACACTGGGATCTGTTGTGGGGGACTAGGAGAGGGATAGTGAGGGGTAGGGAGTTGGAGAGGGATAACATGGGGAGAAACACTAGATGTAGGTGACGGGGATGAAGGCAGCAAACCACATTGCCATGTATGTGCCTATGCAACAATCTTGCATGTTCTGCACATGTACGCTAGAACTTAAAGTACAATAAAATTCACATTTTTAAAAAAGTTTCTTGGATGAATAAATGAATAGAAGATGGTAATAGGTCCTAGGAGGAAAATGAAAGAGAAATTTTTTTCCAATGGTATCAACTTGCTTTTATAAAAAAATTTTTTCCAAATGTTTTCTTCTGATTCAAATGATTCAGAAATAGTATTTTTAACAAAAAATTGTGTTAAGTGCTTTTGAAATAATTATGGAAGTTTTCAGGTGCATATGGCATATAAAGATGAGAAAACGGCATCTGCATAAGGCCATAGAGGAACATATGAACATTAAGATGTGCAATGTCCTCCTAATTGGGGAGATTAATTGTAATTGTAGAAATTAAATTATAATTTGGGTTCCAGGATTATCCCTCGAGTTTCATTAAGATTAGCATGACTCACCCTTAATTGCTTCTACCAACATAGTTTTGCCAGACTGCCAGACAGCAAAGCCTATTGGCTTTGTTATAAGCCCAGGTCTATTACAGACAAATGACCTAGAGAAGTATCATCCTTTTACTCTAAAATTATCCTGGAGAAAATTTCAACCTGACTCCTTGACAGTCATGTTAACTGAAAGGAATTTGGCAAAACAGACTATATAGAATATTCCTGTATCCTTGTTTGTTGAGTCAGATAATATTTTATAAAATAATTAAAAAATACATAGTGTTACGGTTGTATTGGTTTTATGCATTTTATGAAGACTGTGCTGTATATTTTTGATTTATACTCTTTTGTATATATCATTTTATGCTTAAATACTTTTATAAAGTTATATCATATTTTAATATATATTTTAACTAATGTATTTTTATGTGCATATTCTTAGAGATTTAAAGCACTTATGAAATACAACATCAAATTTGAAACTAATAGAAGCATGTGTTTATTTTAATTTCTGTTAGTTTTAAAACTTATTAACCAATCTGAACTGCTACGTATTACATTAAATTGGTAACATAAATGAACTTCTGAACATGCTCTAATAAGAAAAAACACATAACTTAATTCCCTTTTCCTTTCAATGTCATGAAATGCATCATTGGCTTTCCACATCTCATCTGTGCCTCTACTTCAGCCTACTAAAAAGGTGTTTCATATTATTTATGAATTTCTTTATACATCCAGTGAATTTTTCTCACCATAATAAGGAAAATAAACTAAACCTAAAGTTCAGTATTGGGGCATATTATATTTTATTCTCTCTACTATTTGCATTTTATTCCCATGGAAGATCTGATGTATTTAAGTTTTGGAAGTAAAAATTCTATTTATTTGAGGATAATTTATAGATCTTCTCAATACATTCCAAAATCAGTTGGTCAATTTGAGGGGAAATACCTCATGGCACATGGGTTTAAAACGCTAGAGATGATTCTACTAGGGATATGATATTTCAGATAATTATTACTCATAGCTATATATATATTATTCAGTGAGAGATTTAAAAAAATGCCATGTAGCTTGAACCTGGGAGGTGGAGGTTCTAGTGAGCACAGATTGTGCCACTGCTCTACAGCCTGGGCAACAGAGTGAGACTCCATCTCAAATATATATATATATATATTGCCATGTAAAGGGGCTGATAAGAGAATCATTGCATTTAGAAATTAGTTTTAACTGACTGCCAATGTTTACTTTAAGGCTACAAAAATAATTTAAAGGTTGAATTCAAAAAAAGAGCTGAATTTATCTGACTGTATTGTGATAATGGCAGATACATGCATACCTCCTATTCAGGCCCATAGCTAAGTTCCAATTTCATGAGTTAGATATTCTGAGATAAAGCAGAAAGAAAGGTGTTAAAGATTAGACTTGCAAATTTCAAAATACATAGTGTCAGTCTAGTGATGTTTAAACATCCATTTAGAATAACTCACAGAAGAACTGTAGCATATTACAAAGTGGAATCATGAATATGCAATTGGCAAATGGTTCTGGAGCCTGATCACCATCTCTGTCAATTACAGCAGTCACTTTCTTTGATGGTGCCTTGGCATTTTGACAGTGATTATACCTTTACATGATGTATTGCAGATATTATGCTTCAGTTGTTTACAAATAGAACCATATCTTACTCTTTCACTATAAGAATAGCGTGTTTGAAGTAAGGAAAATATTCCTCATAAGAAATCTTCCACTTAAGTCACTCATGCATGATCAGACTGGGAATACTGTACGATGTCAGTACGACATGATAAAAGCAAGTTCCAAAATCCCTCTTTTTATTATTCCTAAAAGCAAAGTAATGTGGAGCTTTTTTTCAAGGTAACTGAAAAGAACCTGCACAAAGGATTCATTTACAACATAGTGTCCATCACTCTAAAGGAGCAGGCTAGTAAAAAGATAAATCCATTTTAAAACCTGAAGCAAAATGGCAAGAAAGAGGTATACAGATGTCAATCAAGGCAAAAATTGCCTGCTTATGAGGTAATTTGGCTTGCTCCTTTATCCTACAAAACATTGTCTATTAGCTTATTTGTAGTCATCAACTTTGTGTAAACACGGAAACTCAATGGTTTTCTTAGATGGTAATATTCTCCAAAGCCCATTTGCTTAATTTAATGTAAAACTATTATGGAGATTAAATTATCAGATAATTCCTCAGCTTGCCACTTAATTCTGTCTACACATCTCTATGAATAAAAACTCCAATATTTAAGGCTTCTACAGTGTATCTGAACCTACTCAGATACCTATAAATCCCAAGGTATTTGCTATCATGCAGATAATACATATGAATGTTATATTTACTTCTTTGCAAATTTTTAACCACATAAAATTTTAGATCCAACTTTATATTTAGCCATTATTCAGGAGGACAAGAAATTCATAGTTATGAAATACTACAGCTAAATTAAACTGTGGAAATCATATTGTTCAAATCACTTTACTTTCACCACCTTCCTGTGCAAAAGTTTTTCAGATGAGAATGAAATTTGCTACAGGTCACATAGCCAGTGTCAAAAGCAGATCTTCAAACTAGAATTCTTGTTTCACAATCAAGTGCCATTTTCAAAAAAATCACAGCCTTTTTATATGTTTAACATAATGATATACAGGAATAGTTCTGAGAGATGGAGGGAGGTAGAGAAGGGAAAGAAGTAAACCATGGGACTAGTTTCCCTGACAAAACTGTGGTCTTGGACTTACACACAAAGATACAGAAATAATTCAGGGCTTGAAAATGTTCTCTCATACTTATCGACCTTTCCTCCCAGAGTAGATGAACTAAATGCTGGTACAGGACATTAATAAACAAAACAAAACAAACAAAAACAATCCAAATGGATTTAAGATATTCTAAAAATAAATGCTTGCATTTCAACTCATCTTTTCTTGGTAAAGTCTTTCTATAATCCACCACCATTAGACTATAGAAGGGGAGATACTGCACAAAATGACAACCTACAATTTAATGTCTATTTCAAAGAAATGTTTTTACATCTCTCAATGAGAGAGGTAAAAAAAAAAAGTGTGAAAAAGATAGTAATTCAGCAACACTGCCTCAGAGAACAGAGAATGTGAAAACTGCTGCCCAAACATAAGCAATATAAGAAAAAAACCGGTGTGGCAGTTCTGCTTCATAAGTATTAAATAAGAACAAATAGAAAGAGCATAGCATGCAAAAGCTAGACAAAATGCACAGCGCTGAAGAAAACATTCATGAATCAAGAGTTATATCCAATCACTTCAAAGTATAGAACAATTTTGTATGACTAGTAACCTTAGAATTTAAGCATAGGATTGAAAGATATATTTAATTGAGATTGCAGACTTGCAAAAATATAGAAAATCACTAAAGAACAATAATCTCAAACTGACCAATAAACACAGCCTAAAATTGAGTTACTTTTGAAACTGGGATCTCATCATAGAGAAAAAGATTGGAATGACTCTAACCAATGTAGATAAAGAAGGCAAATCAATGAGGCCATTCAGAGGGAACCTAATAAATCCAGAATATGGATTAGCCTAATGAAAATAGTTATGTGTGAAGTAGAAAAGTCATCAAATGAAATGGAAGATATATTTAAATATTTATGATAAGTTCTCCTACAGTGAAGAAAGAATTATATCCGTAAATCAAAATGTACAGTATTCAAGAAAAAGGTAAAACCGGACATACAACATCAAGATGTTTTAGTTAAGCTACTGTTAAAAAGAAATTAATTAACCAAGGGATAAATCAGACTGGCACCAGATTCACCATGGAAACCATCAATGTCAGATGAAAAAGCAATATTTACCATCTTCTAAAGAAAAGCAATCGTGATCTGATATTATACCCAGCCCAAATCTCATTCTGGTGTGAGCATAAAGTTGGAGATGCTCAATTATGAAAAAAATCCATGAATAATGATGAGTAATATAGCATGACTCATAGCATAAGTCATTCTTAAAAACGATAAAACAAAACGGAAGTCCAGGGGTGATAAATTTGAGCTCTTTAAAAGATAAGAAGTCAAAATAATAGTGGAATGGAAAGCCATGATAAAATGATTGTAGATGACATGTGATTCCATTTAAATATAGAACAGATATAAGATAATTTCTTAAATTGTTACTATATGATCAAAGTTAATGCTAAAAATATATAAAATGGAATAAGCTAAGAGCATGAGGCAACAGATCTAATGTCATTATTTTTCACAGTAAAGAAATAATGTTTAAATTTGAAGCACCATATTAAAAAAGGAAAAAGAAAAGAGATTACAACCACTTACTGTTCTTCTAATCTCATTTCTTAGGAAGAAAATAGCTTTTAAGATACAACTTCATATAGTAAAGAAACATTTAGCTGATGGTCAAGAATTACTTTATTTTACTTAAGTTTGATTTTAAAATTTAGCTTCTGGAGTCCTCAATTTGGCAGCATGTATACTAAAAATTAGCTTGTGGCATTATGAAGTAAAACCTTTCCACCAAAACAATTCAAAAACTAAACAAACATAGTACAAAACAGTTTTTAGAATTTGGACACCAAGCAGCAGAAGACTGTAGTCACTGAGAGAAGCCAAGTAAGAAGGGTGAGCTCCAGGATCCCACTAACTTTATTTCTAGAGACAAATTCTTAACCATGCTTAACCATGATATTAAACAGATGACAAGTAGAGCACAGTGGATTTGTTGAGTAGAGCAAACAGGGATCAGACTTGAGGGAGGGTGAAATGACTAAAAACTGGGGCAGTGCTGTAGAGAGGAGGAAATTACTAAGGAAACAAGCCCTAGAAATCTATATAGGGATCCCTTTGAATACTAAGCTATACATGGATGAGGTAGAACTTTAAGACTAGTACAATGACCTCTAGCAAGCGGAAAGCTAAAAACTGCTCATAGCTTTCATAGTGCTGTGAACCATCTGAGCTTTGGAAAGGCAGAGTGAACATTTGTTGATCACTCAGTACATTCAGTAGAGATCAGAAAAGGATTATGGTATGGTAGCAGGGAATACCCATTTCCAGAGTAAAACCTATTCCAAATGAGCTCTTATAAAAAGCTTTAAAATACGCCTTGAAGTAATCAAACTGATCCATAAGTAACAGCTTGTACAAAATCCAACATTTTAAAGAAAGACAACAGACCTAACACACAGCAACACACACTCAAAATATTGCAATTCCTGTAAAATAGGTATAAAGATGACAAGAAGGAAATTTGTGAGCCTTACCCAATAGAAAATCAAGCAATGAAATGATCCCAGAAAGACTTTAAAACAAATATTATGAATATGTTTAATGTGCTCAAAATGTAAAGGTACACAAGAAAATAGTAAAGGAAAGTAAACACTATTTAAAAAGGACAAAATAGAACTTCTAGAGTGGAAAAAAATAAAAAATTTACTGGATACATTTAACATTAGTATAGACAAGGCAAAAGTAAGAAACAAGGCTGAAAAAATTGTACAGATCTTCAAGTGTGTGTAAGATAATGTCAGGTGGTCTAACATATGGGTCTTTAGAATACAAAAAAAAAATGAGAAGAGAGGCATACAATTTTTTAAGAAAATAACATCTCTGGGTTCCAAGTTTAAAGAAAACTCTAACCTTACTTATTCAATAATTTTACTAAACTCCAAGGAGAATAAACACAGTGAAAGCCACATTAAGTCATGCCATAATCAAATTGTTAGAAAATAGTGATACCAAATCTTGAAAGTAATAAAGAGCTCTAACTTCAGATCCTAAATGGAAAGAGTTTGGAAGTTGTAACTCTCATCCCTACACCAAAGAAAAAACTGAACAAACTGAAAATCAGTGAGTTTTCTTGGACTCATTAGAGAAGCAAGTTTGCAGGATAATTTATTACCACAAAATGTGGAGAGACAGGTGAATCAAGAGTCACAGGGCAAACCTTACCTGGACTGAAAACCACTGGAGCCATAAATTGATAAATACACTTAATTGTTCATTTTGATGAAATGTTGATAGCTGATTGCACATGAGTTTAAGAGTGGAAAACTACTGGGGCTGCAGTGGGCAAGGAGAGTAGAAGGGCAGGTGGAAAATTGTATGTTTTCCCTCTAGGAACCCTACCAGGACCTCACAGTGAAGATCTGAAAAAGAGCCTTTTGTGGCTCTAGCAGAAGGAGGGAAAAATAAATAAGCTAAGAGAATTCTTCTGCTACAAATGCCTGCTGTTCACAAGATAAAACTTTGCCATAGCTTTATCCTACTTGGAGGAATGGCCTTATTCTCACTCCAACCCTCTTGACCTTCCCATTTTGTGCATGGTGAAAGAAGGAAGCTTAGAAACACTTGTGAAGGTCAGAGCTCAGGAGCACTGGCCCAATAAAATACTAAAATTTAACCTTAATATTATAGAATGCTTCCTCTCTTTCACAGCTTACCACCAAAAAAACAGGGCTCCAAAATAATAACGTTGTTTTTCAGCTAAGAATTGTGAGACACAGATTCTTTGAGGAGGAATACATAGGGAAGCCCAGGTCAACCAGTGAGACAAAAATAAGGACACTGGAGGAATCTAAAACCTCTGACACCTACAGACATATACACATTAAGCATAACCCATCAAATATTACATACAGTTTAAGCTACCCAGATTAACTAAAAGCTTTACACTAAAAGCATACTTCAGTTTTTACTACTTGATATATCATGTGTGACTTTAAACATGGCAAAAGGCAAGAACAAACAGATTCTGAAGAGAAAAACATATCAAAACAAGATGCAGATATAAAGTAGATAATGAATTATCAGAGGGAATTAAAAATAATTATAACTAATGTATTAAAGGCTTAAATGAAAAAAGTAGAAATTTTGTTCTAAAGTTTATTTGAGAAGATAAAAGACCTAAAATAAAGTCAACCTGATAATGGAGAAGAACAAATTTGGGGGACTCACATTACCAATGGAAGGAATCAGGGTTTCTTTGAGAAATATCTAATTCTAAGAATTGGGCAGTTGATATGTAATTTTAGTTTTTAGCATTTTATAGTGTCTGAAAATGAAGATAATTTAAAAAGTGAAGCAAACATACTAAAGACAATGATGTAGTACGTCAAAGGGACTAAGAGTCACCTAAAAGAGTTCCCATCATCCAAAGCTGAAACCATCTGAACAATAAAATAAAAAGTGGTATTGTATTATAAGCCAAAGCATAATGTACCCATGTAATTATCCATGAATCCATATTGATATAAATAAATGACTGAGTAAATAAATAGAGAAGACTATCAAATAATACATGTAGATACTCTACTTTCAAAGGGGTGAAGCATAAATCTTTATTACTTAATTGTGAATTATGGATAGTGAATTCCTTCCAAATGACGCAGCATGGCAAGGGAGAAAAAGAGTAACTTTACAGTAAAGAAATCTGACAATTACTACCTCAGCCACGTAATCACAGTTTACATCTACAGTGTTAGGTACACTTGACATACTGTGACGAAATAGCTTTTCCACGATGCTTTACCTCCATGCCTTACTTCTGTGCCTTTGCTCCATGTATCCCTATCATCTCAGTCTAATAATGAAAAATCATCACACAACTCTTATAGTGGGACATCCTTGAAATACCAGACTGTACTCTAGAAAACTGTCAAGGTTATGAAAACAAGTTTATAAAAATTTTTGTTTGAGAGTGTCACAGCCAAGAGGAGCTTAAGAAGACATGATGACTAAAGTAATTTAGTATTCCAATGAGATCCTGGAACAAAAAAAGAACATTATGAACAAAGTCTGAATAAAATATGATGTAATTAAGTAATATGTATAAATATTGCTTAATTAATTGTAACAAATGCACCACACTAATATAAGATGTTACAATAGGAGACAGTGCATTCATGCGGGTAATGGCAACTTTGTACTCTCTTCACGATTTCTATGTAAATCTAAAATGGCTCTAAAATAAACAGTTTATTTTTAAAAAAAGAATAGATATGAAGACAGACAGGAACAAAACTAAAAGTAATACACACTGTTCATTAGACAGCAGGAAAATACTATTGAAGAGCTGAAGGAAGAAAACTGTAAACCTAGAATTTTATATTCGTCAAAAATATCCTTCAGATCCTTCCTATTATATATAGAAATAAAACATAGATGTTCACTATCAGTCTTTCTATCAGCATTGTACTGAGGAACTAACTCATCAAACAAAAAGAAATAGGAGCTATTAGGTTGGGAAAGTGTAATACTTTGTATTACAGCCCAAATTCTTTTCCCCTTCTTTATATCTGTTCCTTTTGTATGTTACTTTCAAGTACTGTCCAAGTCTGGGCAGGGAATTTTCCTCAGTTCCTAATGTTGTGATTCACTATGCAATAAGCTCTGGCCATGTGCTGTTAGTGAACAAGACACAGAGACTTTGCACATACATATGTAATTGGACTTGTTTACCTTTGCACCTCTGCTTTCACCGTGAGAACTTGCCCAAGTTATTCTGCTGAATGAACGTGGGGACATTTGGAGCTTCACTCTAAATATCTGGCTAACTCTAGACATGAAATGTAATTCAGGAAGAAAAAACAAAATGAAACAAAACAAAACAAAAAACACCCAAACAAAGAAACCACCAAACCTAAATTTCTGATTTTCAAATTCACAATCTGAATAATTTATTATTAGAACAGTGAGTTTTAAGTCAACATTATATGTAGAAAATTCAAAATAATCTACAAACCATTATAATTCAAAAATGGATCCAGGAAGTTGGTTGGATCCAAGGTTTATATGGAAAATTTGTGTCTATATATACCAACAATAAACAACATTTAAAATATGACTAATAATTTCATAAAAATTCACATAGTAATGAGGCAGTAAAAGATATGCAAGACTTTTATTCTAAAAATTTTGAAATGTTATTTAGAGAAACTAAAGATTATTTAAATCATTGGAGAGTTTATGTTAGGTCAATATTGTTAAGATGCCAAATTACTAAATACTGATCTATAAATTTAATATAGTTGCAATCAACATGCCAGCAATTTTTTGGTGTAGATTAATGAGCTGATCACAAAACTTACATAAAAAACAAAAGGTCTCAAAAATGCTAAGACAATCTTAAGTAACAAAGAACAACATTAGATATCTTATACAATTTCAAGACCTTATAAAGTTACATTAATTCAGGAGTTATTTGTGCAATGTTAGACAAATAGACAAATGGACAGAAAAGAAAAACCTAGAAATACACCTACACATGCAGAGTCATTCAACATAGTCACTTAGTGCAGAAGAGGATGGACTTTTCTTAAGTGATGCTAGAATGATTGGTTATCTATATGGAAAAATTATGAATCTTGAGACGTACTTCATACCATTCTTAAAAATAAATGTAAATTTTATCTTGGACCTCAACATAAAATTAAAGCAGTCAAACTTGTGGGGAAATAAAAACAAAATATATTTATGACTTAGGTTAAGGCAAAGATTTCTTAAACAGAAAAACCAATGACAACAAATACAAAAATCAACTGAATGACATTAAAATTTAAAACTTCTTTTTCTCAAAATCATAATTAAGAATTGAATAAGCAATCCACAGACTGAAAAAAAAAAAAGACTTACAATACAAGAATCTGGTAAAAGCTTTATAACAAGAATGCATAATACACTCCTTCAAATCAATCAGAAAGAGGCAAACAATCCAAATTTACAATGGCAGAGATGATCAGGCAATTCACAAAGTAAGATATCGAAATCAAAGGTATATGAAAAGGAACTCAACGTCATTACTATCATTACTCATCAGGGAAATGAAAATTAAATTCAAAGTAAGATTATAATTATACCTTCACCAATATGTTTAAGTAAAAAATAATGAATACTAAGTGTCAGTGAAAATGCGAAGAATTTTGCTGGTGAGGGGAACATTTTTACAATTATTTTAGCAAACTCTTTGACATTATCTACTGAAATAAAACATAGACTACCAGGCGACATAATTCCTCTCAGTGCATTCTCAGATAAATCTGTGCCTATAAACACAAAGCGCACGTACACTGATAGAGCTTTATTCATAATAGCTAACACCTAGAAACAATGCAAATGTTTAACAGCAGAACAGATAAACAAATTGTGGTATATTCATATAAGGTAACACGGCACAATCATATTAAAAAGAACAAACTGCTGATACAATAAATAACGTAAATAAAACTCTAAAACACTAGGTTGTGCAAAAGAAGCCAGGCACAAATGAATATACATTTTATTATTACAACTCTATGAATTTTAAAGTCAGGGCAAAATAACCATACTCTATTTTGCCATCCTAACCTTATACAGGAAACTCAAATTCTCATAAATTCTTGTTCTTAGTTAATAGTCACCTAGCAAGTCCTGACCCTGATTCTAAGCCTCTGTGAATGTCCAGATCAGCAACTATGCTCATGGAAAAATGGTAAGAAATCTTTTGTTGCTTCACCCTCCCTGGAGAGATTTACACTCCTTCCTGTTTTTCCCATGGATTCTTCTTTAAATGTGTCTTTTGTTCATTACTCCTGTGAGACTGCAAGAGATTCAGCTCTACTTTTCCAAAGCTTTGGCTAATTGTTTTTACGTCCTATCTCTCACAGCTTCAAAACTGTACAAAAATATGGAAGGATAAATTGTCTCTGTGAATGATTCTCCATTGCTCTGATTTTGTGTCCCTTCATTGTGGGACCATCAAAAATTCCTCGTTTTTCTGTCTTTCAGAAAGTATTCTGTCAGTCAGTAGGTTTGTCCTATTTCAGATTCCAAACTTGCATTCAGGTTTAGAATGACCCCAATGGGATGCAAATTCTCAGCTCACAGCTTAAAACTTATTTCCTTTCTGAAATTGTTACTCCCATAGTCCTCATTGCTTCCACAGTTCACTGAATCTTTTTTTATTCTTATTTTCCTCCGACATTATTGATGTATGATTGACAAATAAAAATTGTTTATATTTAAGATGTATCGTGATGTTTTGATATGTGGATACATTGTGATTACATATCAGTGAGCTTGAGTGTGGTGAGAACATTTAAGATCTATTCTCTTAGTAAATTTCAAATTTACAGTGCATCGTTATTAATCACTATGCTGTCTATCAAATCTCCAGAACTTATTCATCTTATAACAAAAATTTGTACCCTTGGAACAAAATTCCTTCATTTTTCTCAACCTCTAGCCCCTGGAGACCACCATTTCACTCTGTTTCTACGAGTTAACTTCTTTAGATTTCATATAAAGTGAGATCATGCAGTGCTTATTTTTCTGTGTCTGGCTTATTTCACTAAGTGTGATGTCCTTTAGCTTCACCATATTGTCCCAAACAGGATTTTCTTTTTTCATATGTCAAGTAATATTTAATTGTATATATGCACCATATTTTCTTTATACATTCAACCACTGACATATACTTAGGTTGTTTTCATATCTTGGTCATTATTAATAATGCTACAATGAACATGGGAGCGCAGCTATCTCTTCAAGATACTGATTTCAATTTCTTTTGGATACATACCCAGAAGTGGAACTGTTGGATCATATGGCAGTTCTATCTTCGGTTTTTTCAGGAACCTCCAAAATATTTTCCATTATAGTTGTACCAATTTATATTCCTACCAACAGTGTACAATGGTTCCCTTTATTTCATACCATTGCCAACACTGATTATCATTTGACTTTTTGATAACAGCCATCCTAACAGGTGTAAGGTGACATGTCATTGTGGTTTTGATTTGTATTTCCCTGATAATTAGTGATGCTGAGTACCTTTTCATATACCTCTTTGCCATCTGTGTGTCTTCTTTGGAAAAAATGTCTATTTGGGGTTTTTTGTGTATTTTTAAAGTTTGGTTACTTGCCTTTTTACTATTAATTTGTATAAATTCACTATATATTTTGGGCACTGTTCCCCTATCAGATATATAATTTGCAAATATTTTTCCCATTCCATAGCTTGCTTCTTCATTTAATTGATCATTTCCTTTGCTTTGTCACAACTTTTTAGTTTGGGCCAAATGCAATGTCTCATGCCTGTAATCCCAGCACTTTGGGAGGCTGAGGCAGGTGGATCATCTGAGGCCAGGAGCTCAAGGCCAACCTGGTCAAATGATGAAACCCTGTCTGTTCTAAAAATACAAAAATTAGCCAGGTGTTGTGGCATCCACCTGTAATCCCATTTACCCAGGAGGCTGAAACATGAGAATCACTTGACCCTGGGAGGTGGAGGTTGCAGTGAGCTGAGATTGTGCCACTGTACTCCAGCCTGGGTGACAGTCAGACTCTGTCTAAAAAAAAAAAAAAAAAAAATGGCTTTTTAGTTTGATCTCATCTCATTTCATTTTTGTTTTTGTTGCCTGTGCTTTTGGTGTCATATGGAAAAAAAAAATGTTATCAATACCAATGTTAAGGAGCTTTTCTCCTGTTTTATTCTAGTACTTTAACAGGTCCTAGTTCAATCATTAAGTCATTAATCTCTTTTGTGCTAATTTTTTTTGTATGGTTTAAAGTCAGGGTATAATTTCATTATTTGCATGTGAGTATAGTTTTTCCACCACCATTTTTAAAACAGATTATTCTTTTCTCATCATGTATTCTTGACACCTTGTTGAAGATTAGTTAAGTACAATGGTGTGAGTTGATTCTATTGGGGGCTTTCTGTTGTATTTCATTGGTCGATGTGTCTGTGTTTATGCCAATAGTATACTCTTTTGATTACCAGCTTTATAATATGCGTTAAAGCCAGGCAGTATAATGCCCCCAGCTTTGTGCTTCTTTTCTAAGATTGCTTTAGCTATTTGAGGTCTTTTGTGGTTCTATATGAATTTTAGTATTGCTTTTTCTATTTATGTGAAAAATGTGACTAGAATTTTGATGGGGATTCATTGAATATGTAGATAGCCTAATTACTAACATGAAAATATAGTTCAAATCAGAATACTCTAATACTGTAAAGTTGGTTTATAAATCATTTTTAACTTCAATATAAAGTTTAAAAGACAAAAGTATTAAAATAGCATTAGCTACAGTATTTTATTAATAAATACACAATAAAGGATATATATTGTGATATTAAAACCATAACATGTGAAGGTGGAAGAAGAACCAAAGATGTTGAGTTTTTGTATGCAATTGAATTTAAGTTACTTACAGCTTGCAATAGACTGGTATAACTGCAAAATGTTGTAAACCTCTTGGTAACCACAAAGTAAAAACCTATAGTAGATACACACAAAAAAAATAAATATAGAGAGAGACAGAAATTGAAACACACCACTACAGATCATCAAATCACAAAGGAAAATAACCTGAGAAAAAGAAAGGTATAAGGGAAATACAAAAGAGTCAGAAAACAATTAGCACAATGACACTAGTAAGCCCTTACCTATTGATAATTAAACATAAATGGATTAAATTCTCTCAGCAAAATGCTTAGAGAGGCTGAGCGGATTCGAAGAAGAAAGACCTAACTTATCCTGCTTACAAGAGACTCACTTTAAGGATATATATAGGCTGAAAGTGAAGGAATGGAAAATATTCCTGTAAATCTAAATGAAAGAAACGAGGTGTAGTTTTATCATTTCCAACAAAATATAGTTCAAGTTACTGATGCTTTTAAATAGTTATATCTTTGGTCATCTATCAGGGTTGTTTTTAGTTATTCTCAATGGAGGACTGACTTTCAAAATCCCATCATTCATAGAAGTCAAAGTCATCCCATCTGTAATATTTTGAACACAAAGATGACAGGATTTCTACTGGATTAGATGTGAGTTTTGGGAGAATCGAAAAATGACTTCAAGTTCTGAGTTTGAAAATTTGACAGAGGAGAGTTCCTATTTACTGATACAGAAACAGTAACTCAGTAAATAGAGAGAGGACAGTATATAAAGGAACATAAATTAATTCAAAATAGAGCAAAGTCCTAGAGAAAAGATCAAAAAGGAAGTTCTTCAAAAGATTGATATAACAAACAATTTTGTTAAGATTGAACAAGAAAAATGTTAGATGCCAATAGTATCAGCAAAGACACTACAAAAAATATGTTAAGCAAAGTATATGAACAATTTAGAGTAAATTTGAAAATGCATATGAAATGAAAAGTTATCTAACAATTCATAAAAACCAACAGACATATAAATAAGAAATCTTAATTGATTTTTAGACTTCATAATTAGAAATTTTAATGGACTTGAATAGAAATATAATTTACTCACCAAGAAACCACAGGAATGAACCAGTTTGTGTTTCACAAAATATTTGCATAACTTATACCAACGCTATACAATATCTTTCAGTAGAAAACACCTTAAAATACACTTTATAAGTAGTATAATAATATAAACGCCGCAGACACTCAGAAGACAAGTTCTATCTAATTTAATATAAGAATTTTAAGCAAACTAACAGCAACTGAACCCATTCACATATCAGCAAGAGACCGCTTCTTTGGTCTAAAATCAAGATAATTGGTGAAGCCTGAAAGAGACCTGAGGATTAGATGCTTGTACTAGTCTGGTGTTAACTTCATGATGTTGTTTGTTATATCAGAGTTTATAGGAGGATGACTATATTTCCAGAAAAATGCACTACTAGGGTGTGTTAGATTAGAAATTAAGAAAAATTATTTGTAGTGGTTTTGCAACTCTTTTATAAATTTCAGATTTTTTTTTCTCAAAATAAAATTTAAAAACTATAATGGCTGTGAAAGGCAAGCCACAAGCTCACCAATGAGAGATAGTACTTTTACTTTTTATACTTCCCCTTTCTTCAGAAATTATTTTCAGAGAAAAAGCTACCTTCTTTTGACTTTGAAAAGACAAACAAGTGAATAATGATGGCAGATGGAAGCGATGAAAAGAGGTTCTTAAAGCAGCCTGTAACTTCTACGTGAGCCTTGACATTCCACATCTTGAGACAGCACCTTGTTTCCAAGCCTCTTTTAATATGTGTCTCTGGTACTTATGGAATACTAATAGTTATATGCATGCTGAAAATAATTCAAACCTCTCATAATCAAACAATCTAAAATAGGACTAAGAGTATGTTGTTAAAATTGATAGAGAACAAATTGGAAAAATATTAGGTAATAAAGTACAACTCTCTAAAATTACTTTTGGCATTATAAATGAAATGGCCTGTTTTGGGGGAAAAGAGATATTACTAAAAAATAAAGACTAAAGGATAAAATTGAAAAATTTTGGTTAAATTTAAGAAACATGTAATTTCCAGGCCAGACACACTGATTCAGAATATAAAAAATGATGTCAAGCTACACAATATAACTAATAATGACAGAAGACCAAAGTCTGTTTATTTCAAGACCACCTGAAATAAAACTACAGGATAATTACATTAAAATATATATATATATATATATAAGTATATATATAAACGTGTTTATATATATACTTATATATATAAACATGGCATGTTTATATATATGCCATGTTTATATATATACTTATACATATAAACCTATATATAAGGCTCATGTAGAAGATATATATATATACTTATATATATGTTTATATATATAATCAAATGGAAGGCAGTTAAAATCAGTATTTCAAAATAATTTTATACTGATATTGATAAAGATATACAAGGGCAGTTTACTTCAATAAAATATATTAATATAATAGTTAATATAATGATGAAGGAAACTGCATATTACAGTTGTCAATAGGTACTGTCAACGAGACTTTGTAAATTATAAATAGATGATTTCCTTAACATAATCTTTCTCTCCTGTCCTCTCCTCTCTCCTTTTCCTCTATTCTTCTCCCTTGGAGCCCCTCCCACATTTAGTAATACAAAAAGTTTAAAAGCATTTGTTTTAATACCAAAAATAAATGATGATGGTTTCTACCCCTTGCTAAGGACACTTGAGCCTGCAAAGAGAGTTATCTACCCAGAGAGCTATATAGGAACTGAAGCATAGAGGATTGGAAATTTGCTATAAGCAAGGCATTTATAACTAGGAATCAGAGAGAATATCTAATTCTGAAAACAATTTGTTGCATCCATTTTAGTGAACTGAGCTTAGGGAACTATTACAAATAGTTTTCTGCAGCTAAATATAGATTGTGAAGATGGTTACTAAGAAATTCAAGCGATAGCCTGCAGCTTCATTACAAATACCACCTGATTGAACCATTTTGAGAGGCTGTTTTCAATATTCATGTGTGTTATATCTTAGACAGAAGTGGGAGAAAATTAAGGAACTTTCAAAATGAAAACTGATTTCATAAATTACAGCCCAGAAAATAACAAAAAGAGCTGTCATGCCCTTTAGCAGCTTTTCTTTTAATTTTTGCAGAATCTTTTGTTTTCAACCTTTGAGCCTCACTGTTGTCTCTATTGTAGTCAAACCAGGCCTTTTTTCTGCAGTGCAAGTGCTAGAAAAGACACATGATGATTTTGTGCTGATGAGAGGAGAGTGTGCATGTACAGCTAACTTTTGAAAGATCACAAATTGTGCAAGTTAGAATACATGAAAGCCTGAGAAACATGACAACCACGAAATCAGTATTAGCCAAAATAAAGTAATATTATATTGTATGATAAACACATGAAAGATAGGCCTAATTCATTAATGTGTTATCAGAAGGATAGTTATATAAAACTGTGGCCAGATGTCTTTGGAAGAATGAAAATGATGGTGTCTTAACCTTCACATTTGAATAGGTATACCCACAAATATGAAGAAAATTTTGTGATTAACAATTTCTTAAAAGCTGGTGTTATAGTTTTTAAAATTCAAAACTTTATTACTTGTTTTATTAAGTTTGTATTTTGCCCAAACCTATACCAAAGACCAAAGTAAAAGGGAAAGTATATATTGTGGCTTAAGTTTGTTATCATTTCATTCACTCATTCATGAATTTATTTACTAAAAAATCGTATATCAAGTACCTCTATGTGCCAGACATTTTAAGTAACACAAAGAGAACTAATAAATGCCATCTACCATAAAAGAATATAGTTGAAATGTTACATACATTTAAAGAGATTTGTTTTATTAACAAAACATGCTATAAAAGGACCCTATAATAGAAAAGTATAGTGAAATTGTTACAATCAAATGGTGAAGATTTTTGTTTATTAGAAAAAAAGTCACTTTATGTGTTTTTAGCAAAAGGTTAAGTCTTCTTAGTAATGAAGGCGACTGATAAGAGATGTAAATGAGATAGACGAATACAAGGAAGGAAGTAAATGAACACAACCTGAAATCACAAACCCAGGAAGTGGAAAAGTATCATTGATATGTTTTTCTGGAGTCGTGTGTGTGTGTGTGTGTGTGTGTGTGTGTGTGTGTGTGTGTGTGTACAGACAGTGAGTCAGATATACAGATGACATCTCAACTGGCTATAAAGAGTGGGTCATGCTTTTCTTTTTAAAACCTGTAGATTGTTAACCCCTTGTCTAAAATATTGCTGTAGAGAAGTAGAAGGTAAAAGACTAGACTTCTAATACCTCTCACCCTACCTCAGTTCACCTTTCTAAATATCTGAAGAACAAGCCTTTTAAAAAACATTTCTTAAAGATTCAATAATGTAAAGAGAATATGTTTTGATTTGCAACATTCACTGTCAAATTTTTCTGGATCATGGTAGGATTTTTTTATTTTTAAATCTAGTAATTAATTATTTCAGGGACTACTTATTTTATTTAACATTTCTACCCACTATAATTTTCTTTTTTACCCACTATAAGTTTCCTTCTGTTGGTAAATTGCTGATCCAGGGATACAAAGTGTGGAATACTGAAATGTATCTTTTATTAGAATTATTTTAAGATCATGTTTTAAAAATACGTCCTAGGTAGGCTTATCTCAAAACTTCTTCCTATAATAATCCAACTTATAGTTTCTTGATGTTGTTAACTTCTTTAATAATTTTTCCTAAAATGTGTTTCTTTTAGGCAATCAATCCTCTATAAACTATGTTGATATTTACATCAAATAATTTTTTTCTTGAGAAAAAGTTTTCTTGAATGATACTCTTTTTTTTTTTTTTTTAGTGCACAAGGAATTACTTTTATTTCGGTATGCATCCACATTTCAGCATTTAGTGGTCCTTAACAGAAAGTGGAAAGACAAAGCAATTTGCCGGGAGGTCAAGCCCTCCAATTTTGGGGATCTGCTGTGCACATTGGGTTCTTTAATTCCTGCTGAGGATCTTGAGAAGCAGTAGCAGCACCAAAACCAAAGCATGCACCAGATTCAAGGTTCTTTGTGTTCCAGTTGTCAGATTCCAAACTAGACCCCAGTGGATTGCAAGGATGACCAAATGAAAGCCCTGTTTAAAACTTCTTCAACTTTTAAAAGTAAAAGCAACTACAGGAAAGTAAAACAATTCAGAGGGATCACGTGTGTCTTCATCAGGTCTTTCTATGAGTTCAACAACCAAGGACTCTGAGAGCTGGCAGGTCTGAGTAACCCTGGTGACTATTCTTTTCACCTTATCAAAACCTGAGCTAAAAGCAATGTATCAGCTGATGACAGCAGAGGGTGGTAGGACAGAGGACTCAGTATTCATTTCACAGGCCAGTGGAGAGTGAATAAATATGGTTCCGAAACTAAACAAGGGAGGTCACAGATTCTTTCCAACCTTACCTCATGGTTTCTGACCAAAGCAAGGAAGTGTCACAGAAGGTGTTGGTTGGTGACTGTGCAAAAGGAATTTGAGGAGGAGGGTAGACAAAGCAGCACACCTCAATAAAGGTAGGAGAGAGAAGATGTGGGGAAAGCCCTGAATTCCTCACCAAAGGCCAAACTCAGAGGGGAGTGCAAGGGTTACAATCCATGTTTCAGCCAAGGGCAGGAGTGGAGGAGCATGGGGACAGGCTGACAGTTTGGAAGGGGTATCATTTAAGGCTTAAAGAAACCAGGGGTAAAAAGGCGAGGCACCCCCCATGCCCAGCAGTAGTCCCGCAGGCTGCGACTTGAAACTTTCACATCTATTTTGATAAGCTCCCAGGTTAGAGTGCTGTTGTTGCAGGGAGGGTGGGAGGCAGGAGGGTAAGGGTAGAAGGCAGAGACCCCAGGCTGTGTAATCAGCAGCAAGGTGATTGTGTGATGTGTCTTTTCACAGTTGCATTAGATGTGTCCCACCAGTTATGATGGGAATCAATTTAAATAGACTTTCTTGATCCCACAAGTTGAACTTGTGGACAGTGATTACACTTGACAGGATGATTTGTTATAGCACAACTTACATATTTCAAATGGACAAGAAGTTAGTGTCATTTACAGTATCTTAAGATATATTTCCTTTGAATGGGGGCTTCCGTTGCAGTACTCTGATGTCTACAAGACGTATTTTGGAACTTTACTACTGTGGAAAATGAAGACTGCTTAATTCGAATTGGGGGAAGGGGAAGGGCCTGTGGGCTTTCTTTTTGATTAATTGCTGTAACACTGTCTTTCAGGTGGCTGAGGGAGTTTCATATTTTATTTAGATATCATTAGGCTCTGAAGCTCTTGCAGGACAACTTTGATGCTATATGAATTCTTCCATTTTGCTAGCACTGATATGGCTCTTGGGTCAACCACTCCATTAGAACTATTAAATTCATTCATGTTAATTTTTGTTACAAATCTTAGAAAGGGGGGTGCTTCTGGGTATTTAGGTCCACATTCTATTTTAAGGCTATATATTCAGTTTTCATAAATTGTTCTTAGAGGCCTAATTATCATCCCTGTTCATTTTGTAAGGGTCACGTCTTCATCATCTTCTAGACCCCAGCTAACTGTTCCATCTCCTACTTCTTTCTGGTCTTCTTTGAGTTCTTCCAGTAGTCAGAAATTGCGAGGGACTTTTACTCCCAAGCCCATGGTGGCTGTCATATTGTGTCGCTGTCATTTGAAGACCAGCCTCTTCTTCACCCCATACTTTTAATGTACATAAAGTGAGTTTTCCTTTTTCCTAAGTTATATTTTCTTCTGGACTGGGCTTTGTTGTTGTTGTTGTTGTTATAATGGTACATCCCTAACTTCATTTCATTTATTTTCTTTTACTTTAACAATGTTCTCATTATCATTAATTGATAGAACATTTCCAAGTCAACTATGCAATTTTCATTCATTCTTCTCATGCTTGAGAAGCTATATTTTCTAATTTAGTGTAACTACATTCTTGACTTCCTACTACATCTGATGACTGTTTGGATTTTTTTTTTTTTTAACTTCAGTTCGAAAACAAATATGGCTGCTTTCTATTCCTTTTCCCCTAGTTTGAGGGCATGATGCAGGTAGATGTTTATCTGAGAAAATTTTGTGCTTTACATGAGATATACTGTTATTTCTGAGGTACTGTTAAACACCCCAATACTCACTCCACTGGGGAGGGAGAGGGCTCTTATCCTATTCAAATGCTAGGAGGGGGTGGATAGCTATTGGTCTGGCTTTTCTCTTGGAACAGGAGGGCACTGGATGCTTGCTTCTCTCCCTATTTTCTTGCCATGTTTCACACATTTCTGCATAGTAACCATTTTCATCACTCTTCAGTGAAACAGGGGTAGAGATAAAAATACAAAAATAAATTATGTTTCTTTCCTTGCAGTTTTGGAATGTTTCTGAGAAGGTTCAAGATTTTGTTCTCATCAATTCTACTTCAAGGGAGAGGGTAAGCTCTGTGAACCAAGTCATGCTATATTCCTCAGCTCTGCCTCAAAACCTAGATTTTATTCCTTGCCCAATTATTTGCTGCTGCTGGGGGATTTTATTCATTTATTTATTACTTGGAAAATTAATTTTGTTGATATTTTAGGAGGGAGATCTAAATCCTTTAAATCATTTTAAGAATTATTTTACTCAAGACATAATAAACAAAATAGTTTTAAAAAATAGCTTTATGACATGCCATGGAAGTAAAATGATGTATCAATTTATCAATTTTATATTAAGAACAATTAAACACAAAAATACAAATGCTATAGAAAGGAGTTGTCCTGTTAAGAGACTGCAGAAAACTTCTAATCAACTAGGTCAGAGAAATTAATCTCTATCATAATACGACTCAGTCATCTTTCTGTAATAATATCAATCTCATTTTGGAGGACAAACTACAACCATGTGTAGAATAAATGAAAATAAATTTATAACATAAAATCCCTGAACAAAGACAGCACATGTTCGTTACTTTTCAAGCTTTTATAACACCCTGAGCATGCGGGGTACTACACAAATAGGAAATAATGGATTACTAAAGACACATAGGAAATACTGGAGTGGGGTGAGATCTATGAGGGCTATAGCAAATGGCTTTAAGCAGAAGAAAGCACCACCATATAGACTGATATATTTCTTATTTCCAATGCTTTCTATCTCATCAAATGATGTTTCAAAAAGGAAAAATCTTAAATTATAAAATCAAAGGATACTTCTGAATATTTAACTTGGAGTTAGAAAAAACTGAATTCAAACTCCATCTCTGTGGCTCTGAGTATTTTGTTTATGCCATCTGAGCATTAATGGCTGAAGAAGTAAAATGGAAATGATGGTTATCTTACAAAAATATGGTGAAAATTGTGTGATATAAATATGAAGAACTGAGCACAATGTTTGACATACGTAAATACTCAAAAAATCCATGCCATCTAATAGCATTAGTGGTTGGTTGAATGACTTGTAACTATTATAACTATTTAATGCCAGTATTATTCTACCACCTGAATACTTTTTAACTTTCTTCCCCCCTCCCACCCCACATTCTGTCAGCGGTGGTTCAAGTTTTACAAATGGATAGATTGAGTTACAATGCTGCCAGTAGGGTGAAGTCTGCCTAAATAAGCATTGTGTTTTATGGTCCATCTTTGTGTAGAGTACAAGTAATTCAGTAGAATTTACTCTTTAAAATAAAATTATCTGCCAAAAATTAACTGAAGGAAATTAGGCAATAGCCTAAAATCTACTCTCCCTCTAAGTAGGTTTGTTCTTCGGAAAATGTGTCTTCTTGGATAGCTCAGTCTTAATGAGGATGCTTCCTTGGATTATCAAAAGTCAGAAAGCAGAACTAAGTAACATTCAGTTTTTGCATGTTTATAAAGACCTTATCTATTTTCAAAATTATAAACTAGGTTAATACTGAACAACCTATACCACTGGCTTTAGTTAGTAAACACATATTTCATTTACATCTGCATAATACTATGGACACAAATGATTTGTTTTGAAACCCAGGATATAAGGTCAACCCTAGGTAAAATTGTGAAAGAAGTCTAGTTTTTCTTGCCTCAACTTCTGCCCTTCTAGTTTTGGCCCATTATGCTATTTTCTATCGCTGTGTATTTTTTCCTTGTTTAACAACCATTTACTGCAATGAACTGCTACCCTGGCCTGCCCATCCTGACTCTCTCTACTGAGCATTTTAATTCTGCCCAATTTATTTTTTTTTTTTTTTTTTTTTTTTTTTGCAATTTCAAAACTTGTTTGTTGAATACATCATTCTCCCAGAGTTCTGCACTTCATTTTCAAGGTAAGAGCTAGCTAATTAATTAGCTCCTGTGTTTGTTCTCCACCTTTATCTCAACTACTTGTAAGTTCTATGATGCCGGGAAATTTGTCCAATGTTTTAGGGCCTAAGTATCAAGCATGTTTTTATATTGATAATTTATTTTTATTTTTATACTAAAGGTAAATGTTTTGAAATGAGGTAAATTTATTATGCCAAGTTGTTACATACATGAGAAATATTATAAATTTCAAGATGACATGGACTCCAAAAAAAATGTCAATGGACACACTATATTATAAAGTTATCTGATTCAAAAGTTTTTAGATTTTTCATTATACTATGGTGATACTCTAAAGTGTTAAATCAAAGGATGATACATACAAGACTTTGATCCCCATGGCAGACAATTTAAAATGTTATTTATTTTATGGTTTGATTTTGCAGATGGCCAATGACCACTTTATCAATAGTCTAGCCATTGAATGTACAGATATAAATATTAAATCACCTATATACTAGTTAGAAATTCTTGGTACTTATGTCATTTTGTTATCTGTTGGTAACTTTATATCATTTATTTCTATTTCTCCAACAAACCTATGTTTTCTGTTATGTTATGTTCTTATGAGGGGAAAAACACTTTATGTTCACCCATTAAATATAGGATTATGAGAGGAATACTGGCCCTCCAAATCTTTTTGAACTAGAATAAGTTACTGTGATGTGGAATAATATTTAAAATTTCAAAATGTTTTGCATATTGATTAGTACATGCCAGAAAAGCAAAATTGTCTTGGCTGGAAAAGTAAAATCATAGATATTTTGGACATTCCCCAAAACAAATGCCTCACTGCCTTTATCACGAATAGAATAAAATATGATCACAATTGCTTGGAAAGAAGAATCTATCTTTTCACTTCAGAAATTATATATATCCACATAAATATCTCAAGTTGTTATTTATTTTTATGAGGGGGAAAATAATCCTTTATGATAGTGAAAATATACTTTCTTTTTTTAATACAATAGCTGCCAGCAATATACTGGTGTCGATGTTCCAAAGAGAAAGAAAATGCATGTATTCTATAGTAAGCTTTCATTTGCCTGTTCAAGAAATTCTAAAAAAAAAAAAATACTCCATTCTATTCAACATTATGGCTTCAGGAGTTGAAATTTTTCCATGATAAAAGTATAGTTTGTGTGGCCCAAACCTTGACTATTTATAAAGGATGGAGTTTTTAAAAGCCCACATGTATCAATAATGAATGCTCCTCTCTTTTTGAATTAAATACTTAATTCAAATTAATGTAAGAAATTGGTGAATCATTAAATGAAATTTGTATCAAAATATTTATTAAAAATACATTTGTATTTCCTCTTGATTTTTACTTTGTAGATATTTTCTAAATGGGTTTAAGTGCACAGAAATAAATGCTGTCTACACACAACTCTGGAGAGATTCAAAACACAATAGAAGTCAACTTACCATTCCTAAATCCTAGAGTTGATCCACTTAGTGTAAGAGTAAATGTCAGAAATCTCTTAATTGTATACAGATTGCTCAAGAATTTAAAGATCAACTATGAAAGCCAAAATTATCAAGAGATAAAGGCTTATTTAATTTTATCACAAAAGTGAACAGTCCTAGAAAAGACGACAACGGAACTGTATAGAAAATCTGCATCTGCATCAAAAAAGAGAAGTTTTATCAACTAGAATAGAAGAGAGCTTTCCAATTGTCAAATACCAAAATTTCCCAGAATCCCCTGGAAAACAGACTTTTCATTCAGACTCTAATCTCCTCATTGAAGTAGAACAATAAAAGTGTTTAAATGAAAGGAAATAGATTTGTTAATTGTAAAAATACAATCAGATTATTTCCATTATGTCAATTTACACACTGCATAATTTGTCTACCATGAAAACTTTATGTCCCAAATTTCTCAAGATTTTAAGCTATGCTCTTTCCACAAACATACAATAGGGTTAAAGCATGTTGTTGGATCATCCATTTTACTAGCTAGTTTCTGACCTTTTACCAATTTCCATTTCATTTGACTAACTTCCCTGGTAAAGTATTATCTGTCTTTCTAGAGAGAAAAATAATTCTGTCATTATCAACATCACAATAGACCTGCCTTCCTCAAACATTTAGAGGAATGAAAGGATTTTAAAATAATACTGTTTAGGAGTATATATTTTAAGATAATTACTATACTTGTCTATCCTTGATTCTAATCTTTAATAACTCCATGTTCGTGCAAATACAATTTCCACTCTAGAAGAAGAGGAGTAGCCTGTTAGGAAAAGCACTTTTTTAAGGGAAGACATGAAGACATCTCTTTGATAAACACAATTTTACTTGGTGAGTCTTTTGGCTACATCATTATATGCTATTTCAACCTCGTTATCAATGGGACAGGTATTGGTGAACTCGTCCCTATAGTATGCATTAATTAGGTATCTCCAGATGCCAGTCATTTCTTTTGGAATATCAAAGTTGTGATATTTTTTGGCTGCCACCTTGATAATATGCAGTTTGGCCAGCAGGTTGCAATCAGCTAATGTCATTTCATTGCCATTCAGAAATTTACCTGTAGAAACTTAATGTCCTCCATACTATTTTCATCAATTTCATCACTGAGAGGAGAATTCAGATATTCATCCAATTTTGGCAGGGTTTTCAGGAGAAATGTCTCCCTGCTTCATTAGCCTCTGGCCTTGAATTCTTGATATATGCAGAGAATTTGGCAATGATGTCCATTTTAGCAATATTTGCTTCTGCGTGTTTTGGTGACAGCTTTAAGTACTTGGGAGGGCATAAGACTTACTCAAGAAATTCCTCAATCTTACTTACATCCATTTTGACTTCACTGTTGAAAGTTATATTCCCCACTCTTTAATTTGGATACACTCCACCACAAACAAGCATTTCACTTTAGAGGTAGCTTGCCATCTTTCAGGAGCCCTCACCATTGTGCCCATTCACTATGTACAGATGGCAGAACTTTTGAGGCACAATGTTTAATTGTTAAAATAGTAGCCACAACTTTATCAGGCAGCCCCAAGGAATTATTCCTTGTGCATAATGCATGGTACAAGGAATATTTATGTATTTTGGGGAATTTTGTAATATTTAATAAGAGTATATGAAAAGATTGCTACTGTATCAGAAATATTGTTTCAATTTAGTCTATTCTGGTTATGTACTAAATAATATTACCACTAAAGAAGACAGCTTTCTACAAAAGTCACTACAGATTGTGCTATATTGCTTTGTAGATAGATTTTTACTTTTGCCTGAAAGCATTTATCCTTTATACCAATGGTAACATCTGATACAACCATGTAGAAGCTAAAAGTTTAGAGGGAGGGAGGGTTTTCTCAATACCTTCCTCAAGCATTTTAGCTTTATAAGAGAAATTGATGGGAACCTGATACTCTGTCTAAATATGTTTGCTATGTGTGGTTTGCCCTGTGCCATTCATTTGGAACGTATTGCTTTCTTCCTTTATTTTTAAAAAAGCTTGCTTTTAGGTAATCATAGAGCTTGTTATTTTTACATCTTTTGAGCAATACTACGTAAACTGATATATAGTTGACTTAGCTATAGCAGTACAATGATTAGTAATGTAAAAATTAACACAGAAATTAACCAAAGAAATGGTTCTCATATTGACAGTTGCACCAGTAGATTGTGATGTAATATTACTTTTATCCTTCATGTCATGTTGTTATTGTTGTTTTAACAGTTTATTGTGCTTGTCATTAATCTCAAAAATGCCCAGGGATGTTTTTGGGTTTTTGTTTGTTTGCTTGTTTTGTTTTTCTGTTTGCCAGCAAACTATTTACTCTATTACACTTTTTTTTAAAGAAAAAGAAAAATAAACTATTTGAGGTAAGTATAGATGTATACATATAGATATAGATAGACACATTTCCTATATTAGTGTCTTTATTCAAATAAGATTTATATACAGTGAAATGCATAGATCTTTTGAGTTCAGTTCAATGAGCTTTAAAGAATGTATTCATGCCGGGCGTGGTGGCTCACGCCTTGTAATCCCAGCACTTTGGGAGGCCGACGCGGGTGGATTACGAGATCAAGAGATTGAGACCATCCTGGTCAACATGGTGAAATCCCATCTCTACTAAAAATACAAAAAATGAGCTGGGCATGGTGGTGTGTAGCTGTAATCCCAGCTACTCAGGAGGCTGAGGCAGGAGAATTGCCTGAACCCAGGAGGCGGAGGTTGCAGCGAGCCGAGATCACGCCATTGCACTCCAGCCTGGGTAGCAAGAGCGAAACTCCATCTCAAAAAAAAAAAAAAAAAAAAAAAAAGAATGTATTCACTCCTACAGTTAATCCTGATCAAAATATGACAGACAGGCAACCACTGTACTGACTTCAATCAATATATATGTTTTATCTTCTTTTGAATTTCATATGAATAGAGTCATAGAAAGTGTATTCATTCTGGCTTCATTCACTCAAAATAATATTTTTGCAATGCAACAACCCTTAATGCTGAGAGATTTTGCCACCACGAGGCCTGCCTTACAAGAGCTCCTGAAGGAAATATTAAGCATGGAAAGGAACAACCAGTACCAGTCACTGCAAAAACATACCAAAATAACCAATTAGCATCAAATGACAGGATCAAATTCACACATAACAATATTAACCTTAAATGTAACAGGCTAATGCCCAAATTAGAAGACAGAGACTAGCAAATTGGATGAGGAATCAAGACGCATCAGTATGCTGTATTCAGTAGACCCATCTCATGTGCAAGGACACACATAAGCTCAAAATAAAGGGATGGAAAATATTTACCAAGCAAATGGGAAGCAAAAAAGAAAAAAAAAAAAAAAAAGAAACAAACCGGGGGTTGCAAACCTAATCTCTGATAAAACAATCTTTAAACCAACAAAGATCAAAAGAGACAAAGAAGGGCATTACATAATGGTAAAGGGATCAATGCAAAAAGAAGAGCTAACTATCCTAAGTATACATGCACTCAATACAGGAGCACCCAGATTCATAAAGCAAGTTCTTAGAGACCTACAAAGAGACTTAGACTCACACAAAATAATAATGGGAGAATTTAACACCTCATTGTCAATATTAGACAGATCAATGAGACAGACAATTAACAATATTCAAGACTTGAACTCAGCTCTGGACCAAGTGGACTTAGTAGACATCCACAGAACTCTCCACCCCACAATTTGGACGTATGTTTATCTTAAGAAACTGATAAAGAATTGCCCAGAGTGGTTGGTCTATTTTGTATTACTCACAACCACTGAAGTATTGTTATACACCATCATCATAATTTATGACTGTCAGTCTTTTGAATTTCAGACACTGTAGTTGGTATGGGAAAGTATCTTATAGTGGGGAATAAATTGCATTTTCTTGATACTATTTATATTGAAGACATATTTATGGACTTACTGAGATTTGTATACCTTCCTTTACAAAATTTCTTATAAATTTATTTGGGATTATCTGACTTACTATTGAAAAAGTAAGTTTTCATATATTGTGGTAATTTTCATATACCGATTACAAATACTTCAAAATACATACTGCAAATATTTCTTCAAATGTGTCTTGACTTTTCATTGTTTTAACAATGTGTTTGATGAATAGAAGTATTTATTTTGAGTGGAATCCATGTTATCACTTTTCTATGGTATTTTTTGTATCTTTTCTAAAATGTCTTTACCTACTCCAAATTCATAAAAGTA
The DNA here is from genome assembly GCF_009761245.1 of Sapajus apella. Lineage (NCBI taxonomy): Eukaryota > Metazoa > Chordata > Mammalia > Primates > Cebidae > Sapajus > Sapajus apella. The sequence continues at coordinate 11,193,238 of NW_022436982.1, forward strand.
TTCTTATGTTTTGTTTTAGAAATATAGTTTTGGTCTTTACATTTGGATACCGGTTATTCCAGCACTAGCTATTGAAACTCTTTTCCTTTCTTAATTGAATTACCTTGGTTTCTTGCCCATGTATGGAATCTCTGTTTTGTTCTATTGATCCTATTGTCTATTTATATCAGGTGCTGTTACTTTGTAGTTAAAATTTGTGCAGTTAAAGTAATGCAACCTTGTTCTGTTATTCAAGTCTGTGGCTATTCTAAGTTTTTTGCATTTCTATAAACTTCAGAAACAATTTTCAAAATAGTGTTAGAATTTCAAGTCAAGTTGCCTTGAGTTTACAGGTGAATTCAATGACAGACAAATCTTCATAAAATCAAGTCTTCTAATTCATGAACTTGGTATATCTCATTGTTAGATCTTTAATTGCATTTACCATTTTTTGTAGTGTTCACTGTATAGATTTTGTAGATATTTTAGATTTTATGCCTAAGTACAGTATTATGTTCTTGATGGCATCTTTTTAGAATTTTATGTTCCAACTATTTTTTGCTAGTATGCAGGAATGCAAAGGACATTTGTACATTGATTTTGTATCTTGCAACCTTACCAAATTTATGTTTTAGTGTTTTTTGGCATCTAGGTTTTTTCACATAATCATATTGTCTGCAAATAAAAACATTTTTGCTTTTACTTTCCAAACTTTATTTCTTTTGTAATTTTTTATTGCCTTCATGTGCTGATCATGACTCTTCTTATAGCATGGTGTTAAATATAAGTAGTAAAAGAGGGCATATCTATATTTTTACCAATCTTGGGTTAAAGCATTTAATTTTTTTTATTAAATGTGATGTCAGTTGTTATTTTTGTAGATTCCCTTCATCAAGTTGAGGAAGTTGCCTTCTAGTTATAATTTGCTAACAATTTATTTTTATTATTTGTTTAAAATTATACTTTAAGTTCTGGGTTACATGTGCAGAATGTGTAGGTTTGTTACCAAGGTATACACATGCCATGGTGGTTTGCTGCACCAGTCAGCCCATCATCTACATTAGGTATTTCTCGTAATGCTATTCCTCTCCTAACTCCTCACCCCCCAAAACAGGCTTCCATGTGTAATGTTCCCCTCCCTGTGTTCCATGTGTTCTTATTGTTCAACATCCACTTGTAAGTGAGAACATCCGGTGTTTGGTTTTCTGTTCCTGCGTTAGTTTGCTGAGAATGCTGGTTTCGAGCTTCATCCATGTCCCTGCAAAGGACATGAACTCATCCTTTTTAATGGCTGCATATTATTCTGTGGTGTATATGTGCCACATTTTCTTTATCCAGCGTATCATTGATGGGCATTTGGGATGGTTCCAAGTCTTTGCTATTGTGAACAGTACCACAATAAACATACTTGTGCATGTGTCTTTATAGTAAAATGATTTATAATACTTTAGCTATAAGCCCTGTAATGAGATTGGCAGGTCAAATATTATTAATGGTTCTAGATCCTTAAGGAATTGCCACATTGTCTTCCAGAATGGTTGAACTAATTTATACCCCCACCAAAAATGTAAAAGTGTTATTTCTCCATATTCTCTCCAGTATCTGTGGTTTCCTTTTTAAAGATCGCTATTCTAACTGGAGTGAGATGGTATCTCATTGTGGTTTTGATTTGCATTTCTCTAATGACCCGTGTTGATGAGCTTTCCTTCACGTTTGCTGGCCACATTAGTGTCTTTTTTAGAGAAGTGTCTGCTCATATCCTTCACCCACTTTTTGATGTGGTTGTTTGCTAACAATTTTTAATCATTAAGATACTGTTAACATTTTTTCAGATGCTTTTCATAGATTTATTAGTATGGCACTGTGATTATTCTTTGTTATTCTATTCTTTGGTGGATCATATTGATCAATTTCAAATGTTGAAACAATCTTGATAAATTCTACTTTGTGATAATGTATGTTAATTTTTCTTCTATAATGCCTTTTGATGTGTTTCAAGTTCTACTGTAGTGTAAACTTCTGAATTTAGAATTTCAATTTTTGTTAAGCAATGTCAACTGTGTTTTCTAATCTGGTTTCAGAAGGCACATACTTTGCTTAGTGTATCGGGGGAGCGGTGCTCATCACATTCCATCTGTTTCATCACCACCTTCCCCACCCCTGAAATTAGTCAGAGCTATATGGCAGGTTTTTGGTCAATGGGCTGTGAGTGGAAGTCACCTGGGCCATTTTGCAGCCAAAGCATAAAAAATCTGGTTCATGACACTCCAGCTCTTTCACTCCTCCCCTACAAACTGTGGTTTTGGGTTTTTATGCTCCAGATGACATAGTGCGAGGTGGTGGTGTCATTCTCCGCCCACTTTCCGAAAGTCTAAGTGAACCAAACCCTCAAATATCTTACAATAGAAATTGATCATAAACAGAAAACAAACTTAATTCTATGAAGCCAGTGAATCTTTAAGACTATTGGTTACTGCAGCATAGAGCAGCTCAATCTGATCAATACTAATAATGGAAATTGAAAATATAACATTTTTATCTGAAACAAAATTAAAACAATAAATCTTTGCATAGATTAATGGAATATTTATATAACACATTAGGCAGAAGTGCTCACTCAATAAGTATCAACAGTAGTGATACATGAGATGGAAAGCCTAACAATGAAAATAAAATAGTTTTATTTAATTGCTAACAATCATTAAATTTCATAGATCTCATCTTCGATGCAGTAATAGTATTTCAAGCAACTTGTAATAAATTATTTAACTTATTTATTTTATTCAACATATATTTTTATTGACTACCGACTATATTCTATTCTATAAATAAAATAGTTCCTCTTCTCACTTGCAAAACACTTAGTGATATAAAGATTTGTGTAACTACATTTAAATGGAGCTCAGTAACCATGTATAGAGACAATATGGTTACAAAATTCATGGACAATCGGCTTACTGTTCCTTCCTAACCATACTCTGAAGATCGTATCTATTGAGTTCACGTCCTTTGCAGGGACATGGATGAATCTGGAAACCATCATTCTCAGCAAACTGACACAAGAACAGAAAACCAAATGCCACATGTTCTCACTCATAAGTGGGTGTAGCACAATGAAAACAAATGGACACAGGGAGGGGAACATCACACAGTAAGATTTGTTAGGGGGTTGGAGGGGGCTAGGGAAGGGATAGCAGGGGGTGGGGAGACTGGAGAGGGGTGACATTAGGAGAAATACCTAATGTAGGTGACATGGGGATGGAGGCAGCAAACCACCATGGCAGGTGTATACCTATGTAACAATCCTGCAAGATCTGTACATGTACTCCAGAACTTAAAGTAAAATTAAAAAAAAAAAAAAGATTGTATCCATTTTATTCTCTTGCCCTTCTGAAAGCAACACTCTTAGTGTCCAGCAAACCAGTCCAAAGGCAAGGACAGAAGGGAGGAAGGAACAGCAGCAAAGGATAGAACTTCTTCACTGTATAATCAGTTCTTTATAAAACAGAATTGATAGTGAATTGAAAGCTTTCATTAAATAACCTGTTATTCAGAGGCACTCCTCTCAGCTATTTGGGAGAGAGCACAAAAATAAAGTATACATTTCCATAAGTTTTTTCTTCCTTTCTGACCTCTTCATAAATTAAAGCACTTCACTAGACACCTGGGAGGAAGATAAATACCTTTGTCTAATACCTAACTTGGGTTGACGTCTGGTTTCTGTTTTAGCTCTAAAGACAAAATGGTAGTAACAATTCCAGAAAAGAAAATGCCAAAGATAAAAACCTTTAAAATATAACTTAAAGGTGAAGATCACCTAGAGCAGCCACCATGCTAGATCAAGGAAGAGGCTCAAAATACGGAAAAAGTAAGATTGCAAAGGCAATTCAAACACTCTCCCCTCTAGTTTGAAAATTCTAGATCCTGATTTTGCTTTTGCTTTTGTTAGCTGTCTTGGCCAAGACACTCTGTATATGTGTAAAGTCTATATTATGCCTGTCTAGCTATAAGCTGTCAAATGATGTTGCACTTGCTAATTCATGGACTATTTATCTTCCTGTTTACGCTCTAACAAAATGATGGCTGTTTAATTATACTACAAATGAGTTTTGCCAGCCAATTGTATGGCAGATGTTATTTACTCCCAGAACAACTGTCAAAAGACCAAAGCAGCACATCTAACAAACTTAAGTGTCCTGTACTGGGTTACATTTCACAGCTAACCCCCTCTATCACCTAACCACAGGCTTTCCATCATAATAACAATGGAAGGGGCAGCATAGTCACCAGCCAGAAATCTGGCTGTCAATAATGAATAGGATTGAAAGAGATGTAACTGAGTAGATTCTACCCGGAGACTAAAGGGAACTGTTAGTAAACATGTAAAAAAAATCCTTCAAATTTGCTAAATGCTATGTATTACAGCATTCATCAAGTAATTCTATAATGACAAAAAGGAAGAAAAAAACATCTTCTCTATTTGTATGGTAACTGAGCAATAGTCATTGAAGTATAGTTTTTCTCATGAAATTTATGAATGCTTTAAGGTGGAGAGAATGCCTTTAGTTGGAGGGTACCATAACTGAATCCAGATGCACAATCACGGTAAACTTGTTCTGTGTATTGCTGAAACTTTTCTAAGCTTGTGGAAATATTTTATTATGCCTACCACTTGCTTCAAATAAAATTTTCCAGGGAGAGCACTGCTGTGGCCCTCTTTTATGTAGTGTGCTGGTAACATGCCACAGTTTTTAATAAGGGGAAAAAATAAGAACTCTTAAAAGTTTAAAGCCCAATAATCTAGGAGCTAAAATCTGATTAAGTATAAAATAAACTTTCTACAATTAAATGATTCAGTAGCAGATAAAATAGAAACAGAGTCCAAGAAATAATTCTTACCAATTTAATTTTGCCTACTGCAACAAATTGGAATGATATCTCCCTGTTTTGCAAGAAAATACTGAGGCAAAAAAGAAGCCCTCATTTCTTTCAGCCAGAATTCCATGCCATTGTGAAAGATCAACGGCTTGACTTTCTTACTGCACGTAACTTGAAAAGATTTTCCTATGTAACCCCGTCCTTAGCTCATTTCTACCTAACATATTGGCTTTATGAAGAGACAAGTGATTTATAATGATTTATAGACCACTACCGTATGCCCATAAATCCAATCTATTATTCCATAGTTACTTCCCACTTTGCCTCATTTGGAAACAAGCGAAATAAAGGCATGTTTAGTGGGGAACATGGATGACCTAGTGTTCTGTCTTTCTGGCACTTTTTACAAGCAGCGGCCTCCTGTTTGAGACACAAGCATCTGCTGACTTAGGAGGAAAATAGAGTGGCTAATCGTAGAGCTGAGGGAACGGTCAGATTTTTAAGCATTTATATTTAAATTCCAAACTAAAATGATAAGAATTTACTTAACAAACTATTACCTTGGATTCCTTATTCTTCTTTTACGTTTTCTCATGCATGTTTCTTATGTATCATTATTTTACAATGAGAACATAATTTAGTAGCTACTATCTGTAAACTGAAATTATTCTGGATGTGAGACAATAGTTACTTTCTAACTTAACTAGATACAGAGATACGGGGTGTTACTTGAATGAATATTAATACAAATATTAATTATGTTCTTGATAATATAGAGTGAAACTGACATTTATAAATCATGTGCTTGCCAAAAAAAAAAAAAAATTATACCTTCGCAATCATCTTAACTAGACCCCTGCATTTCTCTAAATTTCCTAAAAAACCTCTTCCCAACTGATGGTGGAATTTTTGTCAACTTCTGTTGAGATCATCAATAAATTATTGATAAGTACATTCTTCTTTTTCTTTTCATTCTTTCCTACTTCTTATAGGGTTGTATTAATAATAATAAATAACTCCAAATATGTTATACATTATATCCGTTGACTGTAGCATAAGCCAGCTACTTAAGATAGTTGCTTAAACTTGGGGATAAATGAGAAAAATCTATGCTCTTAGTCTATTGGTTTAAAGACCCTCTCCCATTCTGTCTTAATCTACCACTGATCTTTCTGATACTGGAAGCTCGTAGGTTCCAGGGTAGCAACAGACATTGGGGATGACAAGAAGTTTGCACAACACCTGCAACTGGAGATGTCACAGATGAAAACTACAAAGAGGAAGATACAATCTAAATAATGAACCAAACAGATTATATCTTCCTTAAGCACAAATGTTGCCCAAATGTAGTGAAATATGGCTCAAATTTGAGAAATTAAGTAATTTTATTACTAAGTACTTCAAGACACTATCCTTACATTAAAACAAATGTGATATGTTTTAGTATAAGAAAAATATCTTACTTATATATAAGATACACACACACACACACACACACACACCCCTTACATAGTTACAAGTGAGAAAGGAACATCTATTTTTTTTAAAGCTCTACATATTATTTTGATGCGTAGTCTAACGCGGAATGTAAAAATCAGAGGAACATTAATGATAAAGCACAAGACTGAGATTAACTATTAGTAGAAAGCTGAATGTGACATTACCCTACAAGTAGGACTGTCTTAGAGATTTCTGAGGAGAGTTGGCTGTTGGATATGTGTCCAAACACATATCATAGGACCCATCTGATAAGTAAATTTCTTAAGGTAGAGCATACTAAAGACAGTTGGTGGAACTGGAATAGTCCAGGCTTTAAATTGAGGCAGACCTACCGAGGTTTGCTTTGTTTTGTTTCTTACTGATTGACTGTTTTTATGCAAATATGTAAGTTACTGCGACATCGTATGTCTCAATTTCTTTGTCTCTGATATAGGATTACACTGCTTATCTGAAAAAATTGTAATGACAATTAAATAAGATAATGTTAAGTGGTCAATAGGTTACTCCAAACTACTTCAACATATACAATGTGATTAAACTGTTTCTACAAATAGTAAAATTCCAGATTTATACTTTTAGTGAGATTACAAATTTGTTGAACAACACAGAACACTTAATTCTGAAGTTAAAAGAATATTAAATCATAGGACCCTAGAATAAATTAATTGGGATGAAAATTGTACAAATAAAACAAAAAGGCCCCCATTTAATTGCAAGTTTCTAAGTACACAAGTTCTGAGTTTTAATAGCTCATGGATTAGGTTGCAATTTAAGTCCCAAAATTAATAATAATTAACACATTATTTGAACTATCTCTGCTATCAGAAAACAAACGTCTTTCCTCAGTTGTGTTTTCCAAGCTTTGTTTACATAAAATGAATCATATCTTTTAGAAGTTTTGCCATTTTGTTAGAATTAACTTTGTGAAACATCCACCGAATAAGAGATATAAGACAATAGATAAAATGCCCATTTGATTTTGATTCTTGCAATGCAGATGTCAATAAGAACAGCACATTTTTCTATTTGTGTAAAATGTGATAAACATGTATGCATAGCTTTATCTAAGAAGATAATGAAATGGTAGAAACACAACCAAACATTTAAAGTGTCAGGTAACAAGCATGCCTATGTTCATTTCAGCACTATTCACAATAGCAAAGACATGGAATTAACCTAAGCACTCGTCAGTGATGGACTGGAGAGAGAAACTGTGGTACATACACATGATAGAATATTAGGCCACCATAAAAAAAAAACGAGATCATGTCCTTTGCAGGTACATAAATGGAGCTGGAGGACATTATCCTTAGAAAACTAACAGTGGTTTATTAACTATACTAAAACTACTGTCAAGGAATAGCTAAACAATTAGGATCCACTAGCCAAATGTCCTAAGAAAATAGAATAGCCCTAGATGTAATATTACCAGAGAAAGGTAGTGTTTGTGTTATGATTAAAACCCAATGTTATACCTTTATTCCAAACAATGCTGTTCCCAATGGGAGCATAATGAAAGTCCTCCAAAGACCTATTGCTTTACCAAATAAGCTAGCTAAGAAATTCTGGCATCAATAATCCTATTTCAAATTGGCTCAAAAGGTGATTCAGTCAATGGAAAGAAACTATAACTTCAATTCTTACCTCTCTAGCAACTGTGATAATTATGCTTCTTGTTACATGTTGTGTTATAACATGCATTCGAGGACTTGCACAGAGGCTAGTAGACACTAGTCTTACTAGACACTAACTCTTACTAAAATATCCCCAACCTCTCCACCACCCTATTCAGATAGATTACTTCTTTTAGAAAAACAAACAGAACAACTAAGCCATACATGTTAAGAAAATTTCAAGAGAAAAGAAAACTAAAAATTCAAGATGGGGGATTGTTATAGTGAACTCCAAGTTTCTCTTCAAAGAATCAGTATGTCAGTATGTTCAACTCTCCTATTCTTTAATTCCTTATTTTAAAGTTTAATTTCCTTGTAATTCCAGTAAACAACCTTCTCCACCAATTCTAATCAGTAGTTCACATCTGTTCTTCTGGCCCCTGGCTCCATCCTGACTCATCCTGATCACCCCTGGCTATCTGATTTACCTGCTCTAACATGCCTATAACCTTCCTGCCAAAACACTGACTCTGCTATTCCAGCTTGGACCCCTGCTCTTTTTAAAATAGCCAATCGGGATTAGTCTAGCTTGTGCGGTCTAACCCTAGCCAATAAGGGATGACAAAGCAGTAGGGACAACCCCTGTCAGGCATAAGAACCCCTTCTCCCCTTGTTCAAGTATGTGGCCACCATTGTTCTAGCCATACACCGCACCCTTCTAAAGAAGTAAACTGTCTTGCTGAGAAGACTTAAACAAAAAAGGAAAACTAACACAGGAACAAAGAAAACAAATACTGCACGTTCTCACTTAAAAGTGGGAGCTAAATGATGAGAACACATGGACACAAAGGGGAATAACACACATTGGGCCCAGCAAAGGGTGGAAGGACAGGATGAGGAAAAATAACTAATGGGTACTAGGCTTAATACCTGGGTGATAAAATAATCTGTACAGCAAATCCCCAAGACACAAGTTTACTTGTGTAAGAAACCTGTCCATGTAACCCTGAACTTAAAATAAAAGTGTCAGGTACTGAAAGTGTATTTCCATTGTAATGGTAATTTTATAATAAATGGAGCTAGTTCAATGGGTTGTCAAAGGAAATTAGTGAGCTCTCTTTTCATAGCTATTTAATATAAACTTTGTAAATATATATACACGTGAGTTGCAAAAACAGACTAAATCACCCATTAACATGAAATGGAATCTATCAGAAAAGACAGAAAAGGAAGTAAAGCAAATATACAGTGTGTACAGTAACCTCTCTTAAATTTTAGTCACCTTTACTTTCAGATGTCTATCTGATGTTTACATTTGAAATTCCTCAGAAAATCTCATACTCAGAAGATCCAAAAGAGATCCTCTATTTTCATCTTGCGATCCAGAACCTAGTACTTAGCCTACACTCCTTTCCACATTCTTTAAATCTTGACCTATCCCATATATCTAGCCACTCTCCAGGTCCTGTTGATTCAGCCACTTTAACATTTCTGGAATTCTTTCTCTCTACCCAATTCCACCCACCACCACTTTTTTAGACTCTGATAATTTCTTTCACGGATTATTATACAGTTGTCTAATACACCTCTCTACCTCAGTCTCAACCCCATACTCAATTGTTTAAACTGTGCCTTTCATGACACCCTTCTTACTTATCACAAAGAGAAATGTATCTTTACAATAAAGAGATATGTAAATCTCGCAGTCACCACTTTAACCAAGTGATTAAACGTGGCATCAACAATAGCGGGGTAACCTGATGTCACATTCCTCACAATGCAATACAATAACAGACAGTTCACCAACAGTTTCTTGCCAAAAACGTATAATCAAAACTTACTCATGGGGAAATAATTTTTCAAGAAAGGAATACAGTAACTTCTACAAGACAACTGTTTTCTCAAAAAAAAATAACAAATTAATATTGGGGAAAAGTCTAATTGCAATACTGCAATCTAGTTGCTTGCCAAGGAAAAGAAGTGTGCAATTTATTTTCTTGTTTTTGTTCCTTATTCTGTAAATTATTAAATGTGAATTTTACTTTATGAAAGGTGGTGGATTAACAATCTTCAGAGATGTGCCAGATATTTGGCACACAATGCTTGCTGTTTGGAAGAAGTGCATCACTGGTAGCTTCTCATAGGCAGAATGTGCTGCAAACATTACCCACAATGAATGTTCTGTCACAGGGGAGACTGGGCACAAGCATCTGTTAGACTTTTTTATGACAGATCAGTATATAGGCAATGTTGCCAGTAAGGGTTTTTCTCCATTATAAAACAACAATCTTCAGTAGAATTGAAGTCACTAAAAGCAGGAAAACAGCTTGCTTTATGAAAGATGCCACCTTTTCTGCAGCCAAGAAATCACCGATCTGATGTTAAGTTCCTGCTATTAGTCTTTCTTCAGCTGTGCAGGTGGCAACTGTTCCGTGTTCCAGTTCAGCTCCCCAAGGTTACAGCTGTGAACTTGGCTAATGGTTGTGTTTATTCTCTGCCAGGTTTAAAAATCTTCAGGGTAAAGCTTTTTTCTTTTTCTTGCTGTTCATTGAAAATTCCTTCTGGAGCAGATGTGCCTCTCCCCATCTTCTGTAGTTTCTGTGCTTTTATTAAGCTCAGCAGTTTTTGTTTGTTTGAGGCTTTACTTTCTAACCACTTGTGACATAGCCAATTCTGAAGTTAGTTTCTGTATATCCAAAGGCTCTTCTCATGTCGCACACACAAAAAAAAATCATGGTAATCTGGATGGCAACTACTTTATGCCCTGAGTACTGCAAATGACTGTTGTGTTTTATATTGTAGTCTATGTGTGCTTATGCCTGGGTTTAAAAATTTGGATGAATGGGACAGTAATAATCCTTATTTATTTATTTTACTACTTTGTATACTTGTATTTATTTCAGGGACTCTGCCCCTTCCAAAGTGACCTCCCTTAACCCAATCATTTATGGATGTATATTAAGTGGCATCTCATAGTGGCTCTTCAGTAAGTCCTGTCATAATATAGCAGGCATCATTTCTTCTGTCTGGTGTCAGCTTCCTGAAAGAGCATTAGGCGTCTGCATTTCCAGCAACACTCCTACTCTTCCAATACGCTAGAATCCCCATAGGTCTCAAAGTAATGCCAGGATATTCTCTGGAGTCCCCATTCAGCAAAGCTAATAGAGAATACACCCCTCCTTTTCTTCCTTCCCTCTTTTACATATACAATTAATAATCCGTCACTAGTATGATAAGGCTAGCACTGTGTTAGAACTGTAGAGAAAAAGAATGACATGCTTCTGGCTTCATGTTTTTGATCTATCGGAAAAATACATTAAACAAATAACCACAAGTTCATTGAGCGTCGTTATTGAAGTATTACAGGGTGTGATGAAAGCAAGTATTTGTGAGGGACTGTGTTAAGGAAAACCGAGTCCACAAGGCGTGTGGTTTCAAAGGCAGGAAATTCCCAGTGCCAAGCTTCCATCCACCTCCCCATCTGGAAATCTAGTGCTCTTTGACTTTCCCGAGTGTGGGAATGAGCAGAAATTCCAAGTGAGCTCCTTTGTTTAAAAAGCTCTAGAAAACTCTGGGAGGAAGGGCCTCCAGTTGCCGAGCAAGCAGCCAATCCAGTATCAGAGCTGAAGATCAATCACTCCAGCAGAAGTTTGGAAGCACTCCTGTCATTGAACAAGAACATGCATGGGGCAGGAATAACTCCTGGGTTAAAATCCCACTGGGCCTTACCTTTGGGGATTCCGCCCTTGGATCCCCTCCCACGGCAGCATGGGAGCTCTCTCTCCTTCTCTTTTTCTTTCTCTGCCTAATAAATTGCTCTCTGCAAACCTCTTTGGGTCCACGATATTCACTTGAATGGTAAGCTCACTGCACCTCCACGACCCCTTCCCCCATTCCTGGGGCAAGAGAGGCCAAAGACCTGGGCACATGGAATCGGGGAAACTGGGAGCATCTTTAGAACACCCCCACAGCTCTGCTCCCATCCTCCGTTTAGATCTTCAGCAATGACGGGGTGGGAGCTGAGCCCCTGCTACCCGACCCGTCCCCTGGTTACAGCTTTGGTGATTGCAGGGGAGGGAGCTGAGCCCCTGTGTCCCCTCGCCCCAGTTAAACTTGAGTACTAAACCAAATCCAAGACCTTGAAAAGGCTTCTCTGATGAAACTGAGAACTCAGATGAGTATAATTTAGCTAGGTGAAGAGGAAAAGATAGAGTATTCCAAGTAGAAGAAAGAACATAATTTCAATCAGACTCTACATCGGCATTAACTTTGTAGCTGGCTTTTTAATGAAATGTGCTGGCTATGTCAATATTTCAGAGATTTTTTTTTAGTAAATAGCCTCTTAAAATTCTGCTTTCAATAAAGAAAAAGGTTATAAAATGAACATTCATGCACCTGTCACCCTTTTGTCAGTGTGATCTACCAATTACTGAATATAGTTTAAAAATCTCTGTGAATAATGGCAGAATTGCCATTTATAGTTAATTTTTCATATGTTTTAAAACCATGTTAGAGATGAATTCAAGTTTAAATATTTATATAATTCTGGTTAAATGAGTTCTGCACTTATCTACTAATAGATTTTAAGTTTTTGTCTAAAACTAATATGCCTACACTAAATTTTATTTTAAAATCTATTTTTGTGTCCTTATATTTCAAGTGTACCTAATGTAAAAACTATATTGGCAGATTTCCTTTTTAAACTGTCTGAAAAATATCTTTTGCACTGGAGAGCATAAGCCCGTTATTGCAACTAATATATCTGCACAAATTTCTACTATTCTATTTTGGGCGTCTGGCTTATGTCATTGTTTTTATTTTTTCTTTGTCGCCTTCTCTCGGGTGTTTTAATGACACTTTTGAAGACATCTCCCTATTGTATTTATTTGGGGTTGATTTTAGATAATTTTCCATGTATACTAAACTCAAAAGGATATAAAGATATTTTATATATTTACTTTCCACAGAGTGCCTATAAAATTATAACAACACTGGAATTTTTTAAAGCTGTCTGCCCCTTCATCCATTTAATCACATTGTTATCAGATATTTTGATTTATTCACACATAATTAAATAATTATGAAAAATATTGTTATTGTGGTCTTACACAATCAGTTGTTTAGGTTCACAAAGTTTATCAATATCATCGCTTACTATTTCTCTTTGCCTCTTACAAGTTCAATCTCCTTTATCTTCTGCCTTAAAATTATTTTTCATAATTGTTAATAAGTATGTAATGTATTAGATACTCAAAAGCAGAAGTTTTTGTATCCTAATAAAAGGTCTTAACCTTGTCCATATTCTTTGAGATGTACTGGTCATACAATTCTAATATTGACAGTAATCTTTCCTCCACACGTGAAAGATATTATTCAATTAGGTTAAAAAGCAATCAATTATCAATATAATATGTACATGATTAAGTTCTCTTTATCTTTCATGTCTCTCAGTTCACTGTGACGCATCTAGGTATAGCTTTCTTTCTATTTACTTTGATGAAATTACATCGGGATTTCTGGGATTGCAGGTAATGTCTTGCAACAACCCTGGGAAAAAATGTCAGCCATTATTTCCTCAAATATTGTTTTTGTTCCACTCATTCTATTATCCAAAACTTGGAGGAGACAAATGTTAATCTTCCTCACTCTATAATCTATGTGCTTTGATCTCTCTTTCATGTTTTTCCCTTTTTTTTTCTGTCTAATCCTGGATAATTTCCTCAGACCCCAATTCCAATTTGTTAATGTTCTTTTTAATTTTGACTACTCTGTCATTTGATTTATCTTTTATTTTTATAAAACCTTTGTGTTTTCTCATTTCTACAATCGTTCTTTAGGAAATATGCTTGGTCATGTTCATAGCTCTTTAATCTATGCTCATTAAAGAATTTTTATTTCTTTTAGAATATGAAATGCATTTATTTTATGTTTCAGATTTTTTTTTCCTTTTTTAAATTGCATTTTAGGTATTGGGGTACATGTGAAGGACATGCAAGATTGTTGCATAGGTACACACATGGCAGTGTGATTTGCTGCCTACCTCTCTGTCACCTATATCTGGCATTTTCCCCCATGCTATCTCTCCCCAACTCCCCACCCACTGCTGTCCCTCCCTTATTCCCACCCCCCAACAGACCCCAGTGTGTGATGATCCCCTCCCTGTGTACATGTGTTCTCATTGTTCAATACCCTCCTAAGACAAAAACCACATGATTATCTCAATTAATGCAGAGAAGGCCTTTGACAAAATTCAAAAGCCCTTTATGCTAAAAACCTCAATAAACTAGGTATTGATGGAAAGTATCTCAAAATAATAAAAGCTATTTATGATAAACCAACAGCTAATATCATACTGAATGGGTAAAAACTGGAAGCATTCCCTTTGAAATATGGATGCCCTCTTTCACTAGGCTATTCAATATAGTTTGGAAGTTCTAGCCAGAGCAATCAGGCAAGAAAAAGAAATAAAGGATATTCAAATAGGAATGGAGGAAGTCAAATTGTCTCTATTTGCAGAAGACATGATTGTATATCTAGAAGACCCCATCATCAGCCCAAAATCTGAAATGGATAAGTGACTTCAGCAAAGTCTCAAGATACAAAATCAATGTGCAAAAATCACAAGCATTCCTATACACCAATAATAGACATAAAGAGAGCCGAATCAAAAATGAACTGCCATTCACAATAGCTACCAAGAGAATAAAATACCTAGGAATACAACTAACAAGGAACGTAAAGGACCTCTTCAAGGAGAACTATAAACGACTGCTCAATGAAATAACAGAGGACACAAACAGATGGAGAAACATTCTATGTTCATGGTTAGGAAGAATCAATATCGTGAAAATGGCCATACTGCCCAAAGTAATTTAGACATTCAATGCTATCCCCATCAAGCTACAAATGACCTTCTTCACAGAACTGGAAAAAACCATCTTAAACTTCATATGAAACCAAAAGAGAGCCCGCATAGCCAAGTCAGTTCTAAGCAAAAAGAACAAAGCAGGAGGCATCACACTACCGGACTTCAAACTATACTACAAGGCTATAGTAATCAAAACAGCATGATACTGGTACCAAAACAGAGATATAGACCAATGGAACAGAACAGAGGCCTCGGAGGCAACACAACACATCTACAACCATCCGATCTTTGACAAACCTGACAAAAACAAGCAATGGGGAAAGGAGTCCCTGTTTAATAAATGGTGTTGGGAAAACTGGCTAGCCACGTGCAGAAAGCAGAAACTGGACCCCTTCCTGACACCTTACACAAAAATTAACTCCAGATGAATTAAAGACTTAAAACATAAAACCTAACACCATAAAAACCCTAGAAGAAAATATAGGGAAAACCATTCAGGACATAGGTGTGGGCAAGGACTTCATGACCAAAACACCAAAAGCATTGGAAACAAAAGCCAAAATAGACAAATGGGACCTAATCAAACTCCACAGCTTCTGCACGGCAAAAGAAACAGTTGTTAGAGTGAATCAGCAACCAACAGAATGGGAAAAAATTTTTGCAGTGTACCCATCTGACAAAGGGCTGATATCCAGAATCTACAAAGAACTAAAACAGATTTACAGGAAAAAAACCAACAAGCCCATTCAAAAGTGGGCGAAGGATATGAACAGAAACTTTACAAAAGAAGACATACATGAGGCCAACAAACACATGAAAAAACGCTCATCATCACTGGTCACTAGAGAACTGCAAATCAAAACTGCATTGAGATGCCATCTCACGCCAGTTAGAATAGCGATCATTAAAAAATCTGGAGACAACAGAGGCTGGAGAGGACATGGAGAAATAGGAACACTTTTACACTGTTGGTGGGAGTGTAAATTAGTTCAACCATTGTGGAAGACAGTTTTTAGATAATTCTAATACGAAAAGTCTTTATGTGTCTGTTTCTGCTGTTTGCTTATTTGTTTTATTAGCTCAGGCACATGGGTCTTGGTGGTACAGTTGAGCCACATTTTTCTTGGGTTCTGTAACTGTGAATTTATCTACTCACTAAAATATATTTGTAACCCTGAAAACAATACTCATGGTACTTCTCTGGTCATATGTGGATATGCACAATATAGCAAAAAGAAATTTGAGTGACCTGAGACAGTCCCAGCTGAGGTCAAAGTGAAGTTCTGCTTCTTGTTTCAGATCTCCAACTATAAATAAGTGTCCTGTTTTTGCAGTCTATTTAGAGCCATGTTTTTCACATTATATGTTTTTTTTCTCACATTTTAAAATGGCTGACAAGTATAGTGTTGAAGTGTTTTTTAGTGTTTCTAAACACATGAAGGTTTTATTGTGCCTTCTGGAGAAAAGGTATCTTACAGTGAAGGAACTAACAATATATATTAACGTATCTTTAAACAGAAACATACATACTAAAAAGTGATATATTTATCAGTTAATGAAAACATTGTGACCACAAGCTTGTAGGAACCTAACCCCATATTTCCCTTAGGAGCAACGGTTCAGTATTTGCTAATCCAGTGTTCATAGCAACTTTATAGGACATAACTACTGCAAATAATAAGAATTGATTGCATTTTCTTACTTATTTTACTATGAATTCACATTCATTGGACTTTATTATTCTATAAAAAAAGTTACATTTTTCCAGAAGTGGTTTGTATTTTCTTTGCTAGTTGCCTGGAAGCAGTACAATCCCAAGATGGCTTTAAACAAAGCTATCTGCTTGAGGCTTTATAACTAAACAGTTTGAATGAATTCAGTCCACACAACTACGTGGACAACTATTTAGGTTTAAAAATTCTCAACAGATTTTTTTTTTTATCCTACCATGCACTAGGTTGGGAAATTCAACTTTTCTTTCACTAACATTTTCTCAGGAAGAGTAACCACTTTGAAGGCCCCAGATTTATGTGGGAGCCTGCTACTCTCTTTTCAGGCTGGCTCCAGGAATTATTATTTTCCACAGTTTGTACAACCATCAAAATGGAATCTCAGTGTCACCAGTCTTGGAAGATTATCACAAGAAATATTCTGACTTTGGTACTTATTTTTATCCCAGGATTACCAATTCAATTCATTAAAAATAAAAAGTACAATCTTTATAGATGCCTTATTAATTATAAAACCAGGGACTAATGTTTAAAAATGTTAAAATAAATTTTATCTTTCTTGTTTTCTTCAAGAGATATACTTAATATACTGGCAACATAATTCTTCTATTCTAGCAGGTTTATAATTCCAAGCTATAGTCAAAATTTTAATGTAGAAAGAATTGTCAGCATAAAGTGAGATGATCTCCTACCAAATCTTTTTCCTTGATGCTTTCTAGCTATGTGAATTAAGGCTATTGATATAATTATCTGATTTTCATTGTGTATGTCTTCAAAATAGGGTACATTGAGGTGTCATACGAATTGTTATAGACTGTCAAATAAGATGATGCATGTGGAAACATATATCATAGTGCTGTGACATGTTTGCATATTAATTAAAAGAGGGAGTGTGATCTAATGCAAAGTTCCAGAGTTTTGGGATAAGAAACAATAGCTTCAGAGAATAAAGTCAGTGCTCATGTATTTATTTCTAAGAAAGTGGATAAAATCTCATTCCTTTCAAACACTTACAAGCAATTACATACTTTATATTTGATTTGTGTTTTATAACATAAGGAGAACATGCATGTACTTCTGCTCACATTATAAGAACGTTGCTAACTTGATGGCTAAGCTTGCATGCCTTTATGTTTACTGTCTTCATGACTCAGGTTTTGCTAGGTTGTCATTAGTAATAATCATTAAAGTAAGTCTTGTGTTTTTTCAAGTAACAGTAATATTAATAAGTGAATATCAATGCTAAGTTTGCATTCATTATTCAATTTTTTAAAGTCCAAAAAAATAAATATTATACTGTTATATGAGACTAAGCTGCATTACAATTAGAACTAAATGTGTATTATGTCTAAAATAAAATAGAATTTTATTTCATACACATATTACCATCTAACATGAGTTTTTCTAGCTTGAGTCTGATTCAAGGTGTCAGACTATCTGTGGTTTTAGCATCTTTTTGAGACATGTTGATATCTGATCAGTGGAAGAAGATAAGTAATGGTCAGTGGATATACCTGCTTCTTAAAGACCTTGGGTCAAAAATGATGCTCGTATCACTTTCTACTCATATTTCTTTGGTTGGAACCCAGTCATATGGCAAAACCCAACTGCAAAGGAATCTGGGAATTTTAACCTGCCTGTATGTATGAGAAGAAAAGGAATTGAATATTTTGAGACAAATGGTATTGTCTGCCAAACAAAAATGAGTAACATTACCTAGAGTTAAAGGAAAACATCTTTTCCATCAACATCTGAAAGAGCACTAAACCATTTTCCACCTAAGGTTAAAGTTAATTTGCAATACACATTAATTTTTAGAAAATAAAGTGTAGTTGAGTAAAACATAACCATTCTTTATTATACTTAAATTTCTTCTTAGGTAACATCTGAATAGTCAATTTTATATATATAACTTATGTATTATAACTATGATTATTGAATGATGTTTATATTTTAGCTCACAGTAAAGAAATTACTTCTATTAGTATTTAAGTTGTTGCAAAAAATTGCTTTATTGTTAGTTTCCCAATTCAGGATATTTGTGAATCAAATAGTTAAAATGGCTCTAATACTTGGTAGCAGAAAGCTAAATAAAAGTCTATCTAAATCAAATGTCAGGCACCATCCTTGGGCACAAATTCTTCCTGGGAGCAAAGAGATTCAATATGAGAGTTAAAGGAATGTGTTTTAACAATGGCATGTCACTTTGTCAGGGATGTCTTTGTAATGTCTAAGAAGCAGGTTAATAGGATCATTAAAATGAAGGCTAAATATGACAAAAGCACAAAACACTTTCTTCATGTCATTCCTCTGAGATATGTGGGTGGCATATCTTATCTCTGTTTTATAGATTGAAAAATGAAATAGTTTAGGTACTCAGGCATTTTACTGACATTCAGATTTTTAAACAGGTGTAGTTTCTTTTTATAGATCTCTAATAGTAATTACATCAGCTTTAGGCTCCTGAAATATATTCAAATATCTAGGGTTGTTGAAATAATGAAGGTTTCAGTCTTCATTCTTTTTAGTTCTTCATAAATCCTTTAACTCTCTTTAGACACTAAAGTGTTAGACAAAAATGAGAATGTTATTTCTAATTGCAAAGAGAATACCTAAGATTTAGAGGCGATTTTTAAATAGCATTTGTAAGATGAATCTCATTCTTGGCCTTTATACAAGTGATAGCAAAAATGGCTATTCGACACATTTATCATCTGTGTTTTTGACCAAAATGCAAAAAACATCCAGAAAAGCCACATCTTTATGTATCATAGTAAGTTAGAAAATTGAACATCTAATCTTAAAAGTCCAAGACTAAATACTAAGTTTACCATTAAAAATACTGTGTAACTCTGAAGAAAATTAATGGAACTTAAATGGTTTTAATGAATTAAAATCACAGTGCTCAGCAGTAATGAATTATATAACTAATACATCCTAACAGCAATGATTCTCTCTCTGCCAATCAACTGAGTGTTACATAGGGATCCTGTTAGTCTCATTTCTGATCACTTAACTCCTGCTAAGGCTACACTCTCTCACCCCCAAAATTTACCTTAATCCATAACAATGATTATAAATATTAGTATCAATTTTCTGAATTAGGAAAAAAGCATGAGTATTTGCTATCCTAATAAGGATACTATTCTATAATTTTCATCTGGAATTCCCTGAAAGTTTACTAAAATTCTACATAAACCAAGCAGATTTATACAGGAGTATCTAAAACTTCACTTGTTTCCATACGTGTCTCTAGGTGAATAGAAACAAATGTATTTTATAAAAGTCAATTCCCTTATATCTCATTTATTAGAGATCAAGTTTATGGCTATACATTTTTAACAACAAAAAAAGTATTGTGGTTATAGCAATTTATCTATGGTAATTGTAAAACAAATTAAATTAATTAGAAACTCAATTCTATTATTTAGGTTGGCCTTCCTAGACTTTCTAAAGCAATTAGTCTTCATCTATCTTTACTTAAGAAATGATCCAATTTAGTTTTATGGCATTTTCTGTGAAATGTATTATATGATACTGCAGTTTACAAATTTGACATTGTTCAATAATAAATATGTGTTGCTTTGTATAGAATGGAAATTGTCAAAATAAAAATATTCTTATATATATGGTAGATATTTAGCCCTCAAAATTAGCTTAATCTCTTGTAGGCTAATAATCATTAAATTATTTTCATAAGCAAATGAATCTTTAATAAACTTATCTTTCTGGATTCTATTACTATTTTTTCCACGTAGCATTTATTTCCTTTCTTTGTATAATAAACTCAAATAAACTCTAAGGACTTACAGTTTTACTTATTACAAATAGTAGATAGCCCATTTGGATCCAATTAGCAACATCTATGTCTTAGATATTTATTTGTGCTGATTTCCTAATTTGTGTTGGAAAGTTATTATATAGAAAGGAAGGAAAGAAGGAAGGAAGGTAGGAAGAAGGGAAGACAGAAATAAGATGTAAAAATTCTGTATCCTGAGAGTTCTACCAAGTGGGATATTGAAAAACAAAAACTGGAAACAATCTAATGCCTATGAACTGATAAATGGCTAAACAATATGTGGTATATCCATACAATGGATTATTATTTAGTGATAAAAATGAAGGAAATACTGATACTTGCTGTGTCATGGGTAAAACTCAGAAATGTTGCGCTACATGAAAGAAGTCAAACATAAGAGACTAAATATTGTATTGTTATATCTGTTTATAACAACTATATAGAAAAGGTAAATATACACACACAGACACACACACACACACAAAGTAAATTCATTGTTTTGTATTTTTAGTAGAGGCGGGGTTTCATCATGCTAGTCAGGCTGGTCTCAAACTCCTGACCTAAAATGATCCACCTGCCTTGGCCTCCCAAAATGTTAGGATTACAGGTGTAAGCCACTGCGTCTGGCACGTGAAAGACATATTTACAGAGTTAAGATATTTGCGTCTTTTTTTAGGACAGAAGATTATGTTCTTAAATATGTTTTTTTCAGCATCTGCTACAACAATTCCTTTTTTAATCAAATTTAAAACTTGTTTTTGATATATTAATTTGTGATGTACAAATCAGAAAATTAAGATGTACCCTACTAAGGTACTTGATTGGCAAAGTTGTCCCTTCTCTGATTAACTTCAAAGGAAGTGAACATGTCTATAGAAGCACCAAATGTTACATAGTAAGAATAAAGAGAATACCGGTTATAATCGAATGTCTAAAAAATGCAAAGCCTTGTCTGCAGAAAAAGTAAGACTTGATCTTTGGGAGATATTACAGATTATAGTGCGTGAAGATTATAGTGCAAAAATTGGTTTGTTATAAACATTTTATTATGTAGAAAGATGGAAGAAACTAATGTTTATATGTATATATAGCTTATTTTGACAGTGTTGAGCCTTTTTATTACCTATGTATCTTAATCTTCATTTTTTTGATGAGAAAAATTACATTCAGGGAGTGTAATATAGTACAAGTAGTGACACAGTCTCACCCTTTATAGGCTCCCATTTCTTACAGAAATAATATAAAGAATAAAAAGTTGAATATGTACTTATTTTCATAAAATGAAAAAAATACATGATAAAAATTTAGCAAATGTCAACACAACACATTGCAGAATATTGAAAATGTTATGCCTGGAGCATCATTTCAAAACCTGATTAATTCAAGAAGCATTTATGTGTTCTTAACAAATCTCTGTTTCTACATATTTTCTGTTGTTAGTATTACTGCCCAAGAGACAGTATAGTGGTCTGCATAAAACATCAAAACATATCAAGTGATTTGCTTGACAGTTAATTCACTATGATAAAACATAATTATATGCATTTTAAGGTTTCATTAAAACCTTATCAAACCCGGAACATATGTATTCAAGGTAGTCATCTCCCATGAAAAATTTTATAAAACACCTAATCAAAAGTATAAAACCTGTTCATGTCACCATATTAATAAAACCATTTAAAGTTATTTCTTTTTCCTTTAGTTTTTAAAGGCTTGAAATATTAATTTCCTAGAAACTCTGAAATATTTTTACTATTCAGCAGAGAACATTACCAGTGCCATTACCAAAATAGCACAGTAATATTTGGGCAGAGTGTGTTCTGTGATAGTAAGTTTATACATGATGAGAACACAAAAACAATATTTAACTTTCATCTCTGAGCTTAGTGAAGTGGAAACTATGCAATTTTTTCTGTCATCGTCTAGTAGCTTTCTGACTCTGTAGCAGCTTTTCTATAAAGTGGGTTATGTAACTATAAGGGAAAATTTAAGAAGGCAACAGAAAAACTAGAATGTCAAGCCATAAAAATCCTCTTTAAGCAGCTGAAATTTTAGAAAAGATTTCTTTGGAAACTTAAATTTTTTTGTCCAGATGAATATTTATATGCATGAATATCTAGTAATTTAAAAATATGTCACTATTCAAAACTTTGTATAGAAAACTACTATCTAAAGGAGAAAATTTTGTTCTTAAATTATAAAAGCATCAGTATACTAATGAGAATCGATATACTTCTTTTAAAATTTAAAAATAATTTAAATTTTGCTCCCCCTTGAAGAAGCAAACAACTTAGCTATATACAGACACACATATATACATCAATCTTGGGGTAATATTTCATATATATGTATAAATGTATTATACATTCCATATATTTAAAGATATTTTACATATATTAAGATATATTTCATATCTATATTAAATGGCATGTATCAAGATTGATTTATCGCAGAGTACAGAATAAAATACTGTAAATAAACTTTGGTATTAATATTAAATTGATGAAGGTATATCTATATTAGTTTACATGCCAATAATCTATTTTTTACTTCATCAATATTAGTTAAGATGTGTTCTATGACATGTATGGATAAACATCAAACAAGAGTGAAAGGGCATTCTGGGAAGTTGATGACAACAGTCATAGTTTTTCAATATCCTTGGATTCCCCAGACAAAACCAGACTCAGCAACTAAATGGGAAAGTCAGAAACTCATGGGCAATCTGGGTAATAAAACTTAATTATGAGGTATCTGATGAACCCCAAAATAAGTGAATTGAAAAAAATTCCCAGTAATAGCCAGAAGTCCAGCTACTATCCTTGTGTGGAGGGGAGAAAGCAAAGGAAAGCAACAGTGAATCTAAAATGCCTGAGCATGGAAAAAAAATCAAACCCCTAACAGATATTTATTTAAAACCACAATGGTATAGATTTCATTTGTGTACAGCAACTAAAACTGGAGTTTTACCTACAGGAAAAGTGGGTAAGTGCAGGTGTGTTTAAGAAGATATGAAGACTTGGAACAGTCTTTCAAAATTGAACAGCCAAGGCTCATTCCAGAATAGCTAAAATACTTTAAGACTATGGTAAAAAACAAGAGAGAAGGTAAGGAAGAATTATACAAAATTCAAAATGAGACCATACAACTCAAGATATAATTAGAAAGGATCTTTCCGGTTATGAAAAGCAAACCAGAGAGAATATAAAAGCCTATAAATACAAAAGATTAAAGCCTTAATAGAAATAGTCAGATGGGTGAAAATCTTAAAACTCAAAAAGAAATAGAAAACTGTTTTAAAAATAGATTTGAGATAAGTAATTAATAAATAAGGTAATGAAAAGGAAATCCAAAACAGGTAATAGTTGTTTTTAGGAATAAATAAAAAATCAAAGGAATACAATAAATAAAATCACTTACAATTTAAGTAACTTTTCTTTACAATTAAACAATGTCAGGTGACATCAGTGAAAATGGCTGAATAAGGAATTACAAAAGACTGTCTCTGCACAAAAGAAGTGAAGAAACTGGTAAGCACTGTCAGAAACAACTTTATTAGAACTCTGGAAAAACTAACCATAGGTTTCTAGTAATCAGGAAAATGCTTCATCACACACACACAAAAACAAACAAACAAAAAGAAAGAAAACTGATTATTGGTAGTATATATTATTGTGGAGTTTTAATTCTCTTGTCAGCACCTCCCACTTCCCACCTGTGATGCAACCTTGAACACAATAATTCTCTTTAACACAGATTATAGGTGCCTAGCACTAGGGAAAGCAAAATAAATCTCATTTTTTAAAAAGTGTGGCTATTTGTTTTGATACATCTGCTGGCTCCCTGAAGGACCACATATTTTGCCTTTATTTTACTGAACTCTGAACTTTCCCAGTACTGATGTGGCTACCAGGAAAAAAATTGTCAAAAATATTTTAAACAAATGCATTATTCATTGCCACCTAGGGCAAGGGATAATAGTTGGGGTAAACAACAGACAAAGCTAAAAGTCTGGGAGTAAAGCCTAGAAAATTAAATGCTTCTGGTAATAAGGGAATTAAAAATCATCCACATACTACGGGGAACCTCTGAAGCTACAATACGTATGTTCAGAAAAAATGTGTTAAGGCCCCAGGCTCTCACTGTGGCTTGAACTCTGCTTAATCAGAAGTAAAGCATTAGACAGAATTGCAATCTTCCTGTCTCAATGTGAAACATGTGCCCCAACACAGAAACTCTATCTTCAAAGAGTGGAGTTTTGATGTTTTGTTGTTGCTGCTTCTACAAGTTTAAGGAAATCACTATTAAATCACAAGGTGACCAACAAGACAATGAAATAGAGATTTTAAGTAACACCAAGAAAAATTTCAGACTTTACAAAATTAGTACAAAAAGCCACTTGAGACTCAAACAGCAAAAAAACTACAACAAGCAGATGTAAACCTATGGGGAGGAGAACATGATCCTGAGAGTCGTCATATAATAATATTCAAAATATTCTCTTTTCAAGAAAATAATTATAAGGTATGAAAAGAAAAGAGAGTGTATAACCCCCATACCAAAAATACAAACAGAAATCATCATAGACAAAGAAATAAAGAAAATAATAAGAACAATGTCTCACCAAGCAGAGAATATCAATAAAGAGATAGAAATTTTGAAAAGAAATGAAATAGAAATTCTGGTATAGAAAAGTATAATTAAAATTAAAAATTCATTGGAGGAAGTCAGAAGATTTGAAAAGACATGAGAGAGATTTGATGGTAGGTCAAATGAGATTACCAGGTCAGAGGACCATAAAGGAAAAAAAATAAATAAAAATGGAGAGCCTAAGAAATCTGTGGGATACCAAGCATACAAAAATATCATTAAAGAGTAAAAGAAGTATTTAAAGGGCCGGGCGCGGTGGCTCAAGCCTGTAATCCCAGCACTTTGGGAGGCCGAAGCGGGTGGATCACGAGGTCAAGAGATCGAGACCATCCTGGTCAACATGGTGAAACCCCGTCTCTACTAAAAATACAAAAAAATTAGCTGGGCATGGTGGTGCGTGCCTGTAATCCCAGCTACTCAGGAGGCTGAGGCAGGAGAATTGCCTGAACCCAGGAGGCGGAGGTTGCGGTGAGCCGAGATCGCGCCATTGCACTCCAGCCTGAGTAACATGAGTGAAACTCCGTCTCAAAAAAAAAAAAGTATTTAAAGAAATAGTCTGGGTATGGTGGCTTATACCTGTAATCCCAGCAGTTTGGGAGAGGGTGAGGTGGGTGAATCACTTGAGGTCATGAGTTCCAGACCATCCTGGCCAACACGGTGAAATCCCATCTCTACTAAAAATACAAATATTAGCCCATGCCTGTAATCCCAGCTACTCAGGAAGCTTAGACAGGAGAATTGCTTGAACTTGGGAGGCAGAGGTTGCAATGAGCCCAGATCATGCCATTGAACTCCAGCTTCGGCAAAAGAATGACACTGTTTCAAAACAAACAAACAAAAAAAAGCAAAGAAAGAAATAATGACTGAACTTCTCAGATTTGATGATATACCTGAATCTGCATATACAAGAAGCTTAATTAGAGTCAAGGTAGATAAACTCAAAAAGATCAAAACGGAAAACAAACCCAAAGAGAAACCTAAAAGCAGCATGAGAGCAATGACATATAAAAGGGATTCACCAAAAGATTAACAGCCAATTTCCTATTAAAAAACTATGAAGGCCAAAAGGCTGTGGGAAGGCATACTTAAAGTGCTGAAAGGAAAAAGAAAATCAAAAAAGAATTATATATGTAGCAAAAACAGACTTCACAAATGAAGAAGAAAGTAAGATATTCACACAGACACAGAAACTAAAAATGTGTTGCTGGTACATAAGCCCTATAAAAAATGCTAAAATGAGTCCTTCAAACTGAAATGAAAGTACACTAGGCAGTAGCTCAAATCTGCACAGAAGAATATAGAATATCAGTAAGGGCAACTACACAGGTAAATATAAAATTGTGTGTTAATATAATTTTGGTTTGTAATTCTTTTTCTTGTCCTTCTTGATTTAAAAAACAATTAAATTTAAAAAAACAGTCAGAAATCTATGTTAATGAGCACACAATAAAGAAACATGGAATTTGTGGTATAAAAAATCAATAAAGGGGAGGCAGTTAGGAACAGAGTTAATATACACTATTGTAACTAAAATGGCATTAATTCAAATAACATAAATAATGTTGTTACAAATTAAGATTTTTTGTAATCTCCAAAGGATCTACTAAGAAATAACTAGAAATATTTAGAAAAGATAATAAGAAAGGAACCAAAATGGAACACATGAAATAGTTACCTAACATAATAGAAGGCGGTAAAAAAAGTGTTGTAAGACAAAAATAAAAGTACAAGATATTATAGAAAGCAAATATCAAAACAGCAAAAATAACTTCTTCCTTAACAATTATATTTATAATTAATTACATTTTAGATGTATTAAACTCTATAATTAAAAGATACCTTCATAAGATGAGCTCAAATAATCCAATTATATGCTGTTTGTAAGAGATTCACATTAAATATAAAGACATAAGTAGGTTGAAATATACTGAGCCAGAGTGGCTATACTAATATCAGGAAAACTAGACTTTAAGTCAAGATTTGTTACAAGAGACAAAGAAAAACATGATCAGTATTGATTACAAGACCTACTTAAATAGTTAAATATTAAATAGATGTAGAAAATAGTAGATGAAACTTCCAACAAAGAAAAGCCTAAGACAAGATGCTTTCAATGATCAATTTTGCCAAAGATCTAAAGAAGAATTAACAACAATTCCTCTCAAGTTTTTGCAAAAAAATAAAATAGGAAATGTGTTAGTCGGTTTTCATGCTGCTGATAAAGACATAGCTGATACTGGACGATTTATACAATAAAAAGTTTTAATTAGACTTACAATTCCACACGGCTGGGGTGGCCTGATGATCATGGTGGAATGCAGGGAGTAGTAAGTCACATCTTATGTGGATGACAGATGCAAAACTTGTGCAGGGAAACTCCCGTTTTTTTTAAAACCATGGGATCTTGTAAGCCTCATTCACTATCACAAGAACAGTGCAGGAAAGACCCACCCTCTATCCCAATTCAATCACCTCCCACTGGGTTCCTCCCCTGGCATGTAGGAATTGTGGGAGTTACAATTTAAGATGAAATTTGGGTGGAGACATAGCTAAACTGTATCTGGAGGGAACACTTCTCAGGTAATTCATGAAGCCAATGCTATATTCACTTCTACATCAGACAATGACATCATTAGAAAAGGAAATTGCAGACTAATATACCTTATGAATATAGATACAATAACCTCCAACAAAATACTAGCAAGTTATGTTTGGCATCATATTAAAAGGATTATACCTCATAACTCAGTAGAATTTATTTCAAGAATGCAAATATGGTTCAACATATAAAAGTCAATGAATGTAATATACCATAAAAATCCACACAATTACTTCAATTAAAGTAGAAAAAGCATTTGAAAATATACCAAACATAGAAGAAAACATCCTTAACTCAGTAAAGGGTATGGACAGGTTTACACGAATTTCTGCAAGGATTTTCAGGTCTCGTTGGACCTAAAAATAGACTCAGTTGCCACAGCAGTCCCAGTTTCATGAGAGCACATGTGAGCAGCAAAAGGAGCCCCAGTACCTTTACTACTTGCATGAGTCTGATGAGACAGAACACTTCCACAACAAGGCAGGCAAAGCACCTTTATTAGTGATAGGCACCAAGCATAAGCAGAAGCCAAGGATCCATGGTGAATTAGTGCCCCCAAGACTCATGGAAGCTGCCCAGGCACATGGAGTCTCTTCTGTACATGTCCCAAGTGATACTACATCTGAAGGATCATGAAACCACTCAGATCTGAATTTTATACCCTGGACACAACTTGGATTGTTGAGCTCAAGCATTGCAAAACATTCTGTTCTGGAGAAAACAAGGACATAGTCCAGATTGTTTCAAACATTTCTTTATTACTTCAGAATATTGCATTCTTAGTACAATCTACATAAAACATGGAGAAAATCTACTTTGATCAGTCAAGATTATTCAGGGACTTGTGTTCCTGTGAGGTATTTATGAAAAACTAACAGTTAACTGTGCTTAATGGGTAAAAGTTAAAATATTTTTCCTAAAGATTAAAAACAAGTCAAGGATGTTGCCTCATGCCAGTTCTATCCTACATTGTACTAGAAGCTCTAGCAACAATAATATAAATAAAATAAAATGCATTTAATTGAAAACAAATAAATAAAACTTTCTATCCAAAAATGACATGATTCTTACACAGAAAACCCTAAAGACTCCATGGACAGAAAAAGTAAGTTAGAGTGAGTTAACACATTTAACAAAGTATCAGGATATAAGATCGACATACTAAAGTTCACTGTATTTATATACATTAGCAATTAGCATTCAAATCAGGAAATCAATGAAAAAATCCATTAACATACTGTTAAAAACCTAAAATACTTACAAATAGGTTTAATGAATAGGTTACAAGACATGTACAGTGAGTACTATAAAACACTGTGAAAGTTGGTTTTGAAAAACCTAAATAAATTGAAAGACATCATGTGATATGAATTAGAACACACAATATTGTTAAGGTTAGTATTCTCAAATTAATGTACAGATTGAATGCAATCTATATCATATTTACTACCTTCATTTAAAAATGAACATGCTGATCCTAAAATTCATATGGAATCTCTTCAAGGAACACAGAATAGCAAAACTCTGTTGATAAAAAAGAATAGAGCTGGGGACTCATAATTTCTGATTTCAAAACTTGCTGTAAATCAACAATAATCAAAACAGTGTGAAATTATCAGAAGGATATAGAGAACAATGTAATAGAATGGAGAATACAGAAAATTAGCATCTATGATCAATTTATTTTTGAGAAATTGCCAAGAAAATTTTCTTTTTTTTTTTTTTTGAGATGGGGTCTCACTCTATTGCCCAGGCTGGAGTGCAGTGGCACAATTAAGGCTTACTGCAGCCTCAACCTTCTGGGCTTAGGTGATCCTTCCACTTCAGCCTCCTGAATAGCTTAGACAACAGGCACATGCTGTCACACTTGGCTAATGTCTTCTAGCTACTGGGTTCACCATGTTGCCCTGGCTAGTCTTGAACTCCTGGACTCAAGGGATTTTCCAGCCTTACCCTTCTAAAGTGCTAGGATTACAGGAATGAGCCACCTCTCCCAGTCCGAAGAAAATTTTCTCTGGCTTCAATGTGTCCTCCAATTAGCATGTGTTGGAAACTTAATCCCTAATGTAATAGTGTTGGGAGGTGGGGCCTACTGAGAGGTGATTAGGCCATGAAGACAGAGTGAAAGAATTAATGCTGTCAGTGCAGGAGAGAGTTTATTATTGCTAGGGTTTGCTATTATTTAGCCATAATAAAAAGATTTTGGCTGTTTTCACTCTCTCCTTTTTTCTCTCTCTCCTCTTCTCTTTGCCCTTTCACCATGGGATGATGTAGAAAGAAGGCTCTTCCCACATGTAGCTCTTTGATCTTGGATTTCCAGCCTACAGAATTGTAAGGCAACAAATTTCTGTTGTTATAAATTATTTAGTCTGTGATATTCATCATAGCAGCACAAAATGGACTGACACTATTCAATTGGGAAAGAATAATATTTTCAAAAATAATACTGAGACATCTGGATACTGACATACAAAAGAATAAATTTGAACATCTTTTTCATGCTACTTGCAAAAATCAATTTAATGTAAGAGCCTAAACTATAAAACTCTTAGAAGAAAATGTGAGGTAAATATTTTTGACCTTGTATTTGGCAATGGCTTCCTACAGATGACCCCAAAGCACAAGCAACTAAAAAAGAAAAATATAATAATTAGACTTTAACAAAATTTAAAATGTTTGTACATTAAAACAAACAATTAGGAAGGTGAAAAGACAATTCATAGAATTGGAGATAATATTTGCAAAAATCTAAAATATATAAATAACTTGTATAATTCAACAACAATAAAGAAAGCCAAATTTTAAAATGGGCAAAAATTTTGAGTAGCTATTTCTCAGAAGAAGATAGACAAATGGCCAATAAGACAATGAAAAGATGCTCAATATCATTAATCATTGATGAAATGCAAATTAAAACCATAATGAGATACAACCTCACCCATGAGGATGCCATAATTTAAAGAAAAAAAGAACAAGAAAACTATGTGGCAATGAAAAAATTGCAACTATACTATTCCCAGTGAGAACACAAAATGGTGCAGCTATTATGAAAAAAATTGATGATCCTCACTATTTCAGTTATTGCTATATATCCATGGGAATTGAAAACAGGTATTAAAACAAAAGCTTGTACCTAAACATTTCCGACAGCATTATTTATAACAACCAAAAAGTGGAAATGACCCAAAAGTTCATCCAATGATGAACGGTTATGTAAAATACTGTATAAGCATATAATGGAAAATTACTTAGCCGCAAAAAGGAATGAAGTACTGATACATGCCGCAGTTTGGATGAACCTTGCAACATCATGCTAAAGGGACAAAGCCAGACATAAAAGATCACAAATTGTATGATTTCATTTATACGAAATGTACAGACTAGTCAAAATCATACAGGCAGAAAGCAGGTTAGTGGTGGGCAAGGGTTAAGAGGAGAGTGGAAGGAGAAGTGAGAGCTTAACGGCTGTCAGGTTTACTTGGGGGGTGATAAAAATATTCTTGAATAAGAAAGTAGGCGTGGTTTTGTAGCCTTGTGAAGTTCTAAAAATCACTGAATTGTACAACTTAAAAATGGTTAATGCTGTGAATTTTATGATAATGTAAAATAGAAATTGCATAATAAAATGCATAGCTGCATACCTGAAAATACTGAACCACAACAAACAATATAGAGACACAGTCTAGCAAACTTGGTTGACTTTAAATAAAACTCATTTAGGCATATAAATAAAAACCAAATTTTCAGAAAAAATAGATTATTACCAGATTTAATAGCAATACTTCCTATTAGAAGAAAATTGAGATATTTAAGATACTCAAGGAAAGAAAATGGGAACTCAACATTTTATAGCTAGCAATATATGACATTCAAGTGAAAAAGCAGTGTTTTTAACAGTCAAAAACTCGAGAAATATTATTTCCATAAACTCTTCCTGAGTAATCCATGTAGAATGAACTTCAGACAACAGAAAAATAAAAAGACACCAACATAAGATCTGGTGGTCAGTATTATGTATATGTTTATTTTAGAGCTAAATAAATAAAGGTTAAATAAATCTAATACATAATAAAGCATTTATCTGACAATGTGTATATAGCATAGCTATAATAATTGAGTCAATTTGGGTATTTTATACTTCTTCAGGTGAGATGAGACAATTTATGGATATCAAGTCAGCTCTATTAACCTCATATATTTTAACATCTGCTGCATATTGAGTTTTATCTCCTTTTTAATTCTTAATATCATTTATTTGTTCTTGCTTTCTTTTTCTTTTTTTCTTGCTTAGTTTCGTCTAAGGTTTAGCATTTTCATTAGTTTTAGCAAAGAACCAACTTCTGCCTTTGATGACACCCTATTATATTGTTCCCAGTAATTTCTGTTCTTTATTGGTTCATTTCTTATCATTTCTTTGCTTTTTTCCTTAGTTTTTTTTTTCTTTAATTTCTTAAGTCAATTACTAGCACATTAGCTTTTAGCTTTTTAAAATATTTCAATAAGCATTTTAGGGCTATAAATTTTCCTCAAAAATCACATTAGCTGCTCTCAAAGTATTGGTAAATGTTATTTTAACTATTGTTAATTTTCCATTGTTAGCTCTCACTTGAGTCTGCTCAGGCTCCAGACCCCACTTTTTGTTCCTGTGATCAGCACAAGGGCTGTTAAAATCCAGCGTCTAAGTCCCTCAGAGATGGTAGATATCTCTAGAGGTAAGCTTGACTCCATCATTCTCTTAGCACTCTATATTATCTCTTGTCACTTGTGTTCTTTGAGGGATTCATTTGAATTCTGCTACACGTTTGAAAACATTATATTATGTAAAACATTTTTGGTACTTTTTCAGAGTAAATTTCTCTGTCCATTCCATATACCATCTTACCAAAAATAGACATTCAGCAATTATTCCTATAAATATCTTGATAATTGGAACATCTAAAGGGCAGAATTTGTACCTAAATGATCCTGTCTCCTAAGTTTGAAGGTCTGATATACTGCACTGTTTTTTTTTTTAATTGTGAATAACTAAGTGTGTGCCTAGTTTTGACAAATATTTAGAAACCAAATTAAGAAAATCTATATAATATTATCTACTAAAGCTCACTTATTTTAGAATGTGAACACATGATTTACATCCTCTAGTATCATTTTAAATAAACATTCTATAATCAAATTTTATTACAATTATTTTTACATAATGAAAAAGTAAACCTGTCTGATTTCTTAAAATACTCTGAAGAGGGAAACAGTAATTCAAGTTTTAATGGCCTTCTAAACAGACTAAAGCCTAAATACTGCAAAGAGGTTTTGAATATTACTGGCAAGTGCAAATTTAGTTATTGTGAATTTCTGCCTTTATCAATACTAAAACATCAAAGAGAAGAAATATAGCCTTACCATTCAAAAAATACGAAGAGGAGGGTAATTTTCCATGGCTGCAACAAAAACTTTAAAACACACATACACACACACACGTATGTGCATACACACGCATACTCCCTCTGTGGACACAGACATAATTTCTTTGTTGGAATCTGCCCAGTGTACAAATTTAACTCCTTTATGTTAATCAAACTACTATGGGGCTTTTAATAACCATCATTCTTTATGTCTAATCCAAGAGATGGGACCACCAACCAGCTCAATTCACTGATATCCCACTGTGGTTGTGAATCACCACTGACTCAGATGCATACCTCCTAGTGAATCCCTCACAACACATTTTCCTTAGGTTTTGAAATCTGACAGATCAGTTGGGTACAATTGCACAGGTGAAACATTTAGGTTTAAGTTTTTTTTTTTTTTCCACATTCTTTCTGTCATTTTCCCCTGCATCATTGGTCTTATTTTCCCTGCTACTAAAAGAGAATTATTTCCCCCCAAATCTCCTGTCTCATTTCTTTTATTCTTACATTCTCCCCTTCTCTTCTACCTCTTTCTTCCACTTCCCTCTTCTTCCTCCTAAAATACCACCTCTTCTTTTTCTCTTTTTCTACTTGCTTCTCTGCTGTTCTCTACAGTTGTTTGATGATAATATTGAACTTTTCGCTTCTTTTCCTTATCAAGGTTCAATTCAATCGACTTGGTGAGAGGATTAACAAGTAAGATGTCCTTCTAAATCTTGCTTCCTGTTGTTAGTCTGAAGGAGAAAAACAGCTTCAAAAAGATCTAATTTCCTTAGAAGCTTGAATTTTATCCCTTTAAGTTTTGTCCTAAAGGAGATTCATTTGACTTCTAATTGATACGTCCTTCTGTTGGTCAGACTTCAGTTCTTCTTAGAGCTCAGAATAACTTTTCTCTACTTATTGCTGTTTTGGTTACTGTTTATGCTTTCTCATGTCAAAGTCACAGTGCACTGACTTGCATTGACAATGGGTCTCTCTGTTTTTCTCTTTACACTTTTCATGCTGAGTAGTGTTTTCTGGATAGCACGACTCTATAGTTTGTTTGTTTTTTTTCTCCTGGAGAAAATGGACATGAGGGATCCAATTATGGAAGTCATAATGTCTATAATAGATATGTTAGTTTTGAGCAGTATGTATGATGTTTCTAGGGTTCTTCAGAGAGACCTGAATTACCAACTCTGTGCTGTTGCTGTTATTGCACATGTACCACATCT
This sequence comes from Sapajus apella, assembly GCF_009761245.1. NCBI lineage: Eukaryota > Metazoa > Chordata > Mammalia > Primates > Cebidae > Sapajus > Sapajus apella. The sequence goes on from NW_022436982.1 coordinate 11,227,473, forward strand.
TTACACCTGTTCCAAAGAGGAGTCATTTTAATTATAGGACTAAATGTTTGAACTTTTTTTTTTTAATTTTAAACGTTTTCTTATGTATTATCACTATCTAACACATAATGAATATCCACCATGCGCCAAGTGTTGTTCTAAATACCTTAAACTATTGTGTCATTTAATATCTGCGGAGACTCTGTGAAGTTGATAAAATTGTCTCTATTTTTACGTGCAGAAACGGAAGCACAAGAAGTCTGAAGTCATACTCCATAGGAAACCTGGTGGTCTAGCACCAGGTCCTTAGGCTTCATTATTATTCCACAGCTACCTGTATGGATAGTCTTGGTGACCTTGATTTGGGGAATTTAATATTTATTGTCATTTAATTTTATGTCTGGTTGAGAATTAACAGTTTGATTTTAGGTTTCTTGATATTTCTCAGCAATAACGCCCAGTTTGCTGCTTTATAGACCAGCACGCATTTTACTTCTCAAGATAGGTTGGGGACAGTTAGACTTTATTAATAGAAAAGTAGTCAGAGTAATTTTACTAACGCATTATTGTTAAATTTTAGTTAGGAAAAAGCAAAAATTGGGGAAGTCTAAGGAAAATCACATATAGCTACTTAGATAGACTTACAATCTCATAAATAGAACTGTAAATAAAAACAAGATGTTAAGATACGCTTTATGCAGATAATCCCAAAACGTATTTAACTAGCACTTATTAAATGTGTTGTATTATTACTATTTAACGATCACTGTGCAAGGTACAATGAGGAGAGTAGCTTCAATTGTAGGGGAACTCCTTTCAGAGGGAAGGTCTTATGAGTGTCACCTGTGTATAGAGCCGGTCACTCTCATTCCCCTCTCAGAATTGTGAATGATGATAAAAATACCTCAATGAATCTTTATGAAATGTCATTTAATAATAAATTCCAATGCCCTCTCTAAAATCCATTCTTATCTCAGTGACTCTGTGATCAGCAATATAAGAAACGCAAATATGGATAAGATAGGAATGAAAGCAGTTAAGTGAAAATGGCCATTGCTCTGGTGGCTAAATCAAATAGCGTAATATAAAAAAGGTCAGATTCATTAAATCCTTCATTTACCAGCCCAGTGCAGTTGCTCCCAGTTCCCCATTGTCAACTCCCTGTTCAACACCAGGGATAGGCATTCTGACAACAGTATCTCATCAGCATCCTCCAAATACTCGAACTAATGTTCATTTGAAGACTTACAATGTAATAAAGAGAGATATTTAAATCCCAAAGTTATTTAGAATTTAAAAGATGACTTTCAAATTTTTCCCTTAAGGTCTCCATTTCCATTTGCTGCCATTCTGAAAAATCTTATAAATGACTGATCAAGAAATGATTCACAAGGTCACTCATTCCCAGATATCCAAAGACTGGGGCAGGCAAAAAACTACTCTTCTCAATTATGTCAACCTCAGAGTTCCTGGAAAGCTTATTGACAGCTTACCCAAATGGTTATGACAGTTTTAATTCCCTGGACTGTTTCCAGCTTGCCCTTCGGTAAATGAATGAAAGTTGGACAAGCATCAGTTTGCAGTATTGTCATTGGCAGGGAGAATGTCAGTATATTTGTCATTCCAGAAGAATTACAAATACCTGATTATAGCTCAGCTGTGTCTACTCAGAGAAAGTCAGATGGAGAATGGAAGATATCGGACATAGAAGTGGACAATTTTCTGTTTTAGTGGAATAAAACAAAAGTCTGAGTTTGAGCCTCAGTTTATCTTTGTATTTCATCTTGTTTCAATAGCCAGAGAATTTAATATATATAGTATAACCCAATGCAATTTAATGAATTGCTGTCCCACCACAATAGCTCCAGCAATTTATCCAGAATTTATATGAATACATCCAGTAACAGCATATCTCCTTATGAAAAACAACTATTCATTTTTCTGCTTTATATGTCTAAAAGTTTAAAAATAAATGAGAGCTTTCCTATTTTTGAAAAACTTGCATTCAGTTTAGTAGCAGCCTAGGACATACCTCGTCTATGCAACCAAGCTTCACATATTTGGAAATCGTTGTCAATTAGTCAAACTCCATGATTCACTTCTCTGTGGCTAAAATCCTCAATTCTAATTCAAATTATTTAAAGTATTCTTTATAAAATATTGTTTTTCAATCCTTCACTACCTTGGTCACCCCTTGGACATAATTTTGTTGTACAATAGCTTGCAACAATGTGGTATGCTGCACAGTGAGAAAGAAAAAAGCAACCTCTCAGCCAGAAGCAGCCCTCACACTCACAATAAGGTTATGGTGTTCTTCCATTGTACATAAATAATTTACAGAATTGTTTATGTAAAACAACCTTAGACAAGTTTGCTCTGTGATCATACTGGATTAAGCTAAAAACCATTTTATAGATACTACACAGAAGTGACAAAATATTCTTTGTTCTAACTAATATGAGTGCCTGCTGGATATTTTTTTCTTTTTTTACCCAATTATAGCTTTAGGCTTACTTCATTCCTCCTATTTTCTCAGTTACAAATATTAAAATACCCAGTCATAAAACTGACAACTGAGTGAAAGTAAGGCTAAAAGAAAATACGAGCAATCATTTGGTATATGATCTGAGAGATTAAAATAAAGCAGTAATACTAGTACTATTATTACAAACCAAATAATAAAATCAGAGCTATTATTTATTTATTCACTGATTGCTTGGTCTTGATGATGGCAGACTATGTGATAGACAATTGACCTACATTACTCTTTAATGTACACAATTTATACACTAAGTATAGTTATCACATTTTACAGATTAGAAAAAGTGAGGTTTGTGGAAGTAAGTAGCTAGCCTAAGATGTCTCTGCTAAAATTAAATTTTGAAACCAGGACCTAAAATCTATAAGCCAAGATTTTATTGCCTCAGTTCAAGGCAGTAAGTAGGACTGACATTCTTGCAGGTGTGGTATCTAACAACAGGAGGGATCCCTTTTGAAATTTGTTTGACCGAAAGATGTGATGTGCTTATTGGAATTACTCAAAAATTTGTCTGTGCGCCAACTATGAAGCCTCTTAATGCAGGAAAAATCCACGCCAGTCTCAGCTTAAACATCCCTTTTGAAGAATTTCCATAAAGTTCAAGCACTTTTAAAATTTTCTATTAACTCTCAGTTCCAAATAGATGTGCCAGTTCTCATATGCCAAGTATCAACTAGAAGATTGTTCTGTATCAGCCAAGTTGTCACGGTGTTTCATCCCTCACTAAACTCCCACTGTCTCATCAAAAGTTGGAAATATCAGTACCCAAATTCTATTGTGTAACTAATCAAGATTATTATTTGTCCCTATAATCTTACTTTGACCAAGAAGATTATGCTATTTTATAAAAAATATTTTTTAGTCTACCTTTAGAAATTCACATATTCTTTATGGTGATTTATATTGATTAAAAAAAGAAAGACAATAATCCAGTCATACTCGATAGAAAAGGTTAGGAGCAAATTGCCCACCAAACACACAGGTTTGTCATCATGAAAAGCCTCAAAATTATAAACATTACACAATGACAAAAATAATTATCAGTGTATCAGAGACACTGGCTGAAACTCTAATGTTAAGAAAAGACTCCGAGTTCTTCTTAGAAAAACAAAATAAGCAAAATGTGTTATTTGCCCATTCCAAAAAATATCAACCAACTCAGTTAGTAATGTCAGGAAATAGCTAATATAGGCAGTGTCAATTTCTGAGAAAGAATTTAGCTGTGTAGTTACCAAGACAATAACAATTTTTTAGCTTCCATTTTGTGCCAAGTGGTGCCACGCTAAATGCTTTGGGTATGGAAATCAGTCTCTGTGAGTATTTCTTGATTATGTATGATAAAAGATGGCTACAGGCAACTGACTCCCTCCAAAGTCTGAAAACACTAGTACAAATTGGTATGAGGCCAATGATCTGCAAGGAATTAGAAATAATGTTATAGGCAGGTGAGAAATGAGTTTAGCAGATGCCGAAAAGAGTGTCAAGCTAAGCATCATAGAATAAGAGATCTGGAAAGAGTTTTACATATAATGGCATAGCTTTATAGATTTTGATTTTATATTTCTCTTCCATTTATTGTAAGTTGCATGAAGGCAAAGATCACTTCAGTTTTGACTAATATTGTATTACAATTCTTTAAAAGGACAAATGAGTGAATGGAAGAATGGAAGTCTTTATCAGCCCTGTTACAATACACCTACTATTTTGTGTGCCCAGCATTCACTCTACATTTATCTCATAGTAGGACTTCTGTTTTCCCCAAGGGACTGACAAGTTTCCTACCCTCAGCCCACAATTTAATTAGTCTTGTTATGTAATTCTGTGTTGACTCATTAGTACACTCCATCTTTTTAGCTACAGAAACTAAGTCTCAAGGATTTGGGGAAACTTTTAAGCTGGAATTTTTGGTGGTAAGAAAACCTGTGTTTTCTAAAGGTTACCATATGGTAAATTCTTTGCTGAGAATTAAGTTAACATAGACTAAGAAAATGCAACCAGAAATAGAGAGTACACACACACACACACACACACACACACACACACACGAAGTAAGAGAAAGAAAAAGATACAGAGAGAGCATTCTGGTAAATTTGGTTTGTTTTGGCCATTCCTGAGCTTTGGTTTTCTGAGCAAATAAATTACTTTTTATGCTTGAATTATTTTAAATAGAGTTAATTTTAGTTGTAATGAAAGAGTTAATAATACACTCTTTTCTGTGCCAATGCAGAAACGAGTAGAGGAAAAAAGTGGCTTACACTTTCTTAAGCACAATATGTTATAGTGAAAGAATTGCGACTAGGGCCATAGTTCTTAGACTTCCAATTCTTTCTACGATGCTACATTGTCTTTATTAAATAATGGCTTTGTTAAAGACATGAAATATTAAGAAAAGAAATATCACAACTTTCTTGGGGAAAATAACCAAAAATCTACTACCTCCACAAGATGGATCCCCTTTTCTCATTTACATTCCTTCAAATAGGAGGCAGGAATTCAAATCTCTGAATTCATTTGGCCATTTAGCTTTCTGCTGAGACTGCCTGAAGAGGAGACAATTGTACTCAAAGGATAGTCTAATCAATAAAGTAAAATTACTCATTGAAATTCTTATTATCAAAAACAGCATTTGTCCATTTGGCAGGTAATTTGTAATAATGTTTAGGAGTTGATAGTAGTTTGTAGTAATTAAATGCCAAGTCATTTCTTCACTTCATATTGGTTTCACTTAGTAAACTCAATACTAAGAAAAGGAATTGGTAGTTGATGGCCATGTCTGGTATTTAAATGCTTTAACGAGCAAAGTAAATACAGAAGTGAGAAGGAAGTAGTTTATGTACAGGGCCAGATTGCCTAAGTGCTTCTGTACAGAAGCAAAAATCTCATACTATTTATAAGCAAACATTGAATTTGGGTAAAAGAAAAAAGAATGCAAACCTGGAATTCGTTGGCAATTTAATCGTTATGAATTTCCAGATAATCTATTGTCTTTTAAGTTAACTCCCAAATCTCAAATCTCCCTTTTTCTAGAGAGATTACATAATTTACACCTATTAAGGTTCTAGGAAAGATTTTGAGCCCATTATTTGAGTCTATAATTGTCACTGTGATAATTTATAAATCAGTAGATCAAGATAGAATCTCATTTGCTAGAATAGAATTTCCTTTACAATGTACTTTCATTGTAGAAAACATAGAAAGAATTTCATTTTAGAAGACATAGAAAGAAGACTTTCATAGCCAGGATTATATTTGTTATATTGAATATTATACAATTCTTAAAGGGTTCCATACAATTACTGAGTTGCTTGATTCCAAACTCTGGTGGGCTTAAAATATCATCAATCATGAATTTCATATAAATGCATAAATCTTCAGAAATAAGTTTAAGTTGAGCATGTGCAAGTAAATATGTCACAGGATACAAATTTTCAGTCAGGTGTTTAATCTTCTCTTTGATATACTGACTACTACCCTTGTCTGTCTGCCTTCTTGGTCCCTTCCCCATTGCTTCCCCGTTACCAGTTCATCCCACAACTGCAGCCTCTTGTAGGAGTATTGTTTATTATTGTTTTATGACCTACTTCTCAGGGTTGTATTGTTTTTATTTTGCAAAAACTCTTTAAAATTCCATAGCTCTAAAAATTTAAGCACTACAATGTTCAAAAACCAATATCTAACCTTGAGTGGTCTAGAATGTTTCAGAAGATAAATTTTCACATTCATTCCATCTCAGTAAATAAAAAGGAATTTACATGTTAGTAATTTGAAATCCTAAGTAATTTAAAGCATATCGAGATGAAGCAATCATTATTCAATTGCAAGTGACAGAGCTGCCCTGAGTTAGTGATTGTAGATGGATATATAACTTTTTCTTCTAGGCCCTTTTCTTAATATGATTATTTGTGGTCTGAGTAAATCATTGAAATCATAATATAACTCTTTTCAATCTCTAAATATGTGAAAGAAAATAATATTTTGAAGCCATCATTAAAGTAGACTGACTGAAAGGCAGCAAAAGGAAAGAAGCTTTATTTCTAAGCCCTTGAGCTTTTAAATTCTCCTGGGTTATTGATCTGTTTAAATGCATAGTGGTTGGGCTATCATCAAAATGTGATGACCTCTTTTATCATTGAAACAAAGCCACTGTATTGAATCGGGGGGAAAAATGTCTAGTTATGTAACTTTCTTAAAAAGTAAAAAAAATAATAGTTATATTATAAAGTGAAATAAGTTAACTTCTAGTTTCTGTTCACTCGCATGCTTCATCTTTCACATTTCTCTCCTTCCTCTTTCTTCAACAGCTCAGTGTATTTACACTGCTCCAAGTCACCTAGCTTCCTCCTGCAATACTCTCCTCCAAGAACAATGTTGTGTATTTTGAAACAACTGCTCTTTTCACAGTAAATAATTGAGAATAATTTTTTATAATTGATAACAACTTCTAGAAGTAATAGAAGACTATGGCAAAAGAGATTGGGCTCTGTAGACAGACAACTTTACATCAGATCCCTGGTCTTAAGTCTACTAACTTGTGTGACATAGGAAAATTGCTTTCATATCTTTCAGAGATGTTTATTTGTTTTCTTTCCCTCTCTCCCTCCCTCTCCTTCCTTCCTTCCTTCTGTAAAGACAAGATTCATCAATTTGATGTTGCCTTAAGGAAAAAATGTGATTAAGTTTTCAAGAGCGCAGTGTTCAGCCAATGCTATTAATTTTCCCATTAGTATTCAGATAGGTATCAATTAAGGACAAACTCACTAGTAATACTGGTAATATTTATTGAGGGCTTGATATATACTGGGAAACTTTTAAGACCTATTTTGGATGTTTCCCCCTTCCTAAAATATTTAATAATATCCCCAGTTACTATCATTTCTTTTTTGTTTGACTATCATAAATACTTCTTTTGTATTGTGAAAGTATTCACATTTATATTTGTCTTTCTTACTTCCTTACAAGACTGTAACTTCTTGAAAAAAATAGTCTCTTTGGACATCTTTTAGATAGGACGTATTTCCTATCTCTCACACATTTTTAGCATAGAATTGCACTTGGTCAACAATAAATTGAATCAAGTTAAATTTAAAGAGATTAATAAACAACCCTGTGCTGAGGTGTACCTTTTTCACGTATACTCACAAACACACATGTGAGTACCTCTTATGATGGTTAAATGAAAGACTCAAAAAGTAGTTGCTGAAGGAAATGTTTTTGATTAACCTTGGTGAAGAAATGTGTCCTAACTTACATTATGCAAATTACTTCTTAAATAATTACAATATAGACTCTTGAAATGGCCTTACAATATGTCAGCTGGGATATGATTATGTTCTTTCTGTTTTTAAAGCATGTATATCTTTTTTCCATTAGCACAATGTCTACACTTCAGGCACCAGAGCAAAATAAGAATCATAGGGAGAACAGCTTTGCCATGGTTACAAAACTGTTTTGAAGTTACAATCTAGAATATTGTTCAGTTCATTTTGTAATGACTCTTGTAATAAGGTCTTCTCAGAGTTCACAGTCAGGAAAGAGTTACTTTACTAGGGAAAAGAAAAACCCAGGATTCCTTTTATTGGTTAATAAAAACCATGTAAACCTTTGTACTTCTCTATTTTGTTAAAAGTCAGAGCTAAATTTTATGCTCAAGTAATTTACTTCCTTGTCCTCACTCTATCATATTGGCCGTTGTTAAACCAGTGTTTTAATGTTTTTGTAATATCTTTGCCTTGTAGCAGAGTATGAATCCTTTTATGAAAGTAAACAAATGAATGCAATGCTTACTCTTTTTTATATCCCCACCTTCACAGTTAGACTGAATGCTTTTTATTACTGTGGTAGACTCTATGATGTCCTGCCAGCAACCCCTTCAATGAAAACTTGTTACCCTGCCCATAAGAGTGCTTGGTAAACAGCTTGCTGCATCTGCCTCTTCCAGAATTGCCTCATCTGCAGACAGCCATGTTATTTAAGTTTACACTTCTTCCTAGGGCAGCCCACAAGTAATAGCTGGTCAATGATCAATGAAAATCGGGTCATCTCAGTACAACTTAGAGAATTTTGAGAGAACTTTCTAGCTTTAGAGTGTCCCATGGGGTTTCCCTAGTTTTTCATTGGAATTGTATCACAGATTAACTTCTCCCTCTGTCCAATCCTATCTACTTATTCGATCTTTGACAAGTTTTGATCCCAAGGGGACTCCTTGGTAAAAATCCTAAATACCAAAAATCCCATCTGGAAGACTGCTTCTCAGGAAACCAAACCTGCAAGAGTTGCTACCAGGAATAGACCAAGAAATCAGATACCAGGATTGGGTTCTAGAGCTGGATAACTTGCTTTCTGGCTGGCAGCAGAACCACATCAGTGGTGGTATGTGGTGCATATATAGATACTGGCACAAGGTGCCTGTTTAATTGTTAAAATCTTCACTGTTGTTAAGTAGGAATAATATAGTGGTATAAGAGAATGTATTAGCTGGTTCAATGCATCAAGATTTTGAGAAATATGGGGAAAATGATCTTTATGAAATCAGCATATTTGGATGGTTATGAAACTCTGCTGAATTTCTGAATAATATATTAAAAAGCTAAGAACCATTAATTTAACAGAAAGCTAAATGTGAAAGTCAGAGATGGCCTCCATGGTAACACATTTAAAAAGCTCTCATATTCTGCTGACTGAGAGCAGAGAAATTTGAACATCAGGCCAAAAACTTCCAACCAAAGAAGGCCAGTTTTGTCAAGGTCAGGGTCATGTTTAGCAAAGGACAAAATAAGCTAGAGACATTAGGGATGACATCCATGCATGCTTAGAGTCTCCAGATTCCCCTTGATCTTGTGAATTTATAGAAGTGGAAGAAACATCTCTATGAAAAGCTAGTATTCCCCTCTTGCTTGAAGATGATTCAGACATTACTCAAGACAATATATTCTCCCGCTACCCTTCCTGGTCAAAATATGTACAATTAGAGTTAAGTCATAACATAACCCAGATAGAGATGTGATGGGTGGTGCCTTGCAAGTACCATGGCATAAAAACTCTTGAGACTTTATGACATTAGTGATATCAGTGATGAGAGAAGCCATTTAGAGACTCTGGCAAGTACCAGTGAGAAAATCACAACACAGATTGCTAGGGGTCTGGAAAAAGATCATTCCATCAGAATCACGTGCCTTTTAAACAAAAACTCTTGGCATACTACTGGGCCTGCTATAGACAGAGCAGCTGATCATAGAGTACCAAGTGATAATTGAGCCACACCTGTCTGTCATAAGCTGGGTTCTGTCAAACTCACTAAGCTCTCAGATTAGAATAATCTTACACCAATTCATTCAGAGTTCTAAGTGATACAACTAGAAGTAAGCTCAAGCAGGATCAGAGGGTCTATGCAAGCTGTATAAGCAAATTACCAAACCACCCATGTCACCCACCAGCACCTCTCCCCCAGCTCACACCCACGGCCAAAAAGAGGATCCTTATACTCAGCAAATGGTGGAAGAAAAAGCACATGATTCACATTCATAAAAGGGTCAGTTCAGCATATGTGTAAAATCTGAAATTAGATAGCAGATATTATATAGCATTAGCTAGTATTTATTATATAGTATTATTATATAGTATGTTAACCCCGTTTAGAAAGGGCATTGAAAGTACAGTGAGAGAAAATCCTTCCAACATACAGATTCTTGGGTTGTGGTGGGGGTGGAGAGCAGAATGTGGTCACATATTTTGTGTAAAAGAAAAATAAAATTAACCCAAGTTCAGAACATGTGTGAATTCAAGGACAGTAGCAAAAGGCTTGGCTAAGTGATTAGGAGCCTGAAGGAAGAAAGATAGGAGAAGAGAGTACGTAAGAAGTTCTATACTAGAGGCATGTAGAATGAGTACGTGGAAGAGAGCATGAAGTGTGGCAAAGCTTTTTGTTGCATGCTAATACTCACTAGACAGCACCCATCATGGAAGAAGCACTGAACAATCAAGAAGACAAAAACTTGTTCAGTTGGTATTAATCTCTGTCATCAGCTACCCCAGTGCTGGCATTATAATCACATGAAATGGTTAAGGAGGCAAGGATGGAAGTTACACATGGGTCCAATCTCTTGGAATCTAATTAACTTACCAAAATTAATTTATCTTGCGATTTGTGTTAGTTGATTTTGCTACTGCACACACAAATATCTAACTGTCATCAATAAAGGATAATGCTGAGTTGTCAATAGAGCAGCATCCCTCAAGAAGACCAGCTGAACACTTAGTGACAAACCACTATAAGGACAAGTACTTTATTCTGGTAGAAATGGACATGTATTTCAGGTCTGTATTTGTCTTTTCTGCTTGCATGACATCAACCAGTACCATTATGAGAAGATTTAGGGAATTCTAGGCACTGGATTCCACAGAACAAAATGACTAACCAGGAAACCTAGTTTATAGCAAAGGAGGTACTAAGGCAAACCTCTCACCATGGGATGAATTAATCAATTAGCATACAACACCACTCAGAAACTGGTAGAAGTCCCAGTTGGAGCCAATGGTTTATGAGGATGCAACACAATCCTCCATACTGTAGTATGCTCACTGATTAGTAACATGTGTAATTGTGCCTCCCCATCACAGTAGGAAGAATACATGGGCCTAAGAACCATACAGGTAGGCTCACTTAAATGACTTCAAGTTACCCACCTGCGGATTTATTTTTCCTATACCTTCCATTCTAGGCTTTGTAAGTTTAGAAGTCTTGGTTCCCAAAGGCAGGGCACTTCTGCCAGAGGACACAGAAAAGATCACATTGAATTGTAAGCTGTGAGTGCCAGCTGGGAACTTTAGATCAGCAGACAATAGCAAGAATCATCTTAGCAGGGGGAATAGATCATGATGCTTAGGAGGAGGTGGGGGCTGCTGCTACACAGTGAAGATGGAAATAATTCGTGTAACACCCAAGTGGCCTACTTGGGCACCTCTAGTATTTCTTTGCCTAGTTGTAAAAATAAATGGACAAGAGCAACAACTTTAGCCTGAGAAAGGCATGGTGACTAGGGACTTAGGTCCTCAGACTCCAGCAGAGACGATAGTAAAGAGTGAGTGGAATGTAGACTGGATGGTGAAAGAAATGATGAGCATCTGTTGTCCCCCTATACCCAGACAAGCTGCGGTGACAGTACCTATTGCTTCCCACAAACCTGCTTTTCCATTTTCTCCATGAATAGATTTCTAAAATAATCCCTGGGAAGCTTCCAGAATTGTTATGAAGAAAACAATCTAAGCAGGCAAGAGACAGACTGGGGGGGACCATCACATTTGACCACATGTTGGTCAAATATCCCTTCAATGAACAAATTGTTCCCCCAGAAGATGGGAGTTTGGACAATAGTCAGTCTTTAGCTGTCATCCCTTTCAGGGATTATCTCAGCTGCAAAGAGTCTCCTTATCCAAGGAAATGCCTCTTCCCTTGGTAGACTGCATACAAAATTATTAAATGAGGAACTATAAATATCAGATCATCAGTCCAATTTAGAACAACTCTGAGAGTTATTCTACCTCCAGAACTTCTTGTGGTAACAACTATGGCTGTTGTTGAGTCTACATCACAACTTGACATTTTTCTACTGATGATCACATTTCTCTCTTCCTTTCACAGGTATTGATTGCAAGAGCTCTGTTTACTAAACATCCTATAAGCTAAATTCTGTTTTAGAGTTTGGTTCCTTGAGTACTCAACTTATGCACCTGCCAAACAAAGCAATGATTTGTGTAAGTATTCCAGTTAATGAAAATATATCTGATTAATTTAGAGAGTAAGGGTTTGGGTTAGAATCCCAATGTATTTCTTGAATTTGTTACAAGGTATATAAGAAGGCAAACATCACTGACAAATTATTCAACCTTTTAGAAGATTCCTCTTCATAACCAATATTGTCTTTAAAGTAAGAATTGGCTTTACGTATTTTTTGCTAAATTTAAAAAATGCTCAGAATGGGTCAAAAGTCAATTTAGATAACTATATTTTGTGTTATTTTTAAAAGAACTTTTTACTGTACTCCACCTCAAAAAGGGCAAGGCTTAAGAAGTTTTAATGATGCTAGAAGATCAAATATCATTCCACATATAATTTTCACCATTAAAATAATATTTTACAAGACTATTCAATAAATTTTTTAAAAAGTAAAAACCTTACATTTATAAACCCCAAGCACTTAATGAATATGTTACAAATTTAGGTGTAGCCAAAGCCCAGTAGTTCAAGATACAGATTCTGAGCCTTGTTTCAGCCTTTGAAAACCAATAACCTAGACTAGTTAATTTTCAAAATTGTATTGCTAGATACATCTAAAGCAATCAATGATTTTATCATTTTATTTCTTTTTAAAGTGTTTATTGAAATAAGACATATAAAGAATACATAAAACTGTGTTCAATCAATTTTCACAAAGTAAATGCAATTTTAAAAACATAACCAGCACCTCAGAAGCCCTTCTCATGCACTTTCCAAGTTGCTACTTACCTCCCCAAAGAAAATTACTATTCTGACACGTCATCAGGGAATTTTGCATGTTTAAAATACTGTATCTAAATATATCTTGTGGTATGTGCTTTTTTTAACCTGGCCTCTTTTATTAAACATTATGCTTGTGAGAGTCACCCATATTGTTGAATTTATCAGTACTTTGTTCATTTTCATTTTGATAATATTTTAATGAATATTTCACATATTTTCCTAACCCATCATTTTGATTTTTTTTTCTAGTTTTTAGCTATTATGAAGATAGCTGTTATGAACATTCTTGATCATGTCTATTGTTGTAAAATGCACTCATTTTTCCTGAGTATATATCCAAAAGTAAAGTCAGTAGCTCATAAGACACAGAAAGTTTGTATTAGATACTGAACATTTTTGTTGAACACTTTTTACAAAATAATTGTTCATTTTTACATTTATACCAGAGTTCTAGTAGCTCCACATCTTCAACACTATTTAGCCTTTTGAGGTCTTTTCATCTAGCTGTCATTTCTGTGAAATGATAGTCCCCACCACTAAACCCATAAAGTGCTTACCATATGTACCATGCAGAGAATACTTAAGTCATACTGACCTGTTATGTACATTCTAAATTAATGTTTAAATGTTTCAGGTAATTTTCCCACATGGTCAGCAAATAGTAAAGTTAGGGTATGAGTCAAAGTAGTCTGACTGCAACTTTTGACCACTTATTGCCTAGTAACTCTCCTTGAGCTGTGGTGATACCTATACTATTTATCACACATCCCAAGGCGTAATAAGGGAGCAGTACATATTTAATTGAATGACTAATATTTAAATGTATGTGCATAACATGGCAGAAAATACATAGCACGATAGGAATAAGGAAAAAAGAGAAGGGAAGGGAAGAAAAACAATCTTTTATGCTGAACCCACTGTAATTTAGGTCAATAGGTTTTAAAGCGCTAATCATTTGGCAGTTACTGTCTAGAGCTCTCACTTGGAGATTCTGAAGTTCTATTAAAGCTTAGGGAGAAAAGTCACAGATATATTAATAGTTTAGGGGTTCAGGGTACAAGGAATCATATTAGCACATATTACATGTAGATGGCCTATCCTTAAAAAGGACATGCTAGGACTTTCATATATGCTCCTTCAAAAAGTTTGCATAACTCCCTGTAAGATAGGTTTACTTATTTCAGATAAGAAAAGTAAATAAAGTCATTAAACCCTTGGTCTCTTCTTACATACGACATAATGACTGAATAAGAAAATAGTGAAAAACCAATTGGAAAATGCGTAATTACATCTTTAAATGGGATGAGTGTGTAACTATCCCAGAGGTTCCAGAGGGTAATACTATCTAATAATAATCTCCCTCATTATCTATTTTTGTAGCTGTTACCCTTTCTGGCCCTAACACATACTCTTGGTCTCAGACAAGTGAGTCCAGTATCAGGTAGATGCATTTCAGTCTCCAGAAAAACATGGAGAGGATCAAAATGAAAGAGTCTGCTGCCTTTTCCATCTCTCAAAGGAAATAACCTTTTTCTTCTTGTGAGGTGTTTGCTTGGTTGCCCAGGCTGGAGTGCAGTGGCGTGATCTCTGCTCACTGAAACCTCCACCTCCCAGGTTCAAGGGCTCCTCCTAACTCAGCCTCCCTAGTAGCTGGTATTATAGGTATGTGCCACCACACCTGGCTAATTTTTGTCTTTTTAGTAGTGATGGGGTTTTACCATATTAAACAGGCTGGTCTCCAACTCCTAGCGTCAAGCAATCCACCTGCCTTGGCTTCCAAAAGTGTTGGGAACACAGGCATGAGTCACTCTGACTGGCCAGGAAGAATATTTTCTAGGAGTCAAATCCTGTCATCTGGTTAGAGCTGTTCTGACAAAGAACCCCTAGTGTACAGTTTTATAATAAAATAGTAGTGTTTTCCAAGTTATCAGATATTCAGACTCAGACACTTCATAAATTAGCAAATGTTTTCTGTATGTACTCCATAGGATTTTAGACCTTAGAAGTATTACCTAGTGCCTATAAAAAACACCTTCTATTTTTGGTTCAATAAATAGTCAAGTATTTCAGGGTAATTATCTCCTTGTTGTCAGAAACACAAATCTTGGGAAAGTATATTTTACAAACCTAGAAGACCTTTCTTCCCACCACTATCCTTTAGTACTCAGTAATCCTGAGCACCAGGGTATAGGGTATAACTGAGCAATTAATTTCTGACAATGGTATAAATTTAGGCTTTTTAAGACAAGGATTATTAATATTCCCTCAGGTTATCACCCTGGCCTAATTTACTGAACCATAAAGTACAATAAGATACAGACCTGTAATTCTGTGGCTCAAATAAAATGCCCAAGGAAAGAGACAGAGGGGGAAAAAAGCAAAAGAGGGACAGAGAAAGAAACCCACAAACACAGTATAAGAGCCTAATAAAGTGAACTGTAGTCATCATACATTAAGTAGCTGGGACTTTGCATTTTATTTTACAACTAATAACTACAACAATATTTAATGATTGTGATAACTCCTTATAGGCCAAGATGACATTACATTTATAATAGATTGGTATTGAAATTCCAGAAGCCTCAACTCTTGCCTTTTTTAAGAAAAATGACCTTCTCTAGGCTTCTGTGACAGAAAAAAATTCCAAAAATGTTTAATTATGTCACTGCAATTGAGTGTCCTTATCTCTCTTGGAGGTAGTGTTATGGATGAAAAACTGGTTCTCTTACATAAATCTTTTGAGATACCAGACAAATCTGACAAGACCAGCAGAGTAACAGGAAGGTATTGGGAAAATCATCAACTTTAGTGTTATAGAGACTTGAGTTCAAAACAAAGTTTTGCCACTGACAAACTGTGAGACTGTAGCAAGTCTCTTCTGTGGACTTCACTTTCCTCATCTATAAAATAACGACAGAAATGCCTACATCATGGGGTTCATATCTTTACCCTAGAGCATGACATACAGTCATTCATTCATAGGAAGACATTTACATAATAAAATAATTACATTAGGCAATTACATAAAGCATATGAGATATGCTATACTTTAAATATATTAAGTACCTGTCATGTAGTATGAACTGAATAAATGGTGGCTTCTATCTTTGTTATGTATCGATTACTCTAGTTTTCTGTGTCTGATAGTAAGCAATGTTTTTGTGAAGTAAGGATTAAAAAGCAAACATAAATTTAAGAATGAAGATCACATACACATGCGCGTGCACACACACACACACAGAGAGAAAGAGAGAGAGAGATCAGGTCAGAATCCATTGTTTTGGATGTATACTGCTATGAGCTAATTATTTAACTCATGGTTTTACCCCATTTACTTTTTTTCTTGTTTTTTTCCCAAGGCAAGATCAGACTGTTAATACACTTAATGAGGCAAAGAAGCATAGCAGTATATCTGAGCAATTAAAACCCCTTCATTCAGACAGTAATAAAACCCACAATTGTCTCCTTTCTGCCTGGAAGAACAACTTTATAGTTTATTAAATAAGTAAGATTTTGATCCAACTCCAACTCTTCTCCTTAAACATTCCTGCACTTTTCTATCCTCACCTAACTCTCCAAAAGGATTCTTTAAATGGAAAGAATCACAAATCGATATTATCAGGACATATCCAGGTTAAGTACTTGCTTCAGGCAGTGTTACTATAACAACCCCAATGAAACAGACTTCTCTGGCTGTTGCTCAACTTCCTGCTCTTCATCAAAGTTTGCTTTTTTTCTCTTCTAAGTATGAAACAAATATGGCAGCATCCAAGGACAGCCATGTTTTTTCTCTATTGTACATGTTGTATTATTTCCTGGCAGTCAAGTATCTCCCTTATCAGAGTCTTGTACTAGCAAATCCTCACCTTTGCTAAAATATTCTGCTTGACAAATGTGACCCTAAGAGTTTGAAGAACATGAATAGGACTTTTTAAAAATTTTTGAACTTTACCATAGACTTTCCCTGGGCAAATATCTTTTGGAGACACATGTACAGCTCTACTTTCTCTGACTTAAAGAGGATCTGAAAAACTGTAACGGAGACTCTGAAGAGTGCCATAAATTGATTAAAAGTTTAGACATAAAGTTAATGAAGCTTTAATTCTGCTTCCAATTAAATAGGCTGAAAGAGTGATTTTGCTGTCTTTGAGTAAGGAATGTTTCAGAAAATGGTGACAAATTTCTTGTGTTCTCTATGCACATTATAAAAGGAAACAGGTTTAAATAGCAGAATAAAGGATTTGGAAAAAGTTGTTAAATGATGACAGGGGTTTCTATAAGGATGGTATCTGAAGTTACCTTTAAGTGATCTAGGTTCTTACCTGTCAGGGAGATTGGAGTAGATGTGTGTAGCCGGTTACCTTCTCAGGTCACTTTTTAGTTCCCTGAATCCAGTATTAACCAGTGCAGAGAAGAATAAGAACAAGAAAAATATGGGAAAAAAGAAGAGGGGAAGAAAAAAAAAAAAGGTGGAGGATCAGGGAAAAGAGGAAAAACAGAACCTAGGTTTCTCTACATTAAAAATAAAAAATCCTGCTGTTTCCTGTGACCAGATGAAAGAGATAGCAAACCCCATGCAGACACTGAAGTCTCTCTCTGATCTACTTACCAAAGCCACATTGTCATCAGTGAACAGGCATCTTAGACAACCTAACTCACTCCATTTATAGTAAATGCTTCAGGTCTTTGAAAGAGCAAGCAGCCTGACTCAGTGTGATATAAAACACTAGACACTAACAAGAAAATAAAACTCACCATCACTCCTCAGGTGATAAGAGCTTATAGCACTAAAAATTATATGAACATTAAAAAGAAACACACATACAAACACCATGTTTACACACTCATGTATTAATATCAATTCTGGACAGAGGATATGCCTTTAGAAAGCAGAAGTGCCTGAAACTACCAATCAAATAGCAACATCATTGAAACCTCTCTCCCCTGCTAAAGATAAACAAACAATTCAATACCAGCTTCATAATGACCACATATTTTCAGCCACAGCAGGTTGCTGCCTAGTCCCTGAAGGAAAATGACAAATGAATGCTGTTTAATATTTTGCTTGAACAGTTTTTTCTTTCAGAGAACTATTTGCAATGCGATAATGAGAAGAGCATAGCTGCAGAGAGTAGCATTTTGTAAGGATGACTACCTTTCTAGGGCATATCATCTGATACACACTTTGTTTATCCAGAGTGAATTCAGTGGTTAAAATGATTAATTGAACCCATTTTGTGTTACTCATACTAGCTCTTGCAAAGGAGGTGACTGCTATTTTTTCTTAGTGACTCATACAAAGACGCTAGCAGTTCACTGGCAATAACAAAGTGACATTTCTAAATTTAGCAGTTCATAAATCTTAAAAGATGCCAGCCACATCCAGCCCCCTTCCCCCACACTCCTCTTCCAGTCCCTGCTCAAATGTACAAAAGACTTAAATGTGCATGGAGACAAGACAGAGACTTCGTCAGGGCACATCTATCTCCTCCTCCCTCAGTACCTACCAACACCACTGTGCACTCTGATAGGAGCAATATGTCTATTTCCCAAATGATAGCTTTTATTATCCCATTAAGATGCTAAATGTGTCTGGTAAAAACATGCAGAATATGTGAATGTTTTCAAAGGATCCCAATTCAATGAATTATTTTCAAGGGGCACTGTGGAAACTAGCAAATTTCTTCCTGTTCTCCTATGTTATCTATTCTGTGACATGAAATATGCAGTAACTCCCAGCCTTAGGAAAGAAAAAAATTTTGCCTCTATCATTTTCTATGGTTTACGTAAGGCACTTACTTGCCCTCCTTATGTCTTTTTGCCATTGTTCTGAGACTTCAGGGCTGCAATTGACCTCCAGAAATTGTACTGACATATGACTCACACAGGTAGTCTGCAACAAAGGATACAAGAGAATTAGACCTGATGAACTAGAAATCCACATGGCTAAAAAGAGATTACTGAGCAAAGTGACATGCAAGTATTGTTTCTTAAAATAGTTGGCTAATTTTAATCCCTCCCTCTCACAACTTCCTCACTATGGAGATCTTCTCATCAGTGAATGAAGGAACTGATAGAATTGCTTTCCAACTACTTAAAACTACTTTCTAAAAATGGTAACTAGGTAATAACTTTTTTGCCTCTCTTCCATTTTCTTCACACCTCCCGTTAAAAATACACCCTGCTTCAGGTCAACAACAACAAAACTGTCATTTAAGAGTAAATGTATTGAGCAAATATGAGATGATTATATCAAAAGCCCAAAATTAATATGGAAACTCTTTACAAAATACTAGCTTCTCAGTGGCAAAGCTGAGTAGTAGAAATATGTAAATTACAGGAGGAATTAAGTTTTATTTAAACTATGGATGAGTGTTTTTCTTTCCTTCTCTACATCTAGTATTATGCTTCTACCATTTTTTTCAACTTACTTACTTGTGACTCCTCCTCAAAATGCTTTTTACTGATGCAACTTTTGAAATAAAGCCAGCAGGATTAGAAATTTATGCCTACAGTTCCATTATTGGAACACTGAGCATTTGGGAGTTATTTATACCCTACTGCTCAAGGTTATCACCAAGGTCTGATTGCAAATTTTTAAAAAATTGCAACCTCAGGCATAAATTGGTTAACTTTCAGATGTAGCAATTATATTCATTTCACTGATACACAATTAATTTTGATAAGGTTTCGTGAAAAATTAAATAATTCCTTCTAAAGAGATCTAGCACTGTGGTAGAAAAAAAAATTGTTTGACACAGGTGACTAGGCTAAGCAAAACTTTTATCTCTCTTTAACATATCATACACCTCCATTGATACAATTTGTCCTAAAGATAAGGGCTTCTCAATTATTCTCTCTTTTTGTTTTGCCCACTGTGCTTGCTATTTATATTACACAAATAGAATGCTGTATATTTGGAAGAAATTAAGCTAAACAATTAATTCCTGACTTAGAGTATGAGTGATAATATATGTCGAAGACCCAGGGTATGAGACATTATGCCTAGTAACTGGCTCAGTTAAATATCTCTCTGGTAAGCATGTAAACTTTACTGAATCTATTGAACACATTTGCCTATTCATTAGTAAAACATCTGGAAAACTAGATATGCAATAAAATAAAGGCATCTGGATCCAGTGTCCCCACTGATTTAAGAAAATAATCAGCTTTCCAACTGAGTTCATGATAATGATTACTCCTTGATTGGGAAGCAGTTAGGTCAGATTCTATTTTCACAAAGAATCAGGTGATTTCCAGGCTGCCCTCTGAAGATCTAGCAAGGATAAATAGTGCTTCCAAGTATGTTTAAAGATAGGATACAGGGAAGAACACGTCCAAAACACATCTTTAAAATGATAATTTTGCTTAAGTTTGCTACTGTATGACAATAATTAAAATTGGCACACTATTTCTTTCTACTCCCATTTCCTTAGTCTTAAAACATGGGGAAAAAAAAGCACTATCACTCAGAATTTCTCTCTGCTGGTGTTTCCTCTCAAGATGTACACAGCTACTCTTTTCTAAAAAAAAAAAATAGATTTTAGCTATTATGAATCATTTATAATATAGAAATAATGGTTTGGGTTCCTTTACAACGATTGGTTCTCCCACCCCTGATCTCAAAGTTATTTGCCAAATAATGGTTGGATGCTAGGAGTGCAGTCATTGTGAAATTCTGGGGTTTTTTGTCTGTTTATAGTCTATAGTGGTTCCTGCTGTGAAACAGTAATTTGGCTTTTCATTAACCAGTAACAAAAATCCTTCCTGCTTTCCTCCCTTTCATTCTCCCTAAGGGAAAAAATTTATTGACTGGATGCTGAAGATATCCAGAATTTTTAGCAAAACAGCCATATGGTCTTTTCGTCAATACAGGACATTATAGTGAGGTTAAATTTTTATTTAAGAGATCTCTGTGTGAAGATGGTAATCCATCAACTATGTGTGTGTGAATTGTGGGGAGGAAGCACTGACTGACTCAGGTAACAGGCGTTGATGAACAGCTAATGTCACAGGAAACAATAATATGAAAAAGTAGCCTAGGTTGATTAAGTTGGGCTATTTTCACAGCTAACTTTAGAAAATTCAGAGCAGCAGGGAAACTAAGCTGTCAGTCCAATTCTACCCCTCTGTCTCCAGATATCATAACTTGGCTCCAGAAGTCTAAGAAAAGCAGATGCTCTCTCTGCCCCTGATACAAAGTCACTATTTACTGGCATCAGTGCAATTTAGCTACTCTGCTTCAATCCCTTTGGACAAAAAGCTTTCAAAATAACCAGGGAAATAGACAGACATGGCTTGTCATGACCAAACTCCTCAATAAATCGACAGGCAAAATGCCTTCCACCTAAACAGATGTTGCAAAGCAAATGTGTGAAACCAATGTAATTTTGTTTTCCTTTTTTTACTGCCTATGGTGGATCCTCCTCTGTCACAGAAATTCTACACCTGCACAGTGCAAAAAAAATGAGGCCTTTGATCCACTATAGTTTTAATGTGCATCACAGAATTTTCTTCTTCTTGAATAAGTTACAGCCATTTTTTCTTTAAAAATGTGAAATCTGAGATAATTAAAAAGCATCTCAAGGAGCTATCCAAACCCTAATCTCTTTCCTTTATAAGAAATGGGACCAACCAAACTTTCATTAAATTAACCATAAAGAAGAAAAAAAGATGAAAGCTCACAATACCGGAAAATATGACTTTAGTCAACCTTATGCCAATATCTGGGCAGCTGGAATGGGAATTTAGTTCACAGCATATTTTTCTGCTCTGCATTGTGAAAGAGATTACTTGGTAGACTTAGGAAAACAGGGAGATAATATTAACATTTTATATAAAAATCAAGCTGGAAGAGATTTTAGAAATAATTTAGAGCAACATCTCACCCCTATGATAAGCAAAGTGGGACAGAAGGCAGTTAGTGATCTGCCAACGGCAAACATTTACTTAGAAACAGAGCTAAGACTGGCAAGCAAAGCTTCAAAGAGCAAGCGCTCTGGAGTCAGAGGAAGTCTCTCTGAACGCCAGCTTAAACTCAAGCATAAATTCTTCAACCGTAAAACAGAATTGTTAACACCTATAGTTGAAATTAAAGTTATAGGGTAAAATGGAATCATGTAGTGCCCCATGGAAGTTACTAATAAAGCAAACAAACCTGTTTTCTTCAAATTAAAATCTGAAAAATATGAATCAGAACTGAACAATAGTGAAGTTATTTCGGTACTCAGAGAGACACTATGAGAATTACCAATAACATCAAAAGAATGAGACCACTTCCTTTGTTTTAGGTTGTTCAGTCCAAAGACATGGAAAAACAAGAGACCTAGGCAATTGTCAGCAATGACCATTCACACAATGCTCAAGATGAGGCACGTTGTCAGGCTGACCTGAAGATTTAATTCCCTGGACAAATAAACAAGTATAAAAATGGACATGGTTGCTTAAAGCATTGAGCATTTAAGTCTTACAACTAACTCTTTCTTTTCTAGTGTGTACCAAACAAACCTTTGCTGATATGACTTCCCATTGCAGTTTGAGTAATGAGAAAAATATCTCAGTAAATTAAGGTATTTCTATATAATTTTCATGACAACTTCATTAGGGTGAGACGGCATCTCCAAATCTGATCAAACTGGGAAACCCCATAAAACCTTATAAGCCTGCATGAATGTAAGACAAGCCCTGACTATGAAGACGTAACAATCAAGGTCAATCTATGTATCTCTATAGCCAACCAGCTTTTCCCAAATTATTCCATCTCTGCATTTTCATAGACCATACAGGTTTTCTATTTGTAACTTCTCTAATAACCACTTCTCAAAACTTTTCAAATGACCTAGCATATATTATATTTAAAGCATATAGGGCAAAAATTTCAGTATATAATGTCTCAATAAATGTTCTTTTCTTTCTCATTTTTAATCCAATTCATTTTCTTCCCAAAGGAAGTAAAGCAGAGCCTAGCTGTGGGGAAGAGGAAGAGTTCCCTAGAGGAGGTGATAATTTAAATTTTGTAATAAACAGCAAGAAATATGTTTGGAGCAAGAAAAGAAAGAGGATAAGAGAGTAATAAAGGCTAATATGAACAAAGAGCTGACAGCAAAAGAGTACAGGGTATTAAGGGAAATTAAAATTATTCAGGGTATTTTGGAAGTTGGGGATTTATCAGAGAGAATAGTCAGCCATTACAGGGTTTTGAAGTAGCATAGTTAATATAGTGAGTATTTATTTTTGAATGAATCATCAGGCTGTAGTCTGGATGCTCAGAGAGAAGCAGGAGAGAAGCTTGAGACACGGAGTCGAATTAGTGATTTTTTGTATAACCAAAATATGGATTATGGATATACCAATGGGTATAGAGAAATATAGACTGATTTAATAAATGTTTAGTTGTCAAAATTTCCAGCATTTGGTAGATTTTGTTTGAAATTAAAGACAAGATGAACTCTAGTATTATGGTTCTTGCAATTGATGGGATGCTTTTGCCCTTGTCTGCTGTCAGAGGCAGAACAGAAAGAGTAGAAGTAGAAAAACAGTACAGATAACAGGCCAACACAAAGTGTGTTGTGTTTCAGAGTCCTGTAGATCAATAGATATTTGGGTTGATGAGGAGAAATTTCTAAGCTAAAGGTTTTTCAGTTATTGGAGTTATTGGGAAATAGTAACATGACAAACACAGATATTTAGTACATGACTCCACAAGCCCTTATAGAATGGTCAAACCTCTTCTTCATCTTTTTAAATTTTTCCAAACTTGCATATTTTAAAAATGATATCTCTAAGATCATAGAATATGGTATAAAAATGTGTTCTTTCCTCACCCTCTTTTTGGAAGTATCATAGGCAAAATAAACAAGATCATCAGTATAATAATCTAGTTCTTACTGGTAAGAACATCTGCTTAAATCCCTGTGAGACAAGAAATAATTTAAGATTACAAATGGCATGTTTTAGGCAGAATAATTCCCACCCCCAAAATATATCCACTATCTAATCCCTGGAATCTATAAATATATTCCCTTACTAGACAAACAGGGTTTTGTAGTTGTAATTAAGGTTAATGATCTTGAAGTGGGAATATTTTCCTAAACAATCCAGGTTAGCCCAGTATAATGATATGACTTCTTAAAAGCTGAGAACATTTCTTGTCTGCATTCAGAGAAAGAGATGTGATGGCAGCTAAAGCAGGGTCAGAGGGTTAGGACATTAAATCTCAATCCACAGTTTCTGGATTTGAAAATGGAAGAAGGGAGCCATGAGCCAAGGAATGTGAGTCCTCTTCAGAAGATAAAAATGAATAAGGACATTGAGTTTTTCCTAGTGCCTCCAGAAAGGAAGACAGCATAGATGACATGTTGATTTTAGCCCAGTAAGACTCATTTCAAATTTCTAAACTAAAGAAATGTAAGACAATAAATTTGTATTGTTAAATCCATTAAATTTTAGGGTAATAATTTTATACTACCAATAGAAAATAAATATAGAATGGTATAGAGGTGATGTTACATAGTGAAGAGTGTGTTAGTTTGTAGGTTACAAAATCTACTTTGGAACATTTTCTCCCTTCCTTTATCTGAAAAACCCATATTTACCAAACAAAATGAGATTCAGGCACCAACCACTGTATAAAGT
Source organism: Sapajus apella (assembly GCF_009761245.1). Classification (NCBI taxonomy): domain Eukaryota; kingdom Metazoa; phylum Chordata; class Mammalia; order Primates; family Cebidae; genus Sapajus; species Sapajus apella. The sequence goes on from NW_022436982.1 coordinate 11,252,120, forward strand.
AGTCCCTAATCCTTGTAAAAAGTACAATTAGTTATGGCCCTATACTACTTTTATTGTTTGAATATATTTTACATTGTACATAATTGAGATTCTACCTGCCTATTTTCACATTTGAGATTAATCCTCCAAGTGTAGGTACTGAAAAAATTGTTTGCAATATCCCAATGGGTTAGAAAACTATCTGTTATATAGCATATGCCTGATAAATGCTTTAGAATTGAACTACTTATAGATGGGGTGAACTTGAGCAAGTCACTTAATCTCTCCAAACCTCCTTTTTCCCATATGTAAATAACAAAATTGACATTCACAGTTGCTCAGGAGATAAAATAAGATAATATACCTTAAGGGATTAGTGGAAAGGAAAGTACTATATATAATTCATTATTGAAAATATCTTTAAAACCCTTAGCATCCATAAATTTGGATCAGATATTTATATCACTGCTAATAAATCCTCAAAAGGATTCTTCCTACTCTGTGTAACAGTACCAAGGAGATAAAAATGTATCTAATAGTGGAACTTTTAAAAACACAATATAAGAAAATGTTGAGAACTAATAATACTTTTTGGCAGTATATTATTTTCATGCATAAAAATCTGGACCCAGTGGAAAAAATTAATAATTCTAAAAAGCTTTGCTGTACAAAGTTAATTTTCTGGAGACAACTTGAGAAGTAAAATATCCCTAATGACATGGAAAGAAGCTGTAATAAGAGTAAATGATCCGGTGCAGATAATTGCAAAGATCAATGAAGAACAGGAAACACTCTGCTAACTATTAATTTAGACACTATTGTCAATGTTGGTTCACATAACGTTGTTCTATCTATTGTTCAGGAAATAAGCTATTCTTTTTAAAAGTCCTCTTTTCACCATTTCATATCAATGGATGACAGAACAGAGAATTTTCAAGTGCATTATTGAGAAAAACTTTGAATGCTTTGACCATTTTACTTTTTTAATAAAGAGTACATTCTATGTATTATCCTCAAGTGCCACAGTCATCCAATCACCTAGGGTACATTCATTTTTGTTCTTGCTTTCTATCACATATACAAAGCTACTTATCTCAAAATAACTAATCTTTCATATTCTTTTACTTTCTACTCTTCATGAGGCATATTTCTATTGGTAGTAATGTTTTCATGTTATTGTTATCTCCTGACCATAAAAATGAAATTATGTGCCAGTGGAGCAAAGTTTTCACTCTGCACATAAAAGTTAATGGTTTTTAAAACTCTATGCACGTCAATCAGATAGTTTTGTAGCTAACATTAAGTTGGCTTTTTGGATGGTTGACTTAGAAAGTCGGCAATGATGCCAGTTCAAGTATAAAACTAAAGTAATAATTACCATTCATCAATGACTACAAATGAAGAAATTATAGAAAGAAAGGTTTACTCTTTTTCCATCTAAACATAGAAAATCAAAATTATAAAGTGTTTTTGTTTCAAAGTGGCTATTTGTTTAATAAAATATATTATTGTTTAAAAATGTTACAGGAATGAATAAGAAACATGAAAAAGGGTTATTTTGAAATGTTCAAGACAATAAAATAATGTATAATTTAAAATTTCTGAAGAATTAATTGAAATAATTTATGAACAATCACATGTAAAGCTCTTACCACAGGGATCATTGTCAACTAAGTCCTCAAGCAATGATGCCGTTTGTTGCTTTCTATTGGCCAATAACTTCTATCCATTATATAAATACTACATAAACATAGAAAGATATTAGCAACTTATAAAATTAGTGAAGTAGTAACATGATATAACCATTGGTGTATAACCAAACTGAAATTTGAAGCAAAGTAAGATCTCTGTTGGTATGTATTTACATAAAATCGGAATTGTATGTCAATGAAGATGGCATAATAAAAGAGTATCAACTGTGATAAGTCAGAGGTATCTAGAGGAATACTCATCACTAGCTATGTGCCCTGTGTCTTAGAGAAAACTTGGGCCTCTCTTCACAGAGACAGCAGGTACTGTTGGGCCATGTCAGTGTGTATCTACCTCTATAGCTTACAGATGTCAGTCGTATTATGAGCTACATAAACTGTGAACTACTGGTTTTAGGCATTCTTTTTGAATTTTTAGAAAGAGCAGAGCACTTAGCACACTGATCCAGACATCTCTCCAAGAAAAGTGACAGGATCCACCATAAAATAGGGGCTGACATGCTTCTATACACAGAACCCCTCAAGTTGGCTTTTCTTGGTCAGTGCTATGCAGTTACACAGATTTAAGGTTGGCATGGGTTTTCTTTCATTATTAGAATAGTTGACTCATATCATACAGCAAAGGCTTTTATTCTGCAAAACAGAGCCCTACATCCTGAGAGAGCTCACAATATACAGTCAAAGATAAATGTGAGTATTTTCATAAATAAAATTGTTCTTTTGCAATCACAAATATATCCATTCCTTTTGACTTTTTTTCTGAATTTCAAAATCAAGGATTAAGTAATTATTTAAAAAAAAAAAAAAAAAACCTCTCAAAACCCTTGAATTATAGCTGTTAAAATGATGGAGTAAAAAATTACAAAGCTTTAAAAGTGACAGTTTCTTTTAATTTTATCATGATGTTAAGGAAGTAATTTTAAATGATAGTATACTTTGTAACTTTCCACACATGGGAATGGAGCAACATATACACACAGAAACACACACATAGTATACGTATGGCGATATGTATGTGTTTGTCTGTATGTTTGAAGTATTAAAAACATGAAAGTGTTGATAAGGAGGTGAGATTATTGACATAATTTTTCTTCCACTGTAACCTGAAGCCAACGTCTGGCTTTAAGATAAACTTTCAGGAGGGGGAGGATCCAAGATGGCTGAATAGAAACAGCTCCAGAGTGCAGTTCCCAGCAAGCATAATGCAAAGGGTGAGCACCCACTGATTTCCAAACAAATTTTCACTGCCCATAGACCAGGAGATTCCTGGGCTGAAAAGCACCATGAGTTTTCAGCACGGCGGTTTCTGCTGGTGCCGGGTAGGTGCAAAGAAACTCACACGAATCTGGGCAGCCATTTCAACTGGCACCTGGAACTCTGGGGAGACAGAGCCACCCATTCAACTGAGAGGGAGAGGGCAGAGACAGGGAACCAGGTAATCTGGCTCGGTAGGTAACAGCCCCACAAAACAAGCAAACTGAAACACTCTGGATTGAGAGTTTTGCACCAAGCGCAGGTGGACACAGGATGGTCCAGCTCATTGGGGGGAAGGGCGATGACCACTACCAAGGCAGCCCAGACAGGTCACACAGCAGCTGGACAGAGTCTGTGGCAGCTCAGCAATGCCTCTGCTGGCAGACTGTGGCTAGACTACTCTGTGCAGGACAGGACATCTATGAGAAAAGGCAGCAGCACGACAGGAACTTATAAATAAAGCCGACTGTCCCAAGACAGAGCACCTGGGAAAAGAGGCAGTTATGAGTTCCACAGCAGCAGACTTAAAAGTACCTGCCCAGAAACTCTGCATGGAACAATGGAGTTCCCAGCATAGCACTTGAGCTCCTATAAAGGACAGACTGTCTCCTGAAGCAACTCCCCTACCCCTGTATATGCAAAGAGACACCTAATAAAGGAGAGCTCAGGGCAACATCTGGCGGGTACCCTTCGAGGACAAAGATAACAGAAGAAGAAACCGGCAGCAACACTTACTGTTCTGCAGCCCTGTGGGTGATCCCTAGACATGCAGGGTCTGGAGTGGAGCTCCAGCAGTCATGCAGCAGAGGGGCCTGTTAGAAGGAAAATTAAGAAACAGACAGAAATAACTTCAACATCAACAAAAAGGACGTGCACTCACAGACCCCATCCAAAAGTCACCAACTACAAAGACCACAGTTAGATAAAACCACTAAGATGGGAAGAAACCAGCACAAAAAGGATGAAAACACCAAAAACCAGAATGCCTTTCCTCCTACAAAGGATCACAACTCCTCACCAGCTAGGGATCAAAGATGGATGGAGAATGAATCTGATGAACTGACAGAAATGGGCTTCAGAAGGTGGGTAATAACAAACTTCTCAGAGCTAAAAGAACATGTGCTAACCCAATGCAAAGAAACTAAGAACCTAGAAAAAAGGTTAGATGAGATGCCAACTAGAATAAACAGCATAGAGAAGAATATAAATGACCTGATGGAGCTGAAAAACACAGCACGAGAACTTCATGAAGCATACACAAGTTTCAATAGCTGAATCAACCAAGCAGAAGAAAGGATATCAGAGACTGAAGATCAACTCAATGAAATAAAATGAGAAGGCAAGAACAGAGGAAAAAAGAGTGAAGAAAACTAAACAAAGCCTCCAAGAAATATCAGATTATGTGAAAAGACCTAATCTACATTTGATAGGTGTACCTGAATGTGACAGAGAGAATTAATCCAAGCTGGAAAACACTCTTCAGGATATTATCCAGGAGAACTTCCCAACCTAGCAAGGCAGGCCACCATTCAAGTCTAGGAAATACAGACAACATCACAAAGATATTCCTCAAGAAGAGCAACCCATTCATTATGACGAAGGTATATAATCATCAGATTCATGAAGGTTGAAATGAAGGAAAAAACGCTAGGAGCAGCCAGAGAGAAAGGTCAGGTTACACACAAAGGGAAGCCCATCAGACTCACAGCAGATCTCTCTGCAGAAACCCTATAAGCCAGAAGAGAGAGGGGTCCAATAATCAACATCCTTAAAGAAAAGAAAATTCAACCTAGAATTTGATGTTCAGCCAAGCTAAGCTTCATAAGTGAAGGAGAAAGAAAATCCTTTATGGACAAGCAATTGCTGAGAGATTTCATCACCACCAGGCCTGCCTTAAAAGAGCTCCAGAAAGAAGCACTAAACATGGAAAGGAACAACCAGCACCAGCCACTCCAAAAACATACCAAATGGTAAAGACCATTGACACAATGAAAAAAATGTGTCAACTAACAGGAAAATCATCCAGGTAGCATCAAAACGGCAGGATGAAATTCACATATAACAATATTAACCTTAACAGTAAATGGGCTAAATGCCCCAATTAAAAGACACAGACAGGCAAATTGGATAAAAAGTCAAGACCCATCACTGTGCTGTATTCAGGAAACCCATCTCACGTGCAAGGACATGCATAGGCTCAAAATAAAGGGATGGGGGAAGATTTATCAAGCAAATGGAGAGCCAAAAAAAAAGCAGGAGTTGCAATTCTAGTTTCCCATAAAATGGACTTTAAGCCAATGAAAATCAAAAGAGACAAAGAAAGGCACTACATAATGGTAAAAGGATGAATACATCAAGAAGAACTAACGATCCTAAATATATACACACCCAATACAGGAACACCCAGGAACATAAAGCAAGTTCTTAATGACCTACAAAGAGGCTTAGACTCCCACACAATAATAGTGGGAGACTTTAACACTCTACTGTCAATATTAGACAGATCAATGAGACAGAAAATTAACAAGGGTATCCAGGATTTGAACTCAGATCTGGACCAAGCAGACCTAATAGACATCTACAGAAATCTCCACACTAAATCCACAGAATATACGTTCTTCTCAGCACCACATTGCACCTACTCTAAAATTGACCACATAATTGGAAGTAAATCGCTCCTCAGCAAATGCAAAACAACAGAAATCATAACAGTCTCTCAGACCATAGGGCAATCAAATTAGAACTCAGAATTAAGAAACTAACTCACAACCGCACAGGTTTATGGAAACAGAACAGATGGCTCCTGAACGTCGACTGGATAAACAATGAAATGAAGACAGAAATAAAGATGTTCTTTGAAACCAATGGAATGAAGACACAATGTACCCACATCTCTGGGACACATTTAAAGCAGTGTTTAGAGGGAAATTTATAGCAATAAATGCCCACATGAGAAGTGAGGAAAGATCTAAAAGCAACACCCCATTGTCAAAATTAAAAGAGCTAGAGGAGGAAGATCAAAAAAATCTCAAAAGCTAGCAGAAGGCAAGAAATAGGTAAGAACAGAGTAGAATTGAAGGAGATAGAGACACAAAAAAAGCCTTTGAAAAATTCAATAAATCCAGGACCTGTTTTTTTGAAAAGATCAAAAGAGACCACTAGCCAGAATAGTAAAAAAGACAAGTGAAGAGAATCAAATAGATGCAATAAAAAACAATAAAGGGGATATCACCGCTGATTCTACAAAACTACAGACTACAATCAGATTACTAAAATCAACTCTATGCACATAAACCAGTAAACCCGGAAGAAATGGAAAAATTCCTGGACACTTGCACCCTCCCATGCCTAAATCAGGAAGAAGTTGAAACCTTGAATAGACCATTAACAAGGGCTGAAGTTGAGGCAGCAATTAATAGCCTACCAACCCAAAAAAGTTCAGGTCCAGATGGGTTCTCAGCCAAATTCTACCAGACATACAAAGAGAAGCTGGTATCATTCCTTCTGAAACTATTTCAAACAATACAAAAAAAATGGGAATCCTTCCCAAATCATTTTATGAGACCAACATCATCCTGATACCAAAACCCAGCAGAGACTCGACAGAAAAAGAAAACTTCAGGACAATATCCATGATGAACATAGATGCAAAAATCTTCAATAAAATACTAGCAAACTGATTGCAACAGCACATCAAAAAGCTTATCCATCACGATCAAGTAGGCTTCATCCCGGGGATGCAAGGCTGGTTCAACATACACAAGTCTATACACATAACCCACCACATAAACAGAACCAAAATAAAAACCACCTAATTATCTCAACAGATGCAGAGAAGGCCTTCGACAAAATTCAACAGCCCTTTATGCTAAAAACTCCCAATAAACTAGTAATCAAAGGAACATATTTCAAAACAATAAAAGCTATTTATGACAAACCTACAGCCAATATCATACTGAATGGGCAAAAACTGGAAGCATTCCCTTTGAAATCTGGCACTAGGCAAGGATGCCCTCTCTCACCACTCCTATGCAATATAGCACTGAAAGTTCTAGCCAGAGCAATTAGACAAGAAAAAAAAAATAAAGGGCATTCAATTAGGAAAAGAGGAAGTCCAGTTGTCTCTATTTGCTGATGACACAAGTGTATATTTACAAGACCCTATCATCTCAACCCAAAATCTCCTGAAACTGATAAGCAAATTCAGCAAAGTCTCAGGATACAAAATCAATATGCAGAAATCACAAGCATTTGTACACACCAATAACAGACCAACAGAGAGCCAAATAATGAGCAAACTCCCATTCACAATTGCTACAAAGAGAATAAAATACCCAGGAATACAACTAACAAAGGACGTAAAGGACCTCTTCAAGGAGAACTACAAACCACTGACCAAGGAAATTAGAGACAACACAAACAGGTGGAGAAACATTCCATGCTCATGGTTAGGAAGAATCAATATCGTTAAAATGGCCATACTGCCCAAAGTAATTTATAGATTCAATGCTATCCCCATCCAGCTACCAATGATTTTCTTCACATAACTGGAAAAAAACAACCTTAAACATCATATGGAACCAAAAGAGAGCCCGCATAGCCAAGAGAATCCTAAGCAAAAAGAATGAAGCCTGAGGCATCATGCTACCTGATTTCAAACTATACTACAAAGCTACAGTAATCAAAACAGCATTGTACTGGTACCAAAACAGAGATATAGACCAATGGAACAGAACAGAGGCCCTGGAGACAATGTCACACATCTACAACCATTTGATCTTTGACAAACCTGACAAAAACAAGTATTGGGGAAAGGATTCCCTATTTAATAAATGGTGATGGGAAAACTGGCTAGCAGTGTGCAGAAAGCAGAAACTGGACCCCTTCCTGACACCTCACACTATAATTAACTCCAGATGGCTTAAAGACTTAAACATAAGACCTAACGCCATAAAAAGACTAGAAGAAAACCTAGGCTAAACCATTCAGGATATAGACATAGGCAAGGACTTCATGACTAAAATGCCAAAAGTGTTGGCAACAAAAGCCAAAATAGACAAGTGGGACCTAATTAAACTCCAGAGCTTCTGTACAGCAAAAGAAACAATCATTAGAGTAAACCATCAAGCAACAGAATGGGAAAAAATTTTTGCAATCTACCCATCTGACAAAGGGCTAATATCCAGAACCTACGAAGAACTAAAACAGATTTACAATAAAAAACAAACAAACCCATCTAAAAGTGGGCAAAGGATATCAACAAACACTTTTCAAAAGATGACATATATGAGGCCAACAAACATATGAAAAAATGCTCATCATCACTGATTATTAGAGAAATGCAAATCAAAACCACATTGAGATACCACCTCACAACAGTTAGAATGGCGATCATTAAAAAATCTGAAGACAACAGATGCTGGAGAGGATGTGGAGAAAAAGGAACACTTTTACACTATTGGTGGGAGTGTAAACTAGACCAACCATTGTGGAAGAGAGTGTGGGGCTTCCTTGAGGACATAGAAATAGAAATTACATTTGACACAGCAATCCCACTATTGGGTATATACCCAAAGTATTATTAATCATTCTATTATAAAGACTCATGCACATCTATGTTCAAAGCAGGACCGTTTACAATACCAAAGACCTGGAACCAACCCAAATGCCCATCAATGATAGAGTGGACAAGGAAAATGTGACACATATACACCATGGAATACTATGCAGCCATAAAAAAGATGAGTTTGTGTCCTTTGTAGGGACATGGATGAATCTGGAAACCATCATTCTCAGCAAACTGACACAAGAACAGCAAATGAAACACCGCATGTTCTCACTCATAGGTGGGTGCTGAACAATGAGAACACATGGACACAGGGAGGGGAGCATCACACACTGGGGCCTGTTGCGGGGGGCCAAGGGAAGGAATGCAGTGGGGTGGGGTGGTCGGGGAGGGATAACATGGGGAGAAACACCAGATATAGGTGACGGGGGAGATGAAGGCAGCAAACCACATTTCCATGTGTGTACCCATGCAACAATCCCGCATGATCTGCACATGTATCCCAGAATCTAAAGTACAATAAAAAAAAAAAAAGATAAACTTTCAGGTAGAATTAAGTAAATTCACACTAGTATGATTTTGTTTTTGCAATACCTAGACCTGTTTAGGATATTAAAAACAATTAAAAATCTTTGTTTATAAATCTTGGTTTCAGAAATATTGCAATGCTATTTTTGGTTTTATTAATTTGTTCTCTGGTTGACAAACTTTTAATGAATGGTTATTAGGTTCTCAAACTTGTGCTAGGACTAGTGATAGAGAAATGTAAGATAAAAGACCTCTGTCAAGTACGTTTTAATCTTCTGAGGAAAATAGAAGTTAAGGAAGGGTCACCACAGATTATGATAACTACCCAAATAATAGCATGTGGATACTGATGGGGGACAGAGAAATGGTTACTTCCCCATACTGGGCATCATAGAAAGATTGAAGCTGAGTTGAAGAATGAGTAGAAGTGGCAAGAAGAAATAGAGAAGGGCTCTTTGAGCAGAGAAGAAAGCAAGCGGAAAGTTACCAAATGTTTGTTATCTAGGAAATAATGAAGAATTCATTATGATGGAAAGAAGAACATATGGGAAACTCCTGAGAAATAAGACTGTGGAAATAGGAGAAATGTTTTCGCATGGTTCACAAATATCTCTTCCTAGGACAGAACAAGAGAACAGCTCTCCAAGCACTGAGAAACATTTTATGTGAGGCAGCATAACTCAATAATTTATGAGTATGGGCTCAAGAATCAAATAACCTTCAATGCAATCTTCGTTCTGTCACCTACTAGCTAAGTGGTCTTGAGTAAATTTTGTGAGACACTGATGGTGTCTCACAAAATCATCTATAAAATGAGGATTAGTACCGACCTCCTGGTTTGTTGAAGATTAAAAAGAGCTAATACATATAAAGCATTGAAAAGAGTGTCTGACATAATAAACTGTTTTCCTACCTTTATAAGGAGAACAAAGGAGACAGAGTTCTCAGGAGGCAGACCTGTTTCATCCAACCATGTCATAAGAACCAATTTTGTAGAGTCAAAATACAAAGTGGGGCCTCTTGATATATTGATAAGGGAAGGAGAAAGAACTCTGCTCAGAGGGAGGGGAACAATTAAAGCCCCATTCATTGTTTACATGTTAGTGAAAATGATCATGTAACGTCCATACTTTAGAAAAGAAATTATATGCAGAAAAGCTAAGGGAAATTAATAAACCTAAGCCATGAAATGGAAGAGGACATAGGAAGGACAACTATAGATCATGGTTAAGACCTTTCCATTTTCCTAAAAAATCTGTTCATTGTTTTTAACCTGTGCATGAAGACTTCATCTTGTACTTGCATCGGACATAGAGTAGTAAAACCTCTTAAAAGACATCCTCAAACCCCAGAAGAACAGTTTTCTGAGTGGATTAATAGTGCCAACTGTGTATTGCCTTTGTTCTGAGATTGGGCAAGGCAACAAAAGCAAATTATAGTAAAGGTGTAAATCTCTATTCCAAACCATAGGGATTGAGTCTTTGGTGCCACTATTAATTAGAGACTCTAAGATAGAAATATTCATATATTTTCACACAAACACCTTCTATAATACTGCAATTCAGTTATGTCAGTAACTTCTCAGAGCTAGTGCAGATACCACAGATCTAGGGCATAGTCCTCAACAAGACTGCTCTCAATTTAGATGCCAGAGGGAAAGGTCTAGGAGGGTCTTCAAGGTCCTCGCTTCATGGATTCAGGACATGTCACCCTTCCAGCACATTGATGTGTCCTCAACCAAGAGGTTCATCTGAGCCCGTGTCCAGAGTTTTTATTGGAATTTTTGCTATGCAGTGTAATTGACTGAATCATTGGCCATATAATTTAACTCAATCTCCAACCCATCTCCCTTGCCCAGAAGTTAGACTGATATCATGTCTAAAAGCATCAACCTTCTAATTACACGGTTTGTTTTTTTGGCATAGCCTGCCTCCATCCTGAGCCACCTTGTTAACATAAGCTATCTGAAAGTACACCATCAGTTACCTTAGAAGCGTAAATACAGAGACTCTCATGAACAACAAAAATACTCCTATTCCTTGAGAAATGTCTGGGTTTAGAAGTTCTATCCCAGGAATCTGGGAGAAAGACCACAAAATTTTTATTATACAATACACATACACAAATGTGAACATATGTAAATATATGTATATACATATGTGCACATATACATATTTGTTGAGTAGCTAAATAATAGATATATTATATATACTGTTGGAGATACTGAAAGAATAATAAACAACCTCGAAACTTATGAAACTTAGAGTTTGATTACTGAGATGGAGGTGGATAGAATGCTACCAGAGTATTTAGTAATGTCAGAATCCAGGAGGAAAAGACAAGCAAAATGTAAAAGACCAAGAGCAATCCATCATGTGCCCACAAATAACACTAACCTCATCATTTTCACTTTCTCTAGCACACTTAGGCACAAAAGAGAATGAGGTCAGAATTCCATTTTCCCAGTAGGTTTGCTGTCTTTAACTTAGCTTCTTTTTATAAGATCAGTAAAATTATAACCCTTTGAAACATAAAATTTTGGTTCACTGGAAAGCTTTTATTAAGATAATAGGAGAAACTTTACTAGACATTTGGAATGGATTGAACTATTGCCTAATTATTATACTAAGAAATTCTTTTATAAAAAGAGACTTGGGTGTCCAAATCATTTAAGAAACTAAAAAATACCATTTTAAATGAATTATTATGGTATTTATGTACTAAAGCTCTCCAAAAAAGTATAAATTGAAAACTATAAGCCTAAAATGAATATTTAAAAACCATTAGCACATTATTCCTTGCTAATTGTATGATTTTATATACAGTGAAAATGTAGAACAGCTTAAAGCTTTCATAATATAAGCCCTTTTGAATTTGAAATTTTATTTTATTGCATTGCACTCTTAATTTATTGGTTAGTACTATGGTAATACAGTCATTTAACTTTCAACTTTCAGTTTCTAAATTTCTTTTATTTTTAACTCCCCAAGAATCTTTAAAACAAATGATAATGCATAGGCAAGGCACTACAGCTCTACTTGTCTAACCGCAGATGAGAAAAGACATTAAGTGAATAAAATAATCAGTAAAGCATCTTTTACAGTTGGCTGAGGGATTGTTATGATTGGGATGGGAGGGACATTAACTTGCACATTACTCAAAGCAAAGTATAATGATATATTTTACAAGTTAAAGAGGCTTTGCATTGCAAAAGATAATTTTCAACAATATAGAGGAAAGAGCTGAGATGTTTCAGAATATCTTTCTATCTAAATATGTTGAATTTAAGTACATTTGATCTCTAGTAAGTCTTGGGCATTGGGCACAAATGTTCACTGTAAATGCAGAACCTATATGAATATGCCTCCACCATAACAGCACACTTCTTTTATATGATTTGGGTCCTTAGACAAGAAATCTTCTAATAGAGAAGCCTATTTACTACTGTGACAAAAAGCTCAGTTCGGCCCCTTTGTTTTGTTACTTTCAAATTATAACTTTTTTTTTTTTTTTTTTTTTTGGTAGGAGGGAAGGTGGCAAACAAACATTAGGTTACTATTCAGATGACTTAACATTGCTAAGCTTCTCTTTGTATCCCAGGCTTCTGTTCTCCAACGTCACTAATGGAAAAGGAGTATGGCTACAATAACTAGTATTTGGCATATAAGCCTTACAAAGATAAGTGGAAAGATTCAAAATCTCACAAATCTATTTTTTTTTTGTCTAAGGATATCCATAGTTCCTCAAACGTGATTGTGTGCATGCCTCTCACAGTTCCTCTTTTCACTAGTATCACCTAAATATTCTGCTCTAATCAGGAAACCAAGGTTCAGAAACATAAAAAAAGAAAAAAAAAAAGAGAGGGAGAGAAAACCCACAAAACTTATTCAAGTCATAGGTCTAGTAATAAGTTAAGCTGGGAATTTAACTCACATTTTCTGATGCTAAAACTATTGTTCGTTCTCCTGCAATAACTTCTACCCTAATTTATACACAACATTAGACTTTACCTAAGGTTACTATAATTTTGTAATCACTAGACAATTGGGATCATCTTCCTCTATCTCTGAAGGTTGGTTCTATTGGGATTACTGTGTGGTTGAGAGGTTTTATTATAACTATCCTGCATTTACCCTAGCTTGAAACAATGCAAGCAATTCTAATGGAGCGCTTATTATATACAAATCTCTGTCCCAGTATTGCTGGAGAAGACATACACTTATGAATAAAATAATCATCAAAGGATCTCGTTGTTCATACTTTAGAGAATAATGTAACTTTGCAGATGCAATCTTATCTTCAGATATTACACTGAAATATTGCCAGTGGCACAGCATCTATCCAATGACTGGCTTAACTTCCCCTAAATACGTGCTGTGCTTTAGTTATACAAATATTTATAGAGTGCCAACCATGGACTAAGTATTTGGAGGACAATAATGAACAAGGCATGCAATGAAGGCCTTGTCCTTATGAAGTTTACACTGTAGAGGAAGATGGGATGAGAATATACAAGCGAAGAGAAAAGTGAACAAAAGAATGATAGGAGATGTAAGGAAAAATTTTAAAGAATGAAGGGATAGAGATTGAATGGGGAGGTTATTTTGAATTATATGAGAATTCAATTAGATGGAATTTTTTTTTCTAATTGAATTAGTTGGAGCATCTTTTTCTAATGAGGTAACACTTGGACTGAGACCTGATGAATACTAAAGGAGAGTATTAGTCCCAGGCAGAGTTTTGTTAGTAGCCAGAGGAATTGGGCAATTAGAGAAAGAAATAAAAGGCATCAAACTTGAAGGGGCAAACTTAAATTGTACCTGTTTGTGAATAACAGGAAATATATATAGAATCATATAGAGTATATATAGAAAACTCTGAAGACTTCACTAAAATACCATTAGAACTAATAAACAACTTTAGTAAAGATTCAGAATACAAAATTAGCCTACAAAAATGCTTAGTATTTCTATATACTAACACAAAACTATCAGAAAAAGCAATCAAGAAAATAATACCATATATAATAGCTACAAAAAAGAAACCCAGGAATAAATTTAAGCGAAGAGGGGAAAGACCTATATTCTGGCTACTAGAAAACACTGATGAAATAAATGGAAAAAGACACAAATAAATAAAAAATATTCTATCTTCATGGATTGGAAAAATTAATATTGTTAAAATATCCATATAACTCAAAGCAATCTTAAAAAAAAATAAAGCTGGGAGCATCACATTGCCTGACTTCAAAATATACTATGAAACTATCGTAGCCTAAAAGCAGGATACTGTCAAAAAACAGACACATAGAGCACTGGAACAGAATGCACAGCCCAGAAACAAACCCACACATATATACTCAATTGATCTTTGACAAGGATGCCAAAATACACAATGGGAACAGAATAGTCTGTTCCACAAATGGTGCTGGGAAAACGTGATATCCAAATGAAGAAGAATGAAATTGGACCTTTGTCTTACAACATATACAAAAAATGAATTCAAAATGGGTTAAAGATTTAAATGTAAGACCCAAAACTATACGATTACGTGAAGAAAACATAGGACAAAATCTCCATGACATTGATCTGGGCAATACTTCTTAGATATAACCCCAAAAGCACAAACAACAAAAGAAAAAATAGATAAATGAGATTACAATGAACAAATGTTTTTGCACAGCCAAGAAAAAAAATCAACTGTGAGGAGACAATCTACAGAGTAGGAGAAAACATTTGCAAACTATACATCTGTTAATTTATTAATATACAAAATATATGAGAAATTTAAACAACTCATGGCAAAAAAAGAACAAGCCAATTTAAACATGAGTGAAGGACCTGAACAGACATTTTTCAAAGAGAGACATACAAATGGCCAACATGTATATGCGTAATGGCTCAACATCACTAAGCATCTGGGAATGGCAAATTAAAACCACAATGAGCTACCACTTCACGTCTCTTAGAATGGCTATTAACAAAAGACAAAAGGTAACAAGTGTTGGAAGGATGTGAAGAAAAGGGAAACTTTGCACACTGTTAGTGGGAATGTAAATTAGTACAGCCATAGGGAAAACAATATAGGGGTTGATCCAAAAATAAAAAATAGAACTACCGTCTGATCTAGCAGTCCCCACTACTGGGTATATATCCACAAGAAAGGAAATCAGTATGTCCAGAAGAGAACATAACCCTGAGAGTGCCTTGATTTTAGCTCAGGGAGACCCATGCCAAATTTCTGAACTATAGACTGTGAAATAATAAATGCATACTGTTTTAAGATAATAAATTTATGGTCATTTGTTTTGGCAATAATAGGGAATTAATGCAACACCTTTGAGAATTTTTTATTCATAATCTCTAGTGCAGCATCTGTATCCATACCTTCTCCTGCCTAATGCATGAGTATTCCCTGTGTGTAAGATTGGCTTAATCACTTTAGCATCTTTCAGCCTAAATACTTGGTATTTTTGTTTGTTCGTTTGTTTGAACCTTTTGCATTTTAGTCTGTAGTTAATATCTTAGCTTGTGAATCAAATTTTCCTACTTTTGGTATCATACTTTGGTGTTTACATATCAATTTCCACTGTCTGTAAGCTTTGAAATAGCCAATTCTCTGTTTCATTTAGCTAGTGCACAGCATATGAAAGAAACTTGAAATATATGTGGAAACAAGGAGGAAGAAAGAAAAAACGGAAGGAAGGAAAGAAAGAGAAGGAAGGAGGGAAGGAAGAAAGGAAGGAACAAAGGCAGGGAGGGAGGGAGGGAATGAAAAATATCATGATAGTAAATATATAGCGAAGTTCAAGTTTACAGCTTCACACAAAGAACAATGCCTGTCTAGTCCAACGTAGGTGTTTTTTTAAAAACATATTTGCTGATAAATGGTCCCCATTTGTTTAAATAGGTTTTTGTTGTTATTGTTGTTAAATGAAAGCATATCAAGCTTTCCAAAGTTTATATGATCAGCACATTTAGGAGTACTGCATATTTTATCATGGGGCCTTTAACTTTTTACAAGTAAATAATGGATTTTGGTCAAAGATTCCAAAGGAACATGTATAGTCAGGAACTATAGTAAGATACCATTATGAAAACTGCCAACATTTTAGCTTTTGTAAAGACAGGTAGCACTTTGCTCCTACTTCAAAAAAGAAACTTGCAATTTTATATTGAAAGTTGGAAAAATCACTAAGGGATTGTCAATTTTACCATGAAAATTCCCATATAATATGAATTATATGATCCTCCAAGATTGTGCAAGAAATTGTTTCCTTATGCCTCTAGAACTTTTAGTATCATTGGCAATGATTGTGCCAAACCATTTTTAAATGTGGTACCTGAACTCCTGCCTCTTAACTCTATCACAAATACTTACAAAATACTTCGGGTAATTTAGTTCATAGGAGATTATTGTATCACATTTTTCTGCTGCTTAAATTTTTTCTGTTAGACTCACCTCTCCTTAGGTGAATTGTTGTTGTTGTTTTGAGCATGCAAATTGATATGCTCCTTTAAATGGTTGACATTTTTTTACCAATTATGTTACAACCAAGTGTATACTCATCTGGCTTTTGCTAAAACAGAGCTGTTTATCTACAAGCTGCAACTATATTTTCTTTCCTAGTGATTAAAACTTTGAGAGCCATATGCTCATTCTTGTCTAAGTCATATCCTTTTGGGTTTTAGCCTTAGTCTTCCCTGCTATGGGCAAACAAAAGGAAATGCTTCTAATATGTAGGGCTTCCCTCTAGTGAAACCTATAAACACAAATGGGACACTCACTTCTAAAGGTGGATTTAGTTTTAAATTACCTTTCCAAAGTAGGTAAATCTCCTGGCTTGCTCTCTTATTGATCTGCCAAGCCAGCCACTTTGTTAGCATTAGCATGGCTTGAATTTGAGAACTACAGAGGGTGAAGGCATATAAACTTAGTGGAGGGAAAATCACACTTCAATAAGGATTCCTAACCAGCATATACTATGAAATGAAATCTTCATTTGCCTTTTGATAATAGATACTGCATGCAACTTAAATGATTGACTGTAGGAAATCTACTCCTAGTTATACTTACCAATCCTGCACTGTTCAATAGTTCTAAACACTAAGACAGAACAACTATTTCTTTCTAACTAGGTCAGAGATCTAAATACTACTAATGAGTTGAACATAAGATATTTTCTATTAATAATTTATCACTACAGTTTCTTTAGTCTTTTTACATATCTGTTCCAGTTTTCATTTTACCACTGTATTTATTAATA
The DNA here is from genome assembly GCF_009761245.1 of Sapajus apella. Lineage (NCBI taxonomy): Eukaryota > Metazoa > Chordata > Mammalia > Primates > Cebidae > Sapajus > Sapajus apella. The sequence goes on from NW_022436982.1 coordinate 11,269,422, forward strand.
TAATACTTACAAGAAGAATTATGTCCATTTTCCGTTGTTTATAAGTCATGTTTTCTTGATATCACTGTCTCTCATTCAAGCAGAAATGTGCTATTGATCCTGCAATCTTTAAATATTGGTATTCCACGTAAAATGAAAAAGAAATTTTGCCTTACTAGGTTTGACTTTAAGTTTTACTTAAAAAAAAACTTTTTAAACTTTTATTTTAAAATTAAATTTATCATTTTACTGTCTAAACTGTGTGGCTCCTATTAGCATCTATGATCTTTAAAATAAGTACCAGATTTGTTTTCATGTATTGCAAAGGAACTGTGAAAATCAATATAGTCTACTTAGTTGAGACTATTTATATTTCCTCATAAAATCATTATCCTTTAAGGACATACTTGTTTTCTCACAGCTTAAAGCCAGTCACACTAGGATCTGAATATCTGCCACCATGGACCATCTAGAGCATCACCAGTTATTTAAGAAAGTCAGTTGATCGTATCGGATGAAGAAAACATTCTTTATTTAGTTGTTACTACTTTAAACAAAATTAAACCCCTATTAAAGAGAGAAATTCATTGTAAGAAAAGTTTATTTTGTTACTAAGTTGATGCTCACTATTAGCTGCAAATCACGCTTCCCACAATACATTGCAATTGGGAGAGAGGGAGGCAGAGAGGTCTGTATGAAGGCGGCACAACTGTTCAAAGAACTAAACATTTAAAAATTATTGTACCCCAGATGCACAATCCCACAAACTCATGGGAGAAATAAACACCTAAACCATTTAGTAAGCCTAAACAAAAGCTATATATTTCTTAAAATTAAATAAAGCACCTTTTAAGTTTCCACAGTAAAACATATCCATTTTAGAAACTCTAAAATTTACATACAATTACGTATCATTTAATCATCACAAAACGCTAAGAGTTGGGTACTATCATATCCCCATTTTATTTATGGATAAACTAAAGTCCAAAAAAAGAAAAAAATTAGCTCTAAGTACAAAAGCCATAACTGGTAGAGTCACTGAGCCTGAATTGTTATCATATGGTTTGTCATGTTGTTTAAGAGAGCAAACGAAGATATTTTGTCAATCTAAATTTTCCTTTTAACTTGGTTTGTTATATTGTCCATAGTGCCTTAAATCTCCTCACTTCCATCCTGATCAAGAAATTTTCAATCTTTATGAATATACAAGAACATACAAGCATTTTTCTTCCATAAGCTGCCTGCAATTCTCCATCTTGAATCTCATCCTGGTGTCTTCAGTACTTCATAAAAACATCTAAGTGCACAAAAAATAATAGACGCCCAGCATAAAACCTCCTTTCACTTCATTTTGCCTTATGAAAAAGAGCTGTTATTTTCTAAATTTAATTTATAAACATTTCATATGCAATGTGATACACTATGAAAAATCAATCAGCGAATTAGATTTCTACATTGCATTCAGACCTTGGCCATTTCACATCATTTTATTTTAAAGTTAAATTTACTGTCGTTAGAGTCAGACAGACATAAATTTAATTTAAATTGTCCATTATTTAATAAAATTAAGTTAAATTTCCCATCATTTAATAACCTTGATACCATCTGCAACTTATTTAATTTCCCTCTGACTTTGTTACCTTGCCCTGAAAATGCGTATATTTAGTTTCTTACCTCTCAGCTTTGTTGTGAGAATTAAATGACATAATAGATTTAAAGCACTGAACTCAATACCTAGCTTATAGCAATAGTTCAATTATTATTTTATGCCATGTAAATAGCTTTAAGGTTCCTAAATTACCTGGCCTCTTCCTAGCTCAAACTCATCTTTCAAGCAGCGCAATACAATGCAAAAATCCACAAAGTTTGGAGTAATATGTCTAGGTTTGAAAGACATCTTATCCACTTGCAAAATGATAAATTGTCTAGATAAATTAAATCGCTGAGCCTACGTGGTTCCAAAACTTTTTCACATCAAGGTGCACAAAAATTAGTGCTTTTTTAATGGCACACTAGGGTAAATGGAAGAAACTGTTTGTAGCCAGTGACCCCAAGTCTCACTTCGCTGCTCTTTCTGTTGATGGAAATCAACATCTCAGCATGTGCCTGTTTGCCTGTGTCAAGTTTCCAATTTTTAAAAACACAACAATGACACTAAACTCACAGGTTTTAGAGAAGATAGAAAGATACCTGAAAAACAGCTGGCACACTGATGAGCAAATAGTGCGTTTTCAATTGTTCTGGCCTCTTACTCCTCCACCATGCCCTCTGTGGTGTAGCTACATGAAGCTGCTAAAAAATTCAAAAGATGGCTATGCTTTTTCACATCTCTTTCATTTACATGTCATTCCTCCTCTAAGGAATGCTGTGCCAGTTATCTATTGCTGTTTAACAAATTACCACACACTCAGAGACTTCACACACACACACACACACACACACACACACACACACACACAATTTATTAGCTTATTATTTCTGTAGGGTCAAGGGTCCTGGCATGGCTTTGCTGGGTACTGTGCTTAGGGCCTCACAAGGCTGCAGTGAAGGTATCAGTCAGTGCATATTCTTATGCAGAAGTCTGACTGTTTGCTTACAAGTTCACTTAAATTGTTGGTACAGGATAGGCCACTGTATTGGTATCTAGACAGTAGTAGCACAGTTCAAAAATCCTATTCAGGTAAAGAGACAAAATCCACTTAGTCAATCTCTTCTCCATTCCCTTTCTTTAAATTCTAAGACTGTGGGTGACAATCCAGATGAACCACCTTGTCTCAATGCCAGGTGTTGCCTGGTGGAGGATTGCAAAGAGAAATAATAGTACTGGTCTCTCTTCCCTGAAATTAGGCCCTTTTTCTTTTTCTAAATTCACTTTGACATACAGAGAGGAGGGCAAGGTCTTAGGCATTCCATAGTACACATTATCAGAGACAGTAAGTATACCATCAAAGTGAAATGAGCCCTCAGGGAAGATAACTAGATGTATAAAGATTGCAAGGACTACTAAAGAAAGACAAACTCAAAAAGCTCTCTGAACATTGGAATGGATGGATCAATAATTTAAAATAAATGTAATATTTTAGAAAATAAGGAAATACATTAGTAGCATCAGTAAGAACAAGAAATCTGAAAAGTAAACTGGTGGAAATGATGAACATAAGAACGGATCAAAGAAGATGATACACATAAGAATAAATATGTGAATTAGAAGATTATGTTAAAAAAATCCAAGAAGGTAGGAGAAAAATATAAAAAGAGCGAAGCTCTAATATCAAAGCTAAAATACGCAAAAAACAGAAGTAGAAATGACATTCAAATGTCAGAAGTTTTGCTATGAAAAAAGACTCACATTGAAAACACTCTTGCTAGAACAGCTCAAGTAAGATAAAAGAAAGATGTCGGCCGGGTGTGGTGGCTCACGCCTGTAATCCCAGCACTTTGGGAGGCCGAGGCGGGTGGATCACGAGGTCAAGAGATCGAGACCATCCTGGTCAACAAGGTGAAACCCCGTCTCTACTAAAAATACGAAAATTAGCTGGGCATGGTGGTGCGTGCCTGTAGTCCCAGCTACTTGGGAGGCTGAGGCAGGAGAATTACTTGAACCCAGGAGGTGGAGGTTGCGGTGAGCCAAGATTGTGCCATTGCACTCCAGTCTGGGTAACAACAACAAAACTCTGTCTCAAAAAAAAAAAAAAAAAAAAAGAAAGAAAGATGTCATCAGGATTCCTAGTGTCCCAAACATAACGATAATCGTGAAAGTTGGAATCAAGGAATGTGGAATAGGTGGCCATGCTGTGTGCCTTCCTAACACCTCATAAAAAGCTCTGTCACGCGACTTACCATTCTGCTTTGATATAGTCTGCTCATGTACATGTTTCTTCTGGTAGTAAGTAATGCCTCTTAGAAAAATAAGTGTGAAATTATTTTACCTTTGTATTCTAAATTTTCATAATCTATCACAAGTGCTGGCATACAATGACCATTCTCTATATTCTGGCAAAATGGAACAGAGCTGATTTTTACCTACCTCTCTCAATTCTATTATTCTTTTACTTGATCTCTTGTGGTCTTCTGGTTTTCAGACCTCAGAACTTAGTTGACCTCAGATAACTGTTTTACCATCTATCTGTCTAGCTCTTTAACTGTCCTGCAATTGGTCCTAATGCTGTCCCATTCTCTGATCAGTCTGCCTGGTCTTCTGACCTGTCACATTGCCTGGCGGAGACAAATAGGAACGCGGGATAGCCAATCCTGCACTCCACCCTGTTCTTATGTGCCTTTGCTGGCACTGACCTTTAGAACTAAAGTGTTAAGTTTTAGGTTGAATAGAGGGAAGAATGAAAGGAATTATAGAATGAGAAACATTACCAGACACACTGCACAAAGTATTGAGGGAAACATGTCGTCAGATAGCCTTAGAAATAAAGCATTCCCTTCCTTACATAGTCGTATCCCCAAAATAGAATACATGTGCACCCCTGAAGAAACTTTTTTGGGAGACAAATTAGATGAAAGTCTGGCCTATTCTCTGATTTTCTTGCCTTGCCTATTTAAATTTTTAGTAGTTTCCCTTGCTGTTGATTAGGATATAGATGTAGAATTATCTCTGCAGTTAACTTTGTGTTTGAAGTTCTCACATTACTACAATCTTTCTGAGTCAATTAAGCATAACTCTATCATGCGTCCTGGTGGGGTTATTCAGTATGTGCTAAATGGTTTAATTAAAATCTGTCCTGTTTTCCTAATGCCCAGCTGGAGGAATACCTTTCTCAAAATAGCAATTAAATATATAACAATCGATTACTTGGGGAAGAAAAAAGAATCGCCGGGTGTCTTTGAAAGATAAACAAGTAAACTTTCAATGATCTCATTTAAAATCTTATTTTATAAATATATAATGGTATTTTCTTCTTTTTCCCAAATGTATTGGTCAACCTTATGCAGTTTTGGAAATTTTGATGTCTCATAGTGGAAATTGTATTATGACTATTATTAGAGTGACAGGGAAATACAGAGTTACAAATATAGCGATGTTGCCAATAGGAAGGATCTACGATGTGGTAGGGAGAGTGTGGGCTTTACAGATGAATCCTCACTAAGTCTACTATTAGTCAGGCACTCTACCAACCACTTTATAAATGATCTTGCAAATTCTTATGAAGTTTAATATTACTCCCATTTTTATAAATGATGGCAGTGAGTCCTTGAGAGGTTTAGTAATTTCCCCCAAATCACTCAGCTATTAAGTAGTAAGACAGAATTTGAGCCCAAGCTTGCCCGACTCTAAATCTATATGTTCCATAAATGTTCCCTTCCTTCCTTTTTGGCAGAAACTAATACAGAATGCTATACCTTACACAAATCACAAACCAAGTTGATCTGTTATATGTCACATATTCCAACATTTCTCTAAGCTTTACCTTACTTATTTTTCCTAAAATCTGAATTTAAATCTCTGCTTTTCCACTAAGTAGCAATATGACCTTGCGCTAGTATACCCCTACTTTGGACCTCAGATGTGGTGGGATTCTCCTAATTTTACAGTGTGAGGTGCCTTAGCTAGGAGACAACACGGCAGTCAGAACATGTCTGTGGTTGCTTATAGAAATTAACATTATGTCAGAGACCTAGAGCCTATATAGAAGAGGAAGTGGAAGTCAGTAAGCTAGATAATGGGCCCTAACCTAAGGGATAAAAGACATGAGATATTATGATTGAGGTAAATTGCTGAGATATTCAATCCTTACATTGTTGTGTGCTTAGCCAAATTCTTAGCCTTCGTTCCTTAAACAAGGCCCTGACACGAGGTGGTTTCATATACTTTACAGAGTTCAATGCATTCTGGCTTCAGCTGGTCCTCCCTAATCATGCCTAATGTAGACTGGCAGGGCAGCACTTGGGAATCCTAAATAGCTAACCATTTCTGCTAGGTCCATTATGTAGGGAACAGAAGACTTAATTCTCCTGTCCGGACTCTCATGCATTTTCTGCCAACAATAAATTCACTCCAAATGAAAAGAAAACATTAAATTTTAAACCTATGAATATCTTTAAATGGTGAGGATATGCACCAGAATTGAGTTTTCTCTGTACTTACTAAGTCTATTCAATGATTGAAAATCATTTCAAAATGTTGTTCTAAATTCAATGATTCATTTACAATTGTTCTGGGAATCTCTACTTTTGGTGGTTTCTTCTGTGGCTAATAAAGCAATCCTTGAATATAGTAGCCTGGAATTCACTCCACATAGAAAGAAGTCACTTAGATTTGCTGGTTCAAGTTGTGATGGACTTCCAGAAATGCATTTTTACAAAGGGAATTGCTGTTAATCCCAGAACACATTCGTTTTCCCAAAATAACATCATTTAAATCAAGAAGAGCGTAACGAAAAGCAGAGAAGTGGTACAGAAGATGATGCTTAGGAACATGTCTTGAACAACATATGTTTACTTATATAGGATATGTCTGATGTGAATTTAGAATCACCAAGGCAGAGATTGAATTTCAAAAGTTAGGGTGTAAGGAAGGAAACATAACCGGGAATCTACGTGAAAAGGTTATCGGAACAAGTTCACTACATGTAACAGAAAAATGGGAAGGAAGACAATATTTGAAGTGGTAGATAGGATTCAACCAGGCTCACATAGACTTCTCTCAGAAAACTAAATCAAAGGAACCTCTCAATGATAAAAAACAGCTCCCTTCACTCAACTCTGCTTCCATGGGCATACCAAGGCAATAGAATCTCTCACACCAAACTCTCACTTGTTTTTCATCTTTGTTTTACTTTTCTGACATTTTCAATGGTAGCCCACGGGCTCCAGCCCCATACTATGGCCTGCTTCAGGGTAACACAGCCATGTTGGAGCATGAGTAGTAATTAGAATTGTTCACTCTTTTCTAAAGCACTAACAAGTCTCCTTCCAAGTTATTGAAAACGCTTTCTTTACTCCCAAACACCAGTCTTTCTGAACAACTATATTGCAGGGTGCAATTAGAAATCAGATAATCATCCTGAAAAAGGATTGTAGTATTCCATATTTTAACATTTCTCCCCTATTCTAAATAGTTAATTATGAATTTCAAGCATTAAAAGAAAAAGCCTCGCAGGCTGTACAGAAACTCTTAAAGAGATTGTTTTCAGAAAAGTGCCGAAAGTACCTCATCTTCTCCCATAAAAGCCGGAGAAGATGATGACAGTCCAGCTGCTTGGTAAGGATTGCTCACCCTTTATGGGCTCCCAGAAGCTTCTATGCAACATAAAGAAATTCATATTTTTATTGCCTCATATTCTCTCAGCATGAAGAAGAATTTACATTTCTTAATTGGATTTCTTTCTCTCGGCACAAGAAATTGCAACAATCTCACTAGACTCCATTGCTTAACAGCCCCAAGAAGCAGTTATATAACTTATTTATAAGGCAGGGTGTAGGGCAAAGTTTTTCAGTAAAGTTCAAGGACTACTTATATCAGGATTCCTAAAATGCACTGTAAAAATTCAGAGTCTTAGACTCTGCTCCAGAGCTACTGAATAAGACTCTCTAAATGTGAGACTCAGAAATCTGCATTTAGAAAAGCTCAATATGATGTTTGTTTATTCATAAATGTGGTAATTACCAATTCAACATAAATGACAGATTTAGGAACACATCTAGAAAAGTCTTTAACTGTTTCCCTTACCTCCACGCCCCACTGGGGCTGATCAGTATGAAATGGTAACTTACACATGTGCTATTTAAGTTGTAAGAGTACTACTATTTGAAAGGACCCAGAATTCATTTAGTTAAAAGAATCCTCAACTTTTTAATCCATGAAGGAAACTTGGAGAGTCCTCTAACGTCACTCTTCTGTGTTACAGAGAGTATTTTCTCTACAACTTTGAATTCTGGAGGCACACTCTTATGCCTTAATACATAGTCTAACATGAAACCATGTCCCATTTCAAATGCCTGTGCTGATGGCCATTGCTATTCAGGGTCTGTAATCATGTATCTGTATCATAGTTCTGGGGTGTAGTAATAGGGCCAGAGCTTAGCTGTTGATTTGGAAGTTCAGGGTAGCACTTTGTTGATAAAACACAAAGGTGGGGGATTGCAAAAAGCATGGTGGGCCAATCTTACTGTAATTCTTGCTTCTATAAGCTGCTTAGGTTTCTGCATTTGTACAACATAATTGTATACTTCTTAAAAGTATTAAATTGCTATGCTGGAAATTCCTAGCTCTTCCCTGTTGATAGCAACCTCATCTACTACAGAGAACTGAGCTGATTAAGAAGAAAAAAAAGTCAAGAAAATGAGAAAATATGTGTGGCAGATACTCAGATACTTCTGCAATCTGTCTATGTGTCTACAAACATTCTCAGTTAATTCTAATCCTGAGTGTAGAGTATATAGTTTCTATTTTCTGTATGAAAAAACAGAGAGGTTTCAGAAAAGAAATACTTCTTCCATAGTTATTTTGAACAAGAGATAATTTGAGTTAAATTCTGACTGACTAACTCTAAAGCCTGTGCTTTCTCCAAAGGAATAGAAGAGAAACAAATGCCAGAAAAGAAGGGAAAGAGACAGAAGAACAAATGTAAGAGGGAGAAAAAAACAAGTTTCCATGGTACACTTTACTGAAATTAAGAAATTTCTAAAAGAAACTATTGTGGTGACACCAAAAGCACAGACTAGGGCCTACGGTACATGTTCTACAGGCAATTTAGTTAGTCTGTAAAATACGTTGTGGCCACATCTCTAAGAATCTGCTGTTTCTTAAGAAAGAGTACAGCTCTGGTATTTCATTCTGGCATTAACGCCACACAGCTACAGTGACTTATCAGCATGCTTTTATCCATTAGTATAACAGAGGGAACAAAAATATCTGCTAGCCATTTATTTCTGCACACAGAGCTCAAGTGTTTTGCAACAAAGTTCTTTTTCTATGCTTAAGCCAACTAGAGACATTTTGACTCCTATCACAACATTATCACTAAATCTTTTCAGTTAAACATTTCTTCTTTCTCTTGGACAAAAATAAGTTACCGTTTCTAAAATGTAGAATTATCCTTTAAAATGTAAGCCTCTAAACAGTTTGAATCTTTATACATAGAAATTTTCATTTTGAAATGTAAAAGATTCTGAGATGAGCCATCAGAGTCTATGACTCTTTTCCCCATTTTTAAGTTCAGAAGTTCATGTGAATGTTTCATATTCTATTAAACTTTTAGCTTATTAAAGCTTTTCTCTTTAGGCTTTACGAGCCAGGTGTGACGGGGTGGGGTGCAGGGAGTTGTATAATAATTACAACCAAAAGAGAAAAGATGTGTGAATTAGACTCAGTGGTAGCTAAAAATCATTAACACCCAGACAGTTTCCTTCCCAAGCTTTGAATAAATATTTTACGAAATGTCAATAATATTTTTCTAAAGATTAGATCTTTCTTTCTAACAACCTTCTTGGTATCTATGAGTGGAGTATCTATATTGACAGCCCTCAAACTATAATGAAATGTATGTCACCAGTAGTATCCAGGTTAGAACACATTTACACTGTTGGTGGGAGTGCAAATAAATGCAACCACTGTGGAAGACAGTGTGGCAATTCCTTAAGAAACTACAAATAGAAATACCATTTGACCCAGCAATCCCATTACTAGGTACATACCCAAAGAATTATAAATTGTTCTATTATAAAGACACATGTACACGTATGTTCATTGTGGCACTGTTTACAATAACAAAGACCAGAAACCAACCCAAATGCCCATCGACGATAGACTGGATAAAGAAAATGTGGCACATATATACCATGGAATACTATGCAGCCATAAAAAATGATGAGTTGGTGTCCTTCATAGGGACATGGTTGAATCTGGAAACCATCATTCTCAGCAAACTGACTCAAGAATAGAAAACCAAACACTGCATGTTATCACTCATAGGCGGGTGTTGAACAATTAGAACATGTGGACACAGGGAGGGGAGCATCACATACTATGGGCAGTTGGTGGGGGCTAGGGGAGGGACAGCGGAGGGTTGTAGGGAGGGATAACGAGGGGAGAAATACCAGATGGTGATGGGGGGATGAAGGCAGCAAACCACCTTGCCATGCAACGATCTTGCATGATCTCCATATGTACCCCAGAACCTAAAGTACAATTAAAAAAAAAAAAAAGAATTGGGTATTCCAAAAAGAACCTGATTTAGTAAAATATGAATGGTGAGACTCATGGGCAGGGTGTGTATGAAAGTCACTGCTTTGGGACAAAATGATTGTATAACAGACTATTTAGAAGCTACCTTAAAAGCAAACATATCCTTCTATTGCAATGGGATATTTCTGAGTTTGCTGCACCCCTAAAGCTCTTCTTGTTGCATTATTAGCTATGTTAGGAAGTCATAAAGGGGATAAGCAAGGGTGTCAGTAGAGGACAGGGATCTATTACCTCACACTTCAAAAACACCATTGCTCAGTTCCATTGGTTATATTTGAAGTTTTAATAACATGACATATTTTAAAAAGTAGTTCCACTAGATGAAGAGAGATGGGTGAGCATATAGGGTCAATATTGAAAACTTTTTCTCTACAGCAGTATTGAATTAACACTTTCCCAACATTCTAGACACCTCACATCACATAGTGGAAAATTTCTATCCATTTGACTTATACATTACTAAGTAGCAATAGCTTTCTTAAAATGTTCATTTGTTCAAGTTGATCTTTTTCTTAAAAATCTAAAAGAATTTTCATATAAGTCTCTTAAAATTGCTATTATTTCCTCTCTATCTTCTCCTCACACACACTTAATATTTTACTGTAAAAGAAGACATTCCTGCATGTGGATGCTAACATCAACCAAAACTATTATTGGCATCTTGTCTACTTGAAATACTTTCCTATTATCACCAAACCCACTTTCAAAGTGCTTTGTAAAGTACTGAAGAGAAAAATTAGAAAAGGGCATGAGAAAGCAATTTATATAAGAAAATAAATAGGTAATAAAACTGAACAAACATCTATATTTCTGAGTCACAAAAATGAGCTAGAAACCACAATGAGGCATTATTATTCACCTATCAAATTGACACATATGAGAAGATAGAAGTAAAAGCATCAATTTTACCACAAAAATTAATTTGGAGGACAAAGTGTAGTATTAGAACCCATTGGCATGATAATAATCCAGGAATTATACAGACATACTCCTGTTATAGGCAATGCTGAGTCAAAACATGTATACCAATTTGTGAAGATAAAATAAATATTGCTCTCTGAGGGAAGCTGTGTTCTAAGACAAAAAAAAGTGGAACTATTCCGAGCATGTCTAATTACTTTTTTCCAAATGTATTAATCAGAGTGAATCACTCCATCTTTTCTGGTAGGTGGTGAATGCAAGAGCAGAGAGAGGCAAGGAGCATAGCACATGGAAGACCACATTCACCTGGAAAGAAATATCAGGACTGAGGACAAGAATTCCTCTCTGTGCCTCCTCCCCACCCCTTCACCCTACCAAATTCCCATACAAAAAAGTTTCACCTGCTGGTCTATCATGGCCTTGGAAAATCCAATAGTAGAGATTTATTTATTCGAATAGAGTTTCTTTTTTAATGAAAAGTGACCCCAGGAGGCAAAATACCAGTAAGTCCTAAAACCTTTACAGTGTTAGCAGAAATTAAAGCAGCCTTAGGAAAGGGAGAGATCAAACTGGAAAACAGAAAATGGGGCTAGATTGCACATTGAGACCAGATGAAGTATTACAATACCTGGATCACAGGCTGGGTCAGGAGCTCTACTTCTGGTTTTGACAGGTTTCTTACCCTCTCAGAAACTTAGTTATTTCAGCTACAAAAATTAGCTAGTTGAACTCCTTGAGATACAAGGCTCAATCCAATACTCTGTACCAATTGTGGGGAAACTGGAAGTAAATACAGAGTTAGGACTGTAGTCTCAGTTGCTGTGGGTAATAACAGCAGAGATTGCAACCTAAAGGGAATATGCAGCATGATCAGATGCATACAATCTGTTTTCCACTTCTCTATTGTATCTCTGCTTCTCTAGGTTAAATACAGAATTTTTTTCTATTTTGCTTTATCTGTCAGTATAAGATAATTAAAAAGAAGTGAACTTCCTTCATTTATCTTGGGTTGCATACACACTTTATTCTCAAACCTAGAGAAAATGCAAAGTAAAAGTTTTATAAATGTACATACCACATAGTTTTATAGATATCCAAGTTCCACTCTCAAGCCAGGGTCAAAGTAGAATTCTCTTTGGTCTCTCCTTACTTAGAGAAACAGAAAATGAAAGACTGAGAGACTTTTCCAGACTGTGATGGGAGCTTCATTATAAGCCGAAACCTGAATCACCATAATTACACACAGTTCATAAGTGCAAATGGTGCCCATCTCTTGGCAGAATAAAAAGCTGAGTGATGAGTAATATTGCTGAGCTAAACATGCCTGTTTCATAAGCAACTCAAATCAACACTCCTGTTATCCCTTGACACACAGGCAAAAATTATATCTGTAAGCCTAATAAAATCTCATTTGTTTTACCTGAAGGTCCTATGAACCACCTGGTGCCTCTCTTTGCACTTCTTTTTCTCTATTAACTTATGCTTTATAGAAATTAAGCCTTTAATATGATAATTCCTTCCACTAGTTTTTAATTATTAGGTCCATGTGTGAATTTGAAGCAAGCAGTCCAATGTGAAACTACCAGAAAAAACGTTGAAAATACTGAATGATATTAGAAATTCTAGAAAGTAAAATTTAGACAATAATCAGTCTTCTGATTTTTCATAATGACAGTTTGTAGGAAATGCAGGTTGAGCGTTTCTAATCCAAAAATTCAAAATTTGAAATGCTCCGAAATCTAAACTTTTGATTGCTGACATGATGCTACAAGTGGAAAATTCCACACTTGATTTCATGTGGCAGGTCTCAGTCAAAACACAGACAGAGCTTTTTCAGGTACAAAGTTATGTAAAATATTGTATAAAATCATCTTCAGTTTTGTGTAGACAATGTATATTAAACATAAATGAACATTGCGTTTAGACTTGTGTACCGTCCTTAAGATGTCTGATTATGCATATGGAAATAAAGATTCCCAAATCTTAAAAAAAATCTGAAATCTGAAACAATTCTGGTCCCAAGCATTTTTCATATGAGATACTCAGTCTATACTGTACAATGCTAGGTTATAGTAACAAAATACTTATTCCCAATGGCTTCAATTTTTGATTAGAAAGTTGTTATTGTGGTAGGTAAATCTATAAACTTTTTAGCACATCAGTATGGTAACTACTACACATAAATATACAATTTATTTTTTGGCTTTAAGTTTAATGACATCTTAAAAAAACAAGCCAATAAGCAAATAAAATTTATGTTTTTAAATTTAAAATACTTTTGCTTAAGAGTTAGACTTAAGTTTGGTGATGAGAAAAAAATACCTGAGACATTTCTTGAGATATAAATATTTTAGCCTTTAATCATTGTTTTCAGAAGAAAAAATTCACAGTCAACTATTTGCCAATAAAGCCTTAAATAACATGTATTTTAGATACCTTATTCATAAACTTATTTCCTTTTTTCTTGAAGAAATCAGCCATTCTAAGAAAAAAATACTCAGAAAGTTTTGTAAGTCAAGTAAAGTTTTGGTCTCATCATGGACCCAATTATGATGCTTCCTTTGAAATTTGTTCAAGTGTGGCAGAGTATGACAAAAATATTCCCAGCTTTTGTCTATATATGAGCAGAGCAAGAAAAAATGTCTATTGTTTGTCAAGTCACTAAAGCTTGGCTTCATACTCCCTATTTCGTTCTTTTTATTTTTTCATTCTGTTTTGTCCTCTCTCATTTGGGATTAGTGCTCTCATTAAAAGACATATGAGAGGGCTTGCTTCCTTTTGCCTTTCCTCCACGTGGGACTATAAAGGAAAGGCAGGCATTTGCCACCCTTCACCAGACACTAGATCTACTGACACCTTCGTCTTTGACTTCCCAGCCTCCAGAACTATGGAGTCACTTAAGCTACCCAATGTGCAGTGTGCCTGTTTTAGCTGCCCAATTCAACACACATGGAGGACAGCAGACAGGACAAAAGCCCTCTCGTATCTCTTTCTATAAGGGCAAGAATCTCATTCCTAGGGTCCTGCCCTCCTTACCTAATTACCTCCCAAAGACTCCACTTATAAATACTATCACTTTAACGTTTCAGCCCCAACACATGAATTTGCAGGTAATGGTAGGCAGATATTTAATCCATAGCATCCTGGGACTTCCTCTTCTCTAACCCTCCACCAGCCCTTGACAATCATGAGGAAACTGACACAAACTATATAACAATATGCTTATATTTTTTCTAGCCCCATCTGTTGCTGGATCATTTTCTGTAACATCTTTGCCTTACTGCCTTCTAGAATATGAGTTTATCCACAGAGAGCTCATTGCTTCCCAAGACTGTTCAATTATGATTTAGACAACACTAATTACATTGTTTTCAAAAAGTTTTTTTTCCCTGTATTGAGCGAAAATCTTTATCCCTTAATTTTCCTCTAGGTTCTAGTTCTGCCACCTGTCTTCTACATAACAACTCTTTCAAAATATTAAACTTCAGATTTCACATGCTTCTGAGTTATTTGACTCTTCTCCATAACAAGTATCAACCATTGTTTAAACCATTTCTCACATAAGGCACTCCTCGTTGTAACTGAGGAACACTGTGGCTTCTACCCTAGGAAGAGAAACTGCATATTTGAGATGGTGAATAAACTGAAACTGAGTGTGAGAAGTAAGAGTGAATGGGTGTGAGAAATCTAGTTGATACAATAATCCTGAAAAAAAATTAACGTTAAAAGCATGTGGTCAAAGAAGATATTCTTAGGCAATTTTCATTGAAGTCCATGTAGATTTCTTGCTTTTTAAAAAGTATTTAAAAGCAGAGACTGTAATGAAAACACCTGGTTTCAAATGCCAGCCCACTAGAGCATCGGTTTGTGATGTTGGGCCAACTACTTTACTTCTCTTAGTATCATTATCTGAAAGTGAGAGTCATTAATCTGAAGTTAAAGGAGATACTACTAATAAAGTGCTGTATTGAGTGGTGAGCTTATAATATTTCACTACATATTAGTTACGTTTTTATATTCACTGGAAAACAATCAATAGTTTTTCTATAAAGATGACAGATTGCAAAATGCGGAGGGCGGATATCTACAGCTTTTATTATTTTAACTGGGAAAGAAACTTCATACCAAGAATGGTAATAAATATGTTCCCAAATTTTATAATTAGAATTTTTTGCTAATACCTAAAGATACTTACCATTTATTAGCATCTTTTGGAAAGCCTGGAAAAGGAGAAGTTTGCCAAATAAATTTAAATGACTTATCTGGGATTCTAATTTCTGATTATTATACAGATGGTTTTCAAGTAGTAGCTGCCACAAGTTAATAATGGTAAAACTAATACTATTTTCCTAAAACAAAATGGTTAAAATGCATTATCAGAGGCAATAAAAGCTGATGGTTGAAATGTGAAAATCTGAAGTTCTGATTGCTGAAAAAAACCAGGAGCATCCAAGTTTAAATTACCATTAAGTATATTGTAAAGTGAATTTATGTTCCTTTATACATACAAAGTATATTTAAGGTATATTTACATATAATATATGAATAATATACATTTATTTATATGTACATATAAAAGCAAATTTGTGGGTTTATATGTAAATAAAAAGTAAAATTAATGAAATAACTGAGTATTAGAATATTTAATATTTATTTTATGGATATAGTAAACACACTGTGTTTTTAATTTATTCACTTCTATTATATATTCAGAGATTTAATGTGTCTGCGAAGAATTTAACTTCCAATGCACTGGTTTAATAATTGCATGGATAAATCTTAAATGAACTAATAACCACATATTTGCTGTGCATCTACTATATGCTACATACTGTCCAATGGATATTATATAAATAATCTCATTTAACCATCTTAACCACCATGAGATATAATTAAAATTGCCTATTTTGACAAATGAGGATAGAAAGAGAAATCACAGCTCTTTGAGAATGAGTAATTTACCCAAGACTTGGAGCTAAATGGGCCAAATTTGAACGCAGGCCTTTCTGAGTCTGAAGGCTATGCCTTATCATGGGTTTGGTATGGGTATTTTAATCAGGAAGAAGTAAGACCGTGGGTATTTGCATGACTTAGAAAATTATTCTCTGTTGTTCAAGTCCCCCTTTTTCATGATGTAACAATGAATGACTTTCAATTTTGTTGGGAACATTTTGAAACTCTTGTGATACTTTAAAGTTTTACTGCATAAAGTATTAAGAATGCATTCCATAGGTGCTTTCCAAAGAGTTCAAAGTATCTTGCTAGAGCCTCTTAATCTGTGTTTATATGCTTTTTGTGGGTTCTAAGAAAAAGTGTTTTCTCCATAATGCAAAATACCTAAGATCCATAAAATGATTTTATTAAGGAGAAAAGGAGACAATACTGTGCCTGATACAGAGCCCTGGGTCTCCTGCTTCACTACAAACTTCACTTTATTTTTACCAGATGGTGCTGTATCTTCTGTTTCTTTATAAAAGAGTTTACTTAAAAATTTTTATTTCAGACCCTGCACTATACTCAGTTAAATGGGTAGTCATTGTTATGTCAAAATAGACAAAAATTT
The DNA here is from genome assembly GCF_009761245.1 of Sapajus apella. Taxonomy (NCBI): domain Eukaryota; kingdom Metazoa; phylum Chordata; class Mammalia; order Primates; family Cebidae; genus Sapajus; species Sapajus apella. The sequence goes on from NW_022436982.1 coordinate 11,286,083, forward strand.
AATTTGGGTTTCCTGGGCTGTAGAGAATTTTTGGAGTCTCTCTCACAAATAGTCTCTTTTCTCATGTTAAACTCTACTTCTGTTTGAAACTCTGATTACAGTAATACTAGGTATCATTTTTAACTCTTTGTTTTAAAAGTCTAAAATTGCTAAAAGTAAAATCATGTATACTGTTCAATATAGCATGTGATCTAACGAGGTTGGCTATTTAGAAGGTAAGTGTTTTAATTTACATTGCAGATTTTCAGGCTACATAATCACCCTAATATGATAGTCTGATTAGAAATATTTGGAGTGTATGCTTTTTGATTACTAGATAATCATTAGAAACTACATGACTGTTTATAACATGTTGACTTTATAGAAGCCATTTCTTTTACATCTTAAAAAAACGTTCCCCTGTATTTTAACTTAATTTATATAAGGTTTACCCATAAAATTATACACATTCAATAATTTCATGGCTAAATCCTAGATGAACTAATAACCAAACATTTTCTGTAGACCTATAGGTTGCCAGTTATCTTGGAATATGTGTTACATAAATCATTCCATTTAATCTTCTCAACAACTTTAAGATATAATTAATATTGCCCCATTTCACAAATGAGGAATGAATGAGGAACACTTATTGAGACTATGTGAATTATAACTTTCTCAGTCTAATAATAAATTCTCAATAACATTGTATTTAAAACTAAAAACACATAATAGTTCATTTTTATATAAAAAAAGAGAGAGATGATTTCAAATAGTATATAATGTAGATTCCATGAATTTAATTAATTAATTCAACCTATACTTTTTGAGCAAGTATTCCAAGACCTTTGTTGGAATACCAGGTACCCTGAAGCTGAGATTATAATTTATTTATACTTAACATTTATAGGACCTAGCATCCTTATCTCAGTTTCTTTGTCTGATCTATAGCTTCTCATTTGGGAAGTTTTCTGTTGCTGTTTTTCTGCTCAGAGTATGTACTTCTGTTTTTGCATTTCAGACCTCCCGAATCTCTTGTAAATCCTCCAAGATTTGTCTGGTTTTCTGTCTCTGTCAAATAGCTAATTAGTCAGCACCAAAAAGTCCTTAATGCAGGAACTGTAAACAAGAAAAGGAAACTGAGGTAGAGATCAAACTACTTGTGATCTGACCCATCCATCCTGCCATGAATGTGAAACTTGTGCCATTTTTATTTGCTCAGGATTGCTGTGTAAAATGCAAACATTTCTAAAGGAAGTAGAAAAAAATAAACTAAAACTCTGCCATGTTCTACTTCAACTCAACTGCTGATTAATGTAGTTATTCCTGAGAATTGGATGCACACTGATTATGTTTCCTGTACAACATTGGGTGGAAGATCTACTGGATTAGAAGATGACCGTGTGCATTGGGACAAGCATGTAAATAACTGTCTGATCACTGGTCCGTAATGTGGACATGGTGTTCCCTTTCTCATCTTAAATTCCTTCAAATTATGCATTATGCTCCTGCCTTCTGCTTCATCCCAGTGTGAAATAACCTAACTGGAAAAGAGAATCTAGTAATAATCAAGCACTTGGACGTCAGCAGCTTAGCAGCGAAGATGATGTGAAATCAGTTGATAGTGAGTCTGAGTTCCTGAGCTGTGAAGTTAATTTTTTAATACCATTTCTAGTCAAACGGGAGCAGAGTTCTCCCTTTACAGGCTCTGTTAGATCTGAAAACAACAGCGAAGCTTTCCATCCAACCAAATAAATATTTAAAAGACACTTGCTATGTGTGATTTGGTATGAATACCAAAAATAGCTAATATTTATTTTAGATATTATCTTCTAGGTACTATATTAGAAACTTTATATGCATATCACAGATAAGGAAACTAAGCTTTACAGAGGTTTAGTAATATGACCAAGTAACATAGCTGACAAGTGGCAGAACCAAAATTTGAATATATAACTGTTTGTTTTCAAGACGTGGCTTCTTAACTGCTACTCTAATACTGTTTTTCTGAAAACTAACTTGGTTGTGCTATCTGCCTATAAGCTCATTTTCAATGAAAGTTATGGATAGGTAGAGACACAGAGGCAAGCAAACCACTCTTGAAGACAGCAAGTTATAGATGCAAACAAGCTTTAAGACAAAATAAGCAAAGTAAAATCCAAAAGAGATGAAGGAAAGGATAATTCCAAATGATAAAGTTATATTCATTCTGCCTTACGATGAGCCAGAAAAAGTTGTTCTTTATACTAATAGTTTTTTTTTATCCTTTTAAGCTATTATTTTTCTCATCTTCAAGAACTCTTATCTGTGATAGACACACCAATTATCTCTCTGTATTTGTTTTTCCTTCACCAGAAAAATATACGTGGATGTTTTCATTTGACACATGACTCTCTGGAATAGAGGCTCAATTTCAATGTGAATGAATTCACGTATTTTTGTCTTAAACAGTAATCATGGAGCTTTATATGGTGAACAAATTTTTCTGGCTCCTTGCAAGGCAGAATGAATATAACTTTAACACTTGACTTATAGAATGTGAATACAAGTATGTGTATGATTTACAGAAAGTTGTCTTAGTGGGAGGAGTATTGTGTGTGTCTTGTTTTCTCTTTTCTAATAGGTAGAAAGTAAAGCTGGACCAGTATCTTGGGCCATGACCAGACTTGCAAGTGGTGGCTACCTAAGGAAGAGCAATAAAATCTATGAAGATTGACAGAATGGGTTGCCCTACTTTTCCTAAAATGCTTGCCTCAAAAATTTTACTTGACAATAAAATAAACTCAATATTGTTTATTGTTGTAATTACAATAATCAGAATCTTACAATTCAGACTTTCTGACTCTCACCCTGAACCAAATTCTAATTAATCTACCCTCTTTTTGGGGGGCTTATGAAATCAGTATTGATTATTGTTCTTCAATGCCATCATCTGTTAACTTCTTTATTAGTTCTTCCTATTTATTAAGAACATAGTTGAAATCTGGCCCTCGTACTTTCTTTCACTCTAACTCCCATCAGCATCGTGAATAACTTCAATGCTTCTAGTATTGATCTTATTGGTTTAAATTTTTTAAATACTATATATATGCCATGTCTTCTACCGAAAAAATTGTATCATCTATTTTGTCTTAAACAGTACATCATAGAGCTTTATATGATGATGAATATCAGATGATTTTGTAAAGTTAATGACATTATGTAAAGCAAATTATACTGAAAACTGTGATAATGTACCCAGTGACCTGGAAGAGCTTGTTGGCCTATGACCCCCACTTTTTATAAGTAATTTCTGAGAATTTATCTTTTCCCTTTTGCCCTTTAACCTTTATTTTTACTGGTTTTCTGTTTGTTTGTTTTTTTAGTTAACATACTTTCTTGTTTCATCCTAAAGGGAGTTTTCTATAGCAAATTCTGAAATATATTAGTGCCTCATAGACTGGGAGAAATTCAGAACTCCGCTGATACAAAGGGCCCTGTAGCAACCTGTAGGCTTTTCTTTTTCCTATTTTTTAGCTATGAATACCAAATTTATAGGCTTACTGACCAAATTTCTTAACACTGCTTTATTCATTGGACAATGCAATATAAACGCTCACTAGACAATCTATGTGCTCACAATGGTGTCTAACTGATATTTCTCAGGCATATGGGCTTTGTTCCCATGAGTCACTTACAAACTGGATTCACATAAATATAAAAACATTCATACTACCTAGGTTATTATTAGTGTTCCATTTTGAAATAAGAAATCTGTGTTACTTTATTTGAGAACCTGCCATCACTGAAACATTTATTAGCCACATTACCTAAAAAATATTGTTTTTTAGTAACCAGGAAATATAAATGGCATTTGTAGCAAATATAATCATAGAATCTCTGTCAGTTGGGCCTCAGGATTTAAACTTTAAAAAATGTAGCTGACTGATGTTGGGAGTGACACATTTCTCAGGTCTTTTTATTAATTCACATTCTTCTGTCTAGTGGATTTACTTTGGTCTATTCTTTTTTTGCTATAGCAATGTAATTCTCAAGGCCTTGAATTTCATTCTTATGCACAGTGACTGCTATTCTTAGTCCCAAAGTATACTTCAGTGAGATATTAGATTTTGGTGATCCTTTTGTTGCTGAATCCAATATATGTGATTATATTTTATTGTTTGGTTCTTAAATATGTTTATGGCAGAAAAAATTACAGCAGCATATATTGAATGTTAAAAAAAGAGAAAAAAAAGAATGTTATTTATGGCTACACCTATTTTAATTTTTTTTTTTTTTTGACAGTCTTGCTCTGTTGCCCAGGCTGGAATGCACTGGCACAATCTTGTTTCACTGTAACCTCTGCCTCCTGGGTTCAAGCGATTCTCCTGCCTAAACCTCTTGAGTAGCCAGGATTACAGACATGTACCACCATGCTCAGCTAATTTTTGTATTTTTAGTAGAGATATGGTTTCACCATGTTGGCCAGGTTGGTCTCAAACTCCTGGCCTCAAGTGATCCATCTGCCATGGCCTCCCAAAGTGATGAGAATACAGGCATGAGCCACTGTGCCCAGTCTGTGCATTGAAAGTTTGTATTTAAGTTATGATAATCTAGCTTTGTGTTCCTAAGTTTGGGGTATCATCGAAAATTCCTTTGGTGGTGCCTGCCAAGCTCACAATGACCCCCTTTTCTGAGAGTTATGTCTTTGAGATTGTGCTATTTTTTTGAGTCGGGGGAGCAAATTGGACCCAAATTGAGTCCAAGCTATTCTTTCTTAGAAATTTGAAATTGCAATTTAGGAAAAAAAGATGGCAGTCTTGGCTCTTGGCTGGACTCATAAATGGGGGAGTAACTTGACAAATAGGGATAGTTGTGTACATACACAGAAAAATAGAAAATTTAATAAGATAATGTGCAGTGAGAAATAGAGACAGAGGGTAAAAAGAGCAAAGCCTCCAAGATTCCTGATGGTTTGCTTGTCTTTGAGTTCTATAAGATTCCCAGGACCATTTCTTTCTTTTCTTCCTTTCTTCTCTTTCTCTCTTATACTTTCTCCCTCTCTTTACTTTTTTTTTCTCTCTCTCTCTCTCTCTCTCTCTTTCTCTCTCTCTCTCGGATATAGGTGAGGAGTAGTGGGAAGGAGACTTAAGTCTGTACAAAATGTTTTTCTTCTATTTTTAAGTCATGCAAAATAGAATGACAAATTATTCCTAGCACCCAAGCTCCGATCAAATGGTGATATCAGAAAAATAACTTTTGTCTTTGTATAAACTTGCCTGACAGTAGAGATATTCTTTAGTAATAAATAAACATAAATGGCTTATAATAATATAAATTTATTTCTTGTTTACACTAAATAGCTATTTCACTTCAACTGGAAGTACTTTTTCACGTCTCCTGATATGGAGACCCTGGCTAATGGAGATTCCACTACTTGGAACATTTCCAACTGTTGTGGCAGTAAGAAAAACAATATATGGTGAACCGCACACTTGTTAATACCACCATGTTTGTGAAGAGCACTATATTTACCAAAGCAATAAAATACTGTAAGCAAACCCATCTCTAAATTTTGTTAACCAAATCCCTGTCCCTATCAGGAGATAAGAGAAATAATTGGAATGCCGAAGGCTAAAGGCTCCATTCTTCTCTCGGTTCACTGTATTTTCCTAAATTATTGTAAATAGAGCGGACTTTTGCCTAATGTTTTGTCAATCCACCTACAACTTTAAAAGTCAATATTTAATAGCCAGTTACGGTGGCTCAGGCCTCCCAAAATCCCAGCACTTTAGGAGACTGAGGCGGGCATACCACTTGAGGTCAAGAGTTCAAGACCATCCTTACCAACATGGTGAAACCTTATCTCTACTACAAATATAAAAATTTGTCTGGCATGGTGGCACACGTCTGTAGTCCCAGCTACGCAGGAGGCTGAGGCAAGAGAATTGCTTGAACCTAGAAGGCGGAGGTTGCAGTGAGCCAAGATTGCACCACAGCACTCCAGCCTAGTTGACAAAGAGAGACTCCATCTCAAATCAAAAACAAAACTGAAAACCTCAGTATTTGATGATGTAATAAAGTACCTGAGCAAATTTGCTATTTAAGTGCTACTGTATGTTGCTGACTCTTCCTATCCATGAGCATGGAATGTTTTTCCATTTGTTTGTGTCCTCTCTTATTTCCTTGAGTAGTGGTTTGTTGTTCTCCTTTAAGAGGTCCTTTACATCCCTGTAAGTTGTCTTCCTAGGTATTTTACTCCCTTTGTAGCAACTGTGAATATGAATTCATTCATTATTTGGCACTCAGCTTGTCTATTATTCATTATAGGAATGCTTCTGATTTTTGCATATTGATTTTTTATCCTGAGACTTTGCTGAAATTGCCTGTCGACTTAAGGAGATTGGAGTGGAGATGATGGGATTTTCTAAATATGGAATCGTGTCATCTACAAACAGCAACAATTTGAATATCTCAAAATAATAAGAGCTATTTATGACAAACCCATAGCCAATATCATACTGAATGATCAAAAGCTGGAAACATTCCTTTTGAAAACTCGTACAAGACAAGGATGCCCTCTCTTACCATTCCTATTCCACATAGTACTGGAAGTTCTGGCCAGGGCAAGTGGGCAAGAGAAAGAATTAAAGCATATTCAAATAGGAAGACAGGAAGTCAAATTTTACATTTCTAATAGCAGTTGTTCTATATCCCTACCAACACTAGGTAATGCCAGCCTTCAGTCTTTCACTCCAGAAAAATCTCTTTGGGGTTTTAATTTATATTTTCCTAATACACAGGTTATTGAACATATTTTTACATGTCTATTTTTTGTATACTTTATTTGGTAAAGTGTCTTCAAATGTTTCCCACCTTTTATAAACATTATTATGTTGTTGCTATTTTTCTTACTGTTGTTGGTGTAATGAATGTTCATGTATTCTGAGTAAAAGTTCAATATCAGATAAATGTTTACAAATATTTTCTCCCTGTAGCTAGTTTTTTGTGTGCTTAAGAGTGCTTTTTAAGCTCAAAGTTTTACATTTTGGCAGGTTTTGATTTATTAATATATTAATAAATATTAATGTATATTTTATGGCATGTTATATCCTAATCAAATAATTTTTGCTGAATCCAAGTTCAGTGAAATGTTTTTCCATTTTTCTATTTTGAAAATAAGTTTTACAGTTTTACTTCTTATGTTTGGTTGTATGATCTATCTTTAGTAAATATTTACACATGGTTTAAAGTAAGGGACTAGGTTTAAGGTTTTTTGTTTGTTTCCTTTTGTTCTTTTCTTTCTAAAATGAATATCCAATTGTTCTAGCAACATTTGTTGAAAAGATTATCCTTTCCTCCACTGAATTGTATTGACACTTTTGGAAAGAAACAACCACATTAACCACAATTAATTTCTAGCTTGTTCTGTTGGTCAATACCACTCTTTATGCGAATAAAATAGTCATGATTGGTGAGGTTTTGGACAAAATCTGAAAATCAAGTAGTATAAATTCTTCGTATTAGTTATTTTCAAAATTATTTTAAGTTACTTTATTTTTCATATACATTTTAGAATCTTAATATCCACAAAAATGCTAGCATTTTCATTGGTATTATACTGAATATATAGATTAGTATACAAAGATGTATGAGGATAACAATGTTTAGTCTTCTGAACTATGAACATGTATATGTCACACTTTTTAGATCTTTTTAAATTTCTTCAAAGTAGTTTATAGTATAGAGATTTATACATATTTTGTCAATTTTATCCCTAAATATTTCACAATTCTTGATCGTATTCTAAATGATATTATCTATTTAAATTTAATTTTCAATTGTTTGTGGCTAGTACATAGAAATACAGTTAGTTTTTATAAGTGCAATTTTAGTATACAGACCTAGTAAATGCATTTATTGTTTTTAGTTGTTTTTGGAGGATCCTTAGCATTTTCTATATGAAAAACCATGTAATTTTTAATAGAAAGTTTTAAATATACCTTTTATTACTTTTTTATTATTCTGACTACAATATCCAGTAAAATACTGATGAAGTTGGTGAAAGCAGAAGACATCCTTGTTCTACTTTTAACATTAGAAAAAAAGCATTAATTTTCTCACCATTTATTTTTTTTTAATTTGGTTGAGGAATTGATCAGATTTTCCCTCCTGTTTTCACTGCAACTAGAAAGTGACAAAATATGTGACACAATTGTTTTCAGATATGGCAAAACAAGCAGCACACAGCAATGAACCTGAAAGCAGGTAGCATGAGCCTTAGCATTGCCTTGGCTTATTTCCAAGAAGGATATTCAATGAAACATCACAGGAGAGGTTTCAAAATAAATATAGATCTTAAGAGTTTGGCTGACTTGTGAAAACATAGAAAATTTTGAGGAAACAAGGTTGGATGGAATTTATGGGAAAGAATATGAAAGAGATGTAGAAGTAAAGAGAGAAAGAAGAGCAAAGTAAGGCAGAGGAGAACCTGTGAGCCACTGCTGAACACTGAACTGAGCCGACATATTAGAAAACTACATGGCACTAGAAAAAGAACCAATAAAAAGTAGGCAAAACTATCCATGGACTTCACACAGGCCTGAAAATACAGGATCACACTAGTCAAAGTGGACAGACTCCTAATAAGGGAGACATTAAGTAAACTTCTTACAGTGTAATAGCATTAAAAGTAAGCCCAAATTCGCCTTAGAATAAAGGGTCTTATTGGCTTGTTTCAACAATTTTAAGATCGAGGCTTATTACCTGACTCCGGTTAATAAACTATAATCCCAAACAAACTCAACGGCATTTAAAGGAAGATCCCCAAATCCATTACCCAATAATGTAAATTTCATAATGTCTAGTATGCCATGAAATAACTAGGCATATGAAGAAGTAGAAACAATGACAAAACCAGAAGGAAGAGAGATCACACGATTTAAACAGTCCCAGAAATGTTATAAATGGCAAAATTAATGCAAAAAATAATGAATACAGCTATTATAAATAAACTTAATATATTCAAAAAGTAGAGCAAAATGTGAACATGAGGAGAAAGAGAATGAAAGACTGAAGGCTCTATAGTAGACATTCTAGATAGAGCTGAAAATATAACTGCTAAGAAACTACACTGGTTTTGATTTATGGGAGCTCAGAGACATAAAAAGAAAAAACAATAGTAAATTTGAAGGCGTAGACAAAGAAATGATCTAAAATTAAACACAGAGAGAATAAATAAAAATAACGAAAGAAAAGTGAGCTGAGCATCAATTACATGTGGGGAAATATTAAGCAGTCTAATAGAAAAGCAATTGGAGACACAAATCAGAGTAAATAGAAAGGACAGAAGAAAGCATTCAAAGAAATAATAAACAAAATATGACAAATTTAATAAAAATTAGATAACAGATCCAAAAAACTTAATTACAGATAGAAGAAACACAAAAATAATCATATTTTTGTTACATTCCCACTTTTGTAATATTGTCATCCACTTCTAGATATGTTATAAATTCCATAGCACAGTATTTTGTTTTTAGAGAACCAACTATGTATTAAAAATTTGAAAACATTAAAAATATTTATCCACACAGTTATCATTCTGACACTTTTCTTTCCTTTGTTTGGATTTGTGTTCATTTTTAAGTATCATTTTTCTTCAGTGAATTCCCCTCAATAATTTCTTATAGTTTGTTATAATGTAGCTCTATTAGTGAAAAGTTCTTACAACATTTATAAATTCGAAAAAGTCATTAATTTGTCTTTATTTTTGAAGACATTTTCTAGGTTGACAAATTTGGGTTTTATTTTGGCATTTTAAAGATGGCCTTCCCACTGCTTAACACCTTGCATTGACTTCATGAAAAAACAACATAATTTTTTATCAGTGTTCCCCTGTGTGCAATGTGGGTTTTTTACGTGGCAATGCTTTTCAAGCTTTCTATTTCTATTTTATTTTTTAAAATTTTGACTATGCTATGTCTGGAGTGGATTTCTTTATCTTTATCCTGCTTGATATTCCTTGAGTTTCTTGGCTTGGTTTAATTAATAGTTACCGTAAAATTAAATATTTTTCCAGCCAGTATTGCGCTAATTTTTTTTCTCCAATCTTGCCTATGTTTCTTAGACTTTTACATGCAAATTTTGGGTTGCTGTCATTGTTGTTGTGTACTTTCTTTCCATATCATTGAGGCTTGGTTTACTTTCATTAATGTTTTTATGTCTGAGTATCAGTTTCTGTTCCTCTTTCTTCATGTTCATTGTTCTTATTTTCTGTGGTGTCAAACTTGCTATTAAACTCATCTGTGAATATTCCAATTTGGATATTCTTTTCAATTTTAGAATCTTATTTTTTAACAGTTTTAATCTTAGATTACCGGCATATTCACTTATTATGCAGTTTTTCCTTTAAAATTTTACAAATATTTAAAAAACTTTTGAAATTTATTTCTACTAACATTAATTCTCATATCTCATTTTATTTCTTTCTTTTTCTTAGATTACATAATCTTCAGTCATATTTTACACAGGTCTAGTAATTTCTATTGTATTGGGACATTGTAAGTAATACATGGATCAGAATGCAGACTTTTGTCATCATCTTTCCAAAATATTGTTTTGTTTTTGAGAGCAGTTAATTTACCAGCAGATCACGTTATTTTTTAATTTTGATAAGAAAATTTAATATTTCCAACACTCTTGCACTGGAGTAGTCCTGTTCATAATACATGGCTTTTATGGGAGTCTCAACTGAAAACCCAGCTCTTGCCATGCTACCTGGTCTGACCGCCTACATTTTCAACTACTTTGGGATGCTGTAACATCCCAAAGTAATTGCTGTTCACCTCATTTACTAGTAGTTCTTTGTTATGCTTTATAAAAACTTTATGTATGTAATCTTGGGGTTCATCCAAAGAGTTAATGTTACTGCTATGATAAGTTTTGGAGCTTTTCCTCTGTGCATTTCTCACCTCTCTCTAACTCTGCCCACACCAAATTGAGCTTCTCCAGAAGCCCCAAACTTAGATCTTTAATTTTGCAGTTTAATAAAACCACTGTGGCGTACGTGGGCTCTACTTTCTTACACTGTGATCCAGAAAGTGCATCCAGGGTAAAATTCTAAGAAATCATAAAGGTTACTGTTTTCATAGGAATCATAATTCTCCACTACCTGTGGTAAAATTTCTAAAACTATAGATTCATATGATTTGTCCGGCATTTTGTTTTTTGTTTGTTTGTTTGTTTTGAGACGGAGTCTTGCTCTGTCGCCCAGGCTGGAATGCAATGGTGAGATCTTAGCTGACTGCAACCTTCACCTAAGAGGCCCAGATGGTTCTCATGCCCCAGCCTCCCGAGTAGCTGGGATTACAGGTGTGCACCACCTGGCTAAATTTTTGTATTTTTAGTGGAGACAGAGTTCCACCATGTTGTCCAGGCTGGTCTCAAACTTCTGACCTCAGATGATCTGCCTGATCAGCCTCCCAAAAGGAGGGATTACTGGCGTCAGCCACTGCACCCAGAACATACAGTTTTACATAGTCCTTTATGTCAAAATGGCCAGAGAAGTTACTCTTTATTTAAGCATGGTCAGAGCAAAAATCCACCTTAAAACAATTTTAAATCATAGGATAGATAGCTTACTTTTTCTCACCATTGAATTGAATTGCAGCTTAATCTCTACAAAGAGAGTGATTGTTCCCTTTTACAAGTAAAGAAGATTTAAGATAAATTACTTCAAAGAGGATTTATGAGGACACCAATCTTACATTGTACTTTATCTTCCATCTCTCTGCAACTGCTAGTACTAATGTTAACTTGTGTTAGGGAATCTGGCTTTTTCAAATCTGCAAGCTCTAAATTAACAGCCTCTCTTGGTCAAAGTGGATTTCAGGCTGCAGACTGAAAAGACTGCTCTTAGAAATGCTGCATTTCCTTCTTTTTTCACTTTCAGATAAATCTTATATAAAAGCAAGATTATTTCATGTAATGTTAAGGGCCTAGAAAGGATAAGCTCCAATCATGCTTGATTGGGGTTCTGGCTCTGTGATTTTCTTGATTTCATTCCTCTGTGTGCCAGCTTCATTGCCTTGTTGACTTCCCTCATGTTGCAGACATGATTACATCATTTCTGACTTTATATGATGCACAATACCATATAGAAGAAAGGTTACTTGTGATACAGAATGTTTATAAAAAAGTCTTGAGGGACACATAATTGGCTTAATCTAGATCACGTGCTTCTCCATCGGGTCTAGATAGATCCCCATAGAAGACAAAGGCTTAAGTAAAAGGAAGAACAGGCGAACCCTTGGGAGACATTCTGTTTATTACATTTGTATTATGATTTTATTTGTTTAATGAATCACAAGCACTTTTCCAGCCTTTAAAATTTTTGGCTAAGATAATACTGACTCCTTTTCAGAATACTGAAGAGATGGAGAAAAATAAATAAATAAAAAGATAATACTGACACAACAAAATATACTAAATAAATTTACTTAAACCCTCCAAGAGTAAAAATATTTTCAGAAAGATCTGAAGAGTCCCTGCTGATATATTAGTTGAGAGAGATTACTGTTTTTTTCTTTATTATTATTCTAACCATGTCACTGTAAAAATAGTCAAAAGATGATTATTCTAACCACCTTCCCTCTTTTACAGGAAAAAAAACCGGCCTTAGTATGCTTAAATGGTTAGTCCAAATCCATGGAGAGACTAAATCAATACAATGCTATACATCAAAATTTCATTCACCAGACTACATCCAGTTTAAAATACGTATCTATGTTATAGAAAATATGGATAAAATCATAGCTTAGATCAGTTTACTTACATTTCAAATAAAGAGTTTAAGCATTCTTCAAATTATTGAAGACAAGATACTATAAATCATGTAAAAGTACATAATGGAAATTTATTTGTAAAGCTTAATTTATAGTACATTTTAATTATATACAATTCTTTGTCCTATTGTTTTGTTAATCTTTACTTATAAATTATTATGTTCCACCAAATATGCATTATTCATTCCTCTGATTTTTAATTAAATTAGTACTCAGTTCTGTGTCCCTCCTTATTCTCTTCTTTCTTCTTTCCTTTCTCTCCCCTCACCCCTAATTACCTCCATGCCTCCAATATATGACAGGTAAAATGAAAACGCTTGAGTCACAACAGTTCTATTGTCACAAAACCCTGCCACTGTATCAAGTAACAGGGTATTGCTATAATTGTAACCCAACTATATCCAACCCAACTTTATGCCAGAACGCTGCACAGCATACTAGAATACTGTTTATATACAAGTATTTTTTACATAAATTTTAACATCTATAAAACTCATACATATTGCTAATAGTCAAGGGAGAAATAAGTCAGATAATTTATATATAGTACTTAGTACATTGCCTGGACAAAGTAAATACTCAATAAATATTAACTCTCTTCATTAAGTGTTATAAGAAAAGTACAAATAACTGTTAATTAGATTATACTTGAAACAATAAATAAAATGCAGGATAAAATTCTTAACCAAAGACTCACCTACTGCAAAGCTATGCTACTCCCTAAAGTTGCGTGTGTCCAATTTAGCTTGTGGAAGGCACTACACAGTCCCCAACTAATGACAGTTCAACTTATAATTTTATGACTTTATGATAGTGGGAAAACAATACACAGTCAGTAGAATCCTTCCTTCAAGTACCCATACAAAATTTTGATTTTCATTTTCAGTATAGTAGCCAATAAATTATTTAAGAGATTCAATATTTCATTATGAAATAGGCTTTTTATTAGAAGATTTTGCCCAACTGTAGGCTAATGTGAGTGTTCAAACATATTTAAGGTTGGCTAAGCTACCATGTTCAGTGCATTAGGTATATTAAATGCATTTTCAATCTAAAATATTTTTAATTTACAATGCATTTATTGGAATGAAATTCCATCAGGAGTCAAAAAACATATGAATTTGAACAGAGAATTAGAGTTTTCCATGAATTCTCCCAAGAATCTAGGCATTCCCTGTTTAGTGATTTCAGGGAAAAAATCCAATGAGTTCTATGATTGGAGCTATAAGAAATTCTATAGAAAAATCTAAATTGTATTCAAGAAAGAGATTTAGTGATTAGAAGAGGCTGAGAATTGATATTCTTAGGCTATAATTAGCATTTTAAAAAGATGAAATTCTACTCTTCTTTTTGAGTTGCTTGATTTATCCTATTACTTTATTCAGATAAGAACAGCTGAAAATTGCACAAGATGAAATGTTTTGCATGAGGCCAAAGACTTTGTAACCTTAAATAAGATTAAAGAGCTTTTCTCTTGAGGATCAACTTAGACAGACCCTGAAGTGTTTTCCTGGTCCTCTGACCTCAGACAGAGCTCTCTAGCTCAGCATCCCACTGGGCTACTGGTTACCACCCCTCACTGTGGGGCAGAATTAATTAGTGTCTCCGAAGCTCTTCCAAACTACTGTCCAAAGGACATACATAACAGTGGCCCTGCAAGCATAATCATCCTGTCAACCTTTTACCACCCCATGGCCCATTTACACGGCTGGCGTTTTAACACTTATAGTCCTGCAGTAAATTTAGCACAGCAACATGCAAAGTGTTTGTTACTGTTCTCCAGAGGGAGCATATTTAATATTTTCTTTTGCAGAGTAGCAGACCCAAATTTACGCCATCCTTCCTGTTATTCAGAATAGCCTGTATTTTGGCATACAATCTTAATAGAACTGTTTTTCTAAGCATTTGAAACATAAACAGCATCAGAACAATTTCCAGGCAAAGCACCAAATGAGAGCCTGTTGGAATAAAGAAGCACAAGCTGTAAAAGGATCGAAGATGACTACACATGCACCATTCATCATGTTTCTGTTTGAGGCACAGAGTGGGGAGAGTTTGTTGCCTCTGCTGCTCCTGGGACAGTACAGCCTATCAATCTAGTCATTTCAGCAATGCCACTATGCTTTTCACTCTTTACTCATGTTGGAGATCTACAGTCTTTCTGCAGATGATCCCTGCCCTTCCATCTGCTTTGGCATCTGTGCTAGGAGCAGGAGAAAAGCTTCACAGCTGTGGTTTTCCTCGCCCAAGCCTCTAGGACCAACTCTGCAGATGCTCTAAACACAATATAATTGGTATATTCTTTCAACCGCTGTTCATGTGTTCCTTTTGAGTTATGCAGAGAAGAAAATAAAACACATCAGAAGTAATCCTAAAAAGTTCTCCTTTGATCAAAAGAGCCACAGCAATTTACCAAGCAAACAATATACCAAGATTTCTGCTAAGGATGATTCAAGGCACTGATGGTCTCCTGTGAGAAACCTGGAAAGAAACACTCTGTGGCATGGCAGATGAGAAAATAAATATAAAACAAAGCAATAGATTTAAAATTCTTTGTATTTCATAACTTGTTGGTGTGTATGTCTTATTCAATATTGTGCAACTATAACAGAATAAACACACACTGAGTAATTTATAAAGAACAGATGCACATTGTTGGTAGGGAGACTGTACTCTATTTGCTTCTCCATTAGCTTGTGGTCCTAGTCCAACTCATAGTCTTATCTATAGAATTAGCATGGGCAGGTAAGAAACCAACAGGTCTAAATACATTAGACACAGTACCATGGTGCACAAAGACTTCAGGCATCAATGTGAGAAGATACAGTGCCACTTTCATCTGGGACCCCTTGTCTGCATTCTTCCAATGAAATATACAGTGCCACTTTCATCTGGTAGCTTCCCACTCCAACTCATAGCCCTGTGTCTGCATTCTTCTAATGAAAATGTCTATTTGCTCTTCACCAAAGTGGACTGATAAGACTATGAAGCCCCATCTACTATCCAAAGCCCCAGTTGGAGATATATAAGGATTGGTGGGATCCTTTATCTTGCCAGAAAGGAATGAGGGAGAAAAGGGGGGAGAGAGAAAAAGTTTTCTTCTTTTCTGCCCATATGCTATGCCCCTACATCATCTCTCTAGCATTCTTCCTCTGTGATGTTGTAAATTTGAAATGGATCTGCAACACCTCTCAGTTAGAAAACTCCAGTCAGGGAATAGCATATGGGCATCTCATCTTGGATGTAACTCCAAATGTTAATAAAAGATAAACCCAGATCTATCTTTTTTCCTAAAGACTGGGAGAAAGTAGAAGGGAAATACATTATTGCTCCACAATATTGTCCTGTCCCAACTCCCTCTTCGAAAATGAGATCAATTCCTTATTTAACCCATCTTACGAGAAAAGATAGAGGAAAGTGCAGGACTTCTACTTGACTTCCCTTGCTCTGTAACTCTATGTTGGTATCTCCAGCATTTCTGTCTTAAATCCCCGAACGCCTAAATATCAGCACCTCCATACCACATCCTTCCCATTAAGTGTTATCTGGAAATTATTTTTAACACCCGGCTTAGTCTTTTCATCAACAACAAATTCACCAAGTTGCCAAAGCTATGACTTACTAAAAGAAAAATGAAATACCTTATGTACCATAGCATAATAGATTTTTGTGCTGTTGTTCGCATTACTCTTATTTCACTCAAGTCTAGTACTTTACGATAATTACCTACATGGCTAAAATAATGTATATGACTAAACAAAGATCATACTCCCAATATTACTGAAATATACATAATTACAAAATATCTTTGAAACCAGTAAAATGCTACACCTGACAAGGAATTACCGTTTCATTTGTTTCAGAGCAAGCATGTTTATGGAATTGAGAAAACACTCAATAATGGAGATCAGGCTTAAATTGTTATGACAATCCTGGATATTAGACACAGAAAAGACATGGGGAGCTGAAAATATACTATTTTACCCTTGCTTTTATTCGCATACATTTTTACTGTTAATAAGCATTTATTATATGCAAATTCAAGTGCAGCCTAAAAGAATTCTATAAACTATTAATTTGTTAAACCATTGTTTCATAAGAATTATAATAAGACTTTTTCATTAAAGCTTTTTAATTGAAACAAGGGAAATGGAAGAAAAACTGGAGAATATTTACAAAAATACCTAAAAATGATAAAATCTGAAAGATGTGCTTCATTACTAGGACATTTATCTTTAGAGGAACAGCTAAAATATTAGACAGAGCTTCAAGCACAGGAGGGGAAGGGGGAGGGGGAGGGGGAGGGGGAGGGGGAGGAGGTGGTGGTATCATTCCTTCCCGCATCAGTAGGCTTCTTTCTTTCTCATGCTTCTCTTGAAATAATTCTCCATACAAAAAAGAAACAGAATGGAACTGCTATAAGTAATAGCGGTATTTGCCCATCATAAATGTAGCCTTCTTTCAAGCATGACTCAGGTCTTATCCATGCCTAAGAAGATTTTCTTAGTTGGGAATTATCTGGTTGCATGGAAGAGAGTTATACCAGCTAAGTTAAATGGCAGAGAGAAGGAGTTACTGGAAAATTTCAGAAAAATCTCAATAAACCACAGAAAAGGAGAGAAAACTAGGAATTAAAAATTAGCTGGAACTAAAGTAGCAACTCTCTGGAGCTAAACGGTCATTTTTTTTTTTTTCTGCTTTTCTCTATATGTTTCTGCTTTATTCTCTTTTGCTCTACATACCAGCTTTTTCTGATCTACTTTCCTATGGGCTACCACTGGCTATGCTGATCCCAGCTTGCTTAAGTGTTCTAAAAGAATGACCAGAATAACTGTGCCTTAGATCCAAATTCCTGGGGAAAGAACCTAATTAGGCACTTAACAAGCCAAAGGGTAAATTCCTGCTGGATTAGCTGTGGTCAGGAAGTCTAATCATTTCGTACTAATGTTGTCTTTCCTAGGACTATCAGGGAAATTTGAGCTGGGCTGAAAATTTGACCTAGTTTCTACCATAGGCTGTAGCTAAAAAAGCACCACAGATTTCTTGTTAGCCAAGGCCCCCAAAACTCAGCTCCAAGAGAGCTAGAACCTTGCCTCACTCTATCTGTACACAGATTAATCTGTTAATCTAACTTTGTTCCCAGACTATTGACTGGTTGACATTTCATCAATTATAGTGACCAAGAAAATTGTTTTCAGAAAAGATTTTATCCAATAAATTCTTAATTCTGGTATCTGTTAGCATGGGGTTAGAGTGCCACCTATATCAGTAAGCATTTAGTTGACAGGCCTTAATTTTGGCTGCCAGGTTTACTTTACCCATGGCTCCAGTCCCCTCAACTAGCTCTATGAACACCAAGACAAAAAAAAAAAATACTAAATTATCAGAAACCAAGGAATATCACCATTTTTTGAATTCTAATTCTGATACAGATTTTCTTAAGAATTTGTATATCTCTCATTCTTCTTCTTTCCCCTTCCCTTTCCTTCTCTTCTCTTCTCTTTCCTCCATTGCAGTACAAAGGTCATTCAGTAGAGCCAAGCAAGGTAGGCACCCACATACTAGGGAGGTCCAATAGCCTGGCATGGGATGCTGGAACCCAAGAGGGATGGCCATGACATCTGTGTAGGAAAGTGGCACAGAGCCCTGAAGAAAAGTGAGTGGGTATCCATACAGAAGGGCATCCGAAGGTAGATTGTCAGATCCCAAGCAAGTGGTGAGCATTCCCACTCAAAGGGCAATAGCACAAGGAGCCTGATGTTCAGATCATGAATGAGGTGAGGCAAGTGTTCATTCAAGCGGAGGGGAAATGTAGGGGTTTGGCGCAGAGTGCCAGAGCTCAAGCAAGCTGAGGGGGCATTTAGGTGCAAGGTGACATGAATGATGCAGTGGCAAGGGCAGTTCCAATAATAACTTGAATGTGTAACCAAAATGAAAATTGGATTAAGTAAATAACTATATTAAGGATAATGGGAATCAAGTTTCTCACTATCAGAGAAGGGAGAAAATGAGAATTAACCCCTGTGGAATTGGATTTAAATTGCAGACAGTGGAGTCAACTCATGGTTTAAAACATGAAGAAATAGAACTATACAAATATATATAGAGAAAAATAAATATGTTTGTAGTTAGATATGTAAATATCTAGATGTAAAGATGAAATATTTCCCAGTCCTATCTACTGAGAGGGTCGATCAGCAAGGAGGGTTAATCACGTTCAAAACCATAAGCAAACCTGCTTCCCAGATCTTGATTGCTAAAAGCTATTCTCCACAATAAGAAAGCATGCATTCCTGGAAAAATAGCTAATTCACAGTGGGAGCAGACAAATATTAGATTATAAGGAAATACTTGAAGATATGATAAGGGCAGGGCAAAAGGATACACAACTAAGACTGAAGAGACTCCCACAGAACAAATCTGGAATAATTTGAATGTAAACAGTAATAGTTACAGATTATAAACCACTGAATAAACTTGTATCCTATGAGATAATAGTGATATAAAAATGTAAATGGATATATTAAAATTATGATGAGGTCCAGAATTTTACAAAGCTTTGAAGTAGTTCTACACAAAATACTTAATAATTACCGAGTAGAGACAAAAACAAGCTATGAGGAAAGGACTCCCTGTTCCATAAACATGGGTTCATTGGCTAGCCACATGCCAAAGATTGAAACTGAACCTTTTCCTTACACCATATAAAAAAATAAACTCACATAGATTAAAGACTCAAATTTAAAACCCAAACTGTCAAAACCCTTGAAGACAACTTAGGCAATACCATTCTAGACATAGGCCCTGGCAAAGATTTCAGGACAAAGATGCCAAAAGCAATTGCAACAAAAGCAAAAATTGACACATAGGGTCTAACTAAACTAAAGAGCTTATGTACAGCAAAATAAACTGTCAGCAGAGTAAACAGACAACCTAAAGAATGGGAGAGAAAGAAAACTATGTATCCAACAAAGGTGTAAAAAAAAATCATTAAAAAGTGGGCAAAGGACAAAACAGACAATTTTCAAAAGAAAACATACATGTAGCCAACAAGCATATATTTTTTAAAAAACCCTCAATATCATTGATTCTTAGAAAAATGCAAACCAAAACTGCAATAAGATCCCATCTCACACCAGTCAGAATGGCTATAATCAAAATGTCAAAAAATAACAGATTCTGGCGAGGTTGTGGAGAAAAAGGAACACTTATACACTGTCAATGGGAGTGTGAATTAACTCAACCATTGTGGAAAAAAGTGTGGCAGTTCCTCAAAGAGCTAGAAAAAGAATTACCAGTTAACCCAGCAATCTCATTACTGGGCATATACCCAAGGAAATATAAATAATTCTGTCATAAAAACACATGCACACATATGTTCATTGCAGCATTATTCACAAAAGGAAAGCCATGGGATTAACCTAAATGCCCTTCAGTGACAGACTGGATAAAGAAAATGTGGTAAATATATACCATGGACTACTATGCAACCATAAAAAAGAATGAGATCATGTCTTTTGCAGAAACATGGATGAAGTTGGAAGCCATTATCCTGAGCAAACTAATGCAGGAACAGAAAAGCAAGTACCACATCTTCTCACTTATAGAGCTCAATGATGAGAGTATCTGGGAGCTCAATGACGAGAGTATCTGGGCACATAGAGGAGAAAAAACAGATACTGGAACCTACCTTAGGGTAGAGGGTGGGATGAGGGAGAGGATAAGGGAAATTAACTACTGAGTACAAGGCTCAATACTTGGACGACAAAATCATCTGTACAATAAACCCCTATGACATGAGTTTACCTATATATTGTAACATACCTGCACATGTACCCCAAACTTTAAATGAAAGATAAAAAAATAATAATTACAAAGGGCACACAAATAAATTTGCAGTGGAAAAATCTGTCATATGCCACCTTAATCTGGTAATCAAAATGAATATTACTCGTAATGAGATACATAAAAAAAATGTTCCACTTGATGGCATGAGAAGAATATGACATTACTTATTTGATATTCTTGTCAAAAATACAGAATTTAAATCTGGTTTATGAGGATACATCACAAATCAAAATTATGGCATATTTTATAATACAGATGGCCTGTAATCTTCAAAATCAACAGAGTCATAAAAATTAAGGAAAGTCAGAAAGTACTCCAGATTTAAAGGAACTAAAATGTCATAAAAACTAAACATGCATCTTTTTATTATAAAGAATATTAAGAAAAGAGGTAAAACTTAAATGAGAAATCAAATAATAGTAATAAATACATGTAAATTAACATCTGAATCTTAATATTTGTATTTTGATAATGTAGAAAGATTCTATTGAATAAAACAGAATATCTTCAAGTTCCAGCACTGCACGAGTCTAGGAGGCAGGAAATTAGAAGCAGGCAACAGAAATGAAAGGAGCATAGAACGATGAAGTCTTAGTGTTAACTTTTAATAACTAAATACACAAACTGAGAATTCTCTGCAATTAACTGAAGAAAGCATTTATTAAGCATTTTTAACACAAGGCACTGCAATATGTTTAATATATGTTCTCTTACTACAAAAGAAAAGAAGGAGGAGAAGGAAGAAGAAAGAATTATAATTTTCATCATTTCCAATGCAGAAAAAAAAAACAGGTAATAGAATGGTTACATGCCCAAGATTACATCATTTATAAACATTAAGGCCAGTGGTATGCTAGCCAATACTTAACATCTGGCTCCCTTGAGGGCAAAAATACAAAACAACAGCAACAACAACCAAAACCAGAAACAAAACCCTTCTTTATGGAATTTGTCAGTTTCTATGTTATAAGTAACCCCATGAAGGCCAGTTTCAAGCCAACAAGTATGAAGTCTCTGAAAACAGGAAAAGATGCATGTACTCTCCTTATCCAAGCCAGGGCAAACCAGCTTCAGGACAGCACTGGTCAAAGCCAGGTTTTGAAAACAGATTTAAGTCCACAGCCCATTATGATATAATGTCTAAATTTAAACCTTGATATAAAGTGGGGGGAAATCATTTCAATGTGGAGCATGGAGGTATTGAAAAAAAAATTAGGGGATTGCCTTCTCACAAAACAACACAAAAACAGAATTTAGTGAGAACCATAATACTTGGCTACATATTTCACCACTTACTAGTCAAAGAAATAAAAAAGTAATACAAAAACACACTATATATTATTTTATACACAAATATACATTTAATATTTGATTATATATGTATATATGTGTTTGTGAATAGGTTTGGGTAATAATTCTAAAAGACAGTCTTGAATGTCATAATACCAAATGTTGAAATTCCAAAAGATCAAAATTCCTAAAGTCTAAAATCCCACAAAACACAACCTTGAAAGATAAAAGTCCCCAAAATATGATTCTGGAAAAATTAATTTTAAAACGTTATTTAAAAGACACTTATGTAAAGCCTGACACAGAAAGTCAAATATCACATGTTCTCATTCATGTGGAAGATTAAAAAGTTGATCTCTTGCAGGTAGGGTATAGAATGATGGTTACCAAATGCTAGGAAAAGTAGGGGTGTAAAATGAAGATAGATTGGTTAATGGATACAACATATAGTTAGAAGGGAAAAGTTTACATGGATACATGTAATGTGTATCCAACTATCACATATACCTCATAAATATGTACAGTTTTATGTACTGATTAAACAATAAGAAAAAAATAAAATAAAATGGATCGTATATGTAAAGAAATACATTTAATTACATTTCTAAAAAATTTATTTGGGAATCAGATAAAAACATGACAGAATACGTCATAGGCCACTTTAAACAATAAAATAAGTGACAATTTTTTTGTAACCATAAGCACTCAGGTATGCTAACAACAGTCATGTGATTATAGCAGTTGTGAGGAGACAAACTATACTTATAGAGAATCAGGCCAAAAAGTAGGATGTATAAATGCTAGTCACTGCGGTTGGTAATTGTGTATACTCAGCTTTGTATTTTCGGTCATCTGAAATACTGTGAAATACAATCCAATTTTTCTGGTGAGATCAATCAAAAACCACAACGGGTCACCACCTCATATGCAGTCACCCAAAGAGCTAAGATCTCAAGAAGCTTTAGCTTTCACAAATGAAGATGTACTACAAGCACAACTCTTAATTTACTGAGAAAGATTCAACATCTTTATGTACACATACAATGCTTATCCACAAAGTCAGTATCATGAAAATGCACTTTTGTGCAGCCAAATTTGGTAGAATTCTAAAAGTCTTTACATAATCCATACCTCCAGGTTTGGAACTAATATGAAGATGAAATATATAGCATAGCAAATTGGTGCGATATGAGAAGGGGCAGAAGTTGTGCATAATTGAACAGTTTGGCAGGGGAAGTTTTTTGTTTTTCACCTACATTTTCACTTCTAAGATCTTTGAAACACTCACTGCATTTGTAATTGGAGAGTGCTTGTGGTCGCCAAATTATGCAAGTATATGATGTCCAATTGAAAGTCTGGTTGTTGCTCAGGAATTTCAATTAAGCAATTTCCTGCTTTTGCAGCACCAATAATAGTTAGCTTTTAAAATTTATCTAAGTAGCCTCATAAACTTAACATTACAGCCTTTTTATTGAGGAAAGAGTTTCCACTGTAGGAATAGATTCCCTATTCTAGGGAATACAGAAGAAGAAATGATATTTGGCTTCCTCAATATCAAATCTGTATAAGTTAGAATCATTCAGAGAAATGGAAACAATAGGATATGTATAATGATATATGAGGTGATTTATTAGGAGAATTGGCTCATGTGATTTGGGAAGCTAAGAAGTTCCATGACAGGCCACCCACTAGCTGGATCACCTGGGATGCAGCAGGTTGTGTGGCTCAGTCCAAGCCCAAAGACCTAAGAGCCAGTGAAGTAAAAGGTGTAACTCTCAGTCTAAGACTGAATGCCTCAGGAACCAGAGGGCCACTTGTGTTAAGTTCTGGAGTGCAAAGGCTGGTGAGCCTAGAGTTCTGATATCCAAGGCAGCAGAAGGCAAGTCTCTCTCATTTCTCAGAGAGACCAGCTCATCTTCTGTATTTATTGTCTCCAGGCACCTGTCTGACTGGACGGTGCCTGCCAACACTGAGGGCAGATCTTCCCCACCTAGACAACTCAGACTTACACACTAATCTCTGGAAACACTCTCACAGATATATCTAAAATAATGCTTTACCAGGTTTCTATGTATTCCTCAATCCAGTCAAACTGACATCTAAAATTAAGGCCACAAGTTCACCCTTTGTCAACTTGGCACCCCTATGGATCTCCTTAAAACATATTTAATTTCCAAATATAAGACAGTAGCAAGGTAATAGTTCTGACTGGCATGACACAACTAAAATGATGCAACTATCTTCATCCAACCAAAAACGCACTAATCTCTTCTCCAGTGTTTGGCTTTCAGGATTTCAACGCTTGGAATTTTAATCTCTGGAAATTGTAATTTTTTTTTTCTTGTCGGACTATTTATTTGTAAATATTCTGTTCAGGAATTCAGAGAGAAGAAAACAGAACATTAAGAGATGGGTGTGTCTGATCAAAGCATGGAAGAGCAAGGGCCAATCAAGAAGTGAATAATCAGTATCAGTGAGAGTTTGCAAAGAATGAAGAAAGGTCATTAAGGTGGTTTCATCCCCATTGGAAGAAATTTAGCTTCGTTGGTTTGGGAGATTATTTTAGAGTTTAGAGTGAGGCAACGGGATCTTTCTCTCACCATGAAAAGGAAAGATCGGGCAAGGGGTGGGCAGACAGGTAGAGAGAAGGTGGTGGAGGAGGACAAAGGTGTCAGGCGAGCTGGCTAGTAATTAGGCACATGGTCTCAGGAGCACCTGGGTCCGAATCCTGGCTCTGGAAATTGTTATTTTAGGATTTTAAATATTGGGGATTTTAGACTTCAGAGATTTTGATCTTCCAAGATTTCAGCATTCTGGTGTATGGTCTTCAAGACTGTGTCTTAATATTATGATTGGCACCCAATTAGTTATGTCTTATGAAATTGGTTGATTGACAATATGTAAGTAGATAGATAGATATGAACAGATAGAGGTAAAAGTGAGATTGATGCATTGTAATGTGATATATTGTATGTTGTAGATTATATTACATATTGCATATATAATATAGATGTATGAGATTGTTTGACATACCTTCGAACCAATGGTTAATTTATATGTAACCTTGGCTGGGATTACTCTGTATGTTTCTGTAAGGGTGTCTTTGAATGAGATTTACATTTAAATTGGTACAGCCACATTGATAATCACTCACTCTTGGAGGTAAAAAATTACCTCTAGGTAAATTTTTCCTTCAGAGTCAAGAAACAACTAAAGCAACAACTCTTTGACCTGCCGAACTTTTATTTTTGGTAATCATTTAACTGTTGCTGATACCATTCATTCAGATTCACTGTTAGCTGTCATCAAACTACCTTTCTGATTAGAAATATCAATTCGTTTATCTTTTTATTTTTGAGACAGAGTCTCACTCTGTTGCCCAGGCTGAAGTACGGTGGTGCAATCTTGGCTCACTGCAATCTCCACCTCTTGGGTTCAAGCGATTCTCCTGCCTCAGCCTCCTGAGTAGCTGGGATTACAGGCATGTGCCACCATGCCCAGCTAATATTTGATTTTTAGTAGAGACAGGGTTTCATCATGTTGGTCCGGCTGGTGTCAAACTCCTGACCTCATGATCAACACACCTGGGCCTCCCAAAGTGCTGGGTTTATAGGTGTGAGCCACCATGCCTGGGCTAGTTTTTTTTTTTTTTTTTTTTTTTCTCAGACTCACAGTACTTGTAAAGTTAGTACAAAAAATTAATTTATTAGACTCTGGATTGAAAATCAGACTCGTATTTGTGGTCAAAGGGGCACTCATAAATTTAACCATGTCAAGGCTTCAGATAGTCCAAGCTGCTGTCAAAACCTTGTCAGAAAAATTCTCTCAGAATTTTTCCTAAGACTGTACCACATGATCACAACACTGTAAATGCATCTCAATCACCTCTGGACCCCTGCTTATGTTATTCTTAGTTTGTTACTTTTTTAGTGCTGGTTTCAGATTAAATGTCTTGGTTCTCCTCTATTTGTTTCCTCTGCTTTCCCCAAACATGGCTTTCCCCAGTCATGAGTTTGTCTTTTCAATTAGTGACATCTATAGTAGATTATGATATCATTTAGTTAATAGATAAGGAAATGTAGGTTCAGGTAAAATAAGCACTCTGCCTGAGGACAGGCCCAATGATAGATAATGCATAGTTTGTAGACCTGGCTTTACAATTCTCCGTTTAGAGTAGAGTACTGGGGTCAGCAGATTCTCACGATTGAATTTCTTCCTTTGGACAATATTTATCTTTAGCAACCGTCAGATATGTTTTATATTATATTCATACGGCAACTATCTTACAATTACTAATCATTTTTAATAAACATCTTTATGTTCAAATACTTTAAACAGGCTATGCTGTTATAAACAGAACCAATGAAGAAAACAGCTCTGATTTTGTAGCACATGCCACATAATTGTGAATACATATAAAATAGATGGAGATTGACAAAGGGAGAATATATTGTTCTGGATCTGAACAAAATTATCAAAGTGTGGCTGAGTTGTTACTTTCTTTCTTTTTTGAGATGGAGTCTCACTCTTGTCACCCAGACTGGAGTACAACAGTGTGATCTCAGCTCACTGCAGCCTCTGCCTCCTGGATTCAAGTGATTCTCCTGCCTCAGCTTCCCGAGAAGCTGGGATTACAGTCACCACCCCACCCCCACCCCCGACACCCAGCTATTTTTTAAATATATATATATTTTAAATAGAGACAGGTTTCAAAATGTTGGCCAGGCTGGTCTCGAACTTCTTACCTCAGGTCATCCACCTGTCTCAGCTTCCCAAAGTGCTGGGATTATAGGTATGAGCTACCGCACCTGACCCTTACTTTCATTTTTAGTACATTCTTTATGCCTCATGTCCCTAAGGAGGAGAAGGACTAAGAATAAATACTTTAAAAAATATTAATAAATTGTAGGGACATGGATGAACCTGGAAACCATCATTCTTAGCAATCTGACACAAGAACAGAAAATCAGACACCACATGTTCTCACTCATAGGGTGGTGTTGAACAATGAGAACACTTGGACACAAAGAGGGGAGCATCACACAGTGGGATCCGTTGCGGGGGTGTGCTACAGGAGGGATAGTGGGAGGGAGGGAGGGGGAAGGATAACGTGGGGAGAAATGTCAGGTATAGGTGATGGGGGGATGCTGGCAACAAACCACTCGCCATGAATGTACCTATGCAACAATCTTGCATGATCTGCACATGTACTCCAGAATCTAAAGTACAATAAAAATAATAGTTTTATAAAGCAAAAGAGACAAATAATAGAATAGAAACACAAGGTGGGAAAAGAGAGTCCCTTTCAAATTATTCTCTGGAACAGCAAACCAATCCCCCACCCTGTCCCAACAACAGCAAGGAAGAGTTGAAAAGTCTATTCCTTTGATGCCTTCTTTCTCGATTGAATTTACCACCACCAATATTTTCAAATGATATAAAATTTGTTTCCATGCTGTATGTTTTTATGCATGAGTTTACCTAGTCGCTGTAACAACTGAATGAGGTATTATTATTCATAATTTATAGAATAGACAATAAAAATCAGGAGATTAAATAACATTTTTAAGCGTTAAGTGAGAAAGTGAGATTAAGCACTTTATACTGAGATCTTATGAAATCAAACATGTGTCTGTCTACCATGGCTGTTTCCTGTGGAATCTGTTGAAACCAACCAATATATGGGGCAGGGGAGAGAGAATCAGTCATGATGATGTGAGAATTTACATCGATTTCAACAATCCAGCCTCAAAGGCAACATCTCACACAGAAACATAGTTTAGAAATAAAAGAAATTCCAAACAATTTAAGATCTTTAGTTGCATTTTCAAAGTACAATGAAGGGAGCTTACAACCCATAGTGATGCTTCTTTAAAATGTCTTTTTTGTCACTGATTAATTTTTTTTACCCTACTATTGCTCCTACACATCAGAACTCCCAAAGTCTCTGCAAACCTTGCTTCTAAGCCCTTACCCGCATATACCTTTTCATTTTTGCTCTTGATTTTATTTCTTGTTCTGCATTTTCAAGCTCTGAAAATCTTTGCATAAATGACCTTATTTACTCCTAACAATATGGCAAGATATTATACTTAGAGAGGTTGATGTGCCCAAGGCCTTACATCTAGATAATGTCTAAATAGATGTATCTAATTTCAAAACCATATTTTTTCCAGTATACCACACTACCAGTTTTATACATCAAAAAATCCTATAAGCTATTATAGGAAACCTGAATTTTTAATATTCAGATGTTTTCCCCTCTGAATAGTTAATGGTTTCATTTCATACATATATGGGTAGGTGTCCTCAGCCAAAACAGAATTAAAAGTCTCCCATTAGAATAACCAGAAGATGCTGGTTGACATCATGGGCATCACTTGCATTCACACTGATGCTTTATATGAACTAATCTTGATACAATCCTAGAGTGGACAGAAATTTCTCTATTCTGTATATAAGAGTGACCATGTGGCTTCCTAAGTTTAATTTAAGGTCATTAGACAGCATGCTGAAGCTCCTTCAGTCTTGCTCATGTAGAAATGGCTTATGAACTAGTGGAGTAGCACTTATTTTCCTACCACTTATTAACCCTTAGAAACCCTTTCTAACTTATTTTCTAAAAGGATATTTTACTTAAAATATAATAATTTCCCAATTTAGATATCTAATGACTGAACCCCAATTGTGCTTATCATCATCTTAGTCCTGGTCTAAGTTAAAGATAATGGTTTAGGAAACTTAGATGATTCTTGAAGCCCTTAAGATTGCATATAACGGAACCTAAATGATGCTGCATTATTGGCAATCATCCTGGGACTAATAACGGTAATTATTGGGCCTATAATCTGCTAGGAATTAACAGACAATGTCTTTTTTCTCAATTTCCAGGACATCGTCATTACCATTAAAAGGTAGTTAAGATGATAATGTGCCACTGTAAATTCATACGGTGGACAGCAAAGGGTTATAAATGAAAGTGCTGAGACAGCAGTTCTGACTCAGCCTATAGTCTTGAATGTTCTTTCTTTGGGGCTGCTGCTTGGAAAAGTGTTTAAAGTGACAGAAGAGTGAGCAACCAAGATAAATGTTTTTGTTTGTTGGCTTGTTTTGAGGGGGATGACTCCCATCCTAATGGCACTGTAGAAATTTAGTGTTTTCCCACCCAAATGACAGAGTTTTCCGTGGGACCGCTTCTGCAAGAATTTATAATAATGACCAAGAATTTCAGAACACAGGAATGCAATTACAGCACACAAAGAGAGTAGGAAAACAGGCCAAGCACGGTGGTTCATGCTTGTAATGCAAGCACTTTGGGAGGCTGAGGTGGGGATGACCTGTGGTTGGGAGTTCAAGACCAGCTTGACCAACATGGAGAAACCCCGTCTCTACAAAAAATATGAAATTAGCCACGCATGGTGGTGCATGCCTGTAACCCCAGCTACTCAGAGTTTGAGGCAGGAGAATCACTTGAACCTGGGAGGCAGAGGTTGCCGTGAGCTGAGATTGTGCCATTGCACTCCAGCCTGAGCAACAAGAGGCAAACTCTGTCTCAAAAAAAAAAAAAAAAAGAAAAAAGAAAAAGAAAAAGAAAAAAAAGGACAAAAACATTAGGCTTAAAGAAGCAAAAGCTATAAAGATCATCCAAGGTAAGGCAAGGCAAGCAATGTGCAAAGTTCAGATAAAAAAAATGACAGAGAAATATGATTGACATCAGTAAAAATGTGTTGAATCCCTACTGTGCTGCAGGCACTATGCTATACACGGGAGATGATACAGAGAAAACAACTGATGTGGTCTCTTTCCTTGTGGCGTTTACATTTGTCTGAGAAAAACATGCATGATACATATTCTAAACACACATGCTAAACATATATAAGTTATAATGAAATGAAAAATATGAGAACATACAGCATGGGATTCTAAGCAATCAAAAAGAAAACAGTAAAAAGCAGTACAACAAAACATAAAGAGGTAAATGAACCAATAAGGATTGATAGCAAGACAATTAAAGCCTTAGAAATCATCAAAGTAACTGGAAATTCAATAACCTGCAGAAAAGGTAGTTAAATCAACATCATAGTAATAATAATGATGACTGCCAATTACTTAGCTCCTGCTTTATGCCCTGCTATGAGCTTTTATAATATATTTTATTTTAATCTGTATGACAACCTGATTGAGTGGGTATTAGCATCCCGTATTTCCAGATACATGAACTGAAATTTAGTTAACTTTTCCATAGTGGCATAGCTACTAGCCAGGAGTTGAATTTAAGTCAGACAAACTGCATAGTCCATTCTCTTGACCAAATACTAAATCAATCCCCAATACCAAACAGAGAATAACACCTGAGATTCAATAGATAGATCAATTATCTTAAAAAGAATATAAGGGACTACAGTGAAGACTAGCAAATAGAGGAAATACACTGATATTTGGGCCTATAAGAACATGAGCTCTTTATTACTAATGTGCTATCAAGGTAGGATTGATGTTCAAGTTTAGCTGTCCTTGTATTGGTTATAAAGAAATAATGATAAATATAACTGGTTAACTTAGCATATCTATAAATCTGAAGTATAATCTTAGTTTTTCAAAATTTTGTTATTTGAATGATTTTTATTCATTTAAAGATATCCACTCCAAAACACATTTGAGACACCTTAAACAAGGAGGGAAATATAGTGAAATCATTTATTATTAGAAATAAAAAAGAATTAAGAAACAAAAGCGGTATGGAATTTTCAAAAATTCTGATTGAAGAGGGATAGAAGAAAATGAGAGAATAAGATTTCAGTCTGAGCTTTGGAGAAACAAAGGCAAAGAGAGTTAAGATCTGATATGTAGGTCACATTTTCTGCTTGAAAAGCAATACATTTAATCAGAATAAATAAGGTTTTTCTTCAACCTAAGCATTAAGGGGAGGCTGACACTGTGATCTTCATACATGGCAAGTTGAGTAACATAAGGAATACATTAATATTCTCCATAATTATCTTCTTATAGTATTTTCAAATAATTCCTTCCTTTTTGAAGACATATGGGAAACAACTTGTAAAGTATCTACCTAACTTATAAGCCACAGAGTCCAGCTGCCTCATGCCTGATACATAACCCAAGTTGTGATAATAAGATTCAAAAAAGAGAATTTGACCTTCTAGGCTGACTGGTTGGAAACAGTGGGTTACACTATGGCGGAGCTTGAAATAAAAATTTATTTCTTCAGTTGTTCCCAGGGTGACTACCTTTCTGAGGCTTGGTTTTCCAATGTTTTCTTGAATTTAATGATATATTCAAGAGGCTTCCAAAAAAAAAATTTTTTTTGGTAGCTAGCTTGAGTTAGTTTCTTTAATTTGCAACCCAAATTCTTAATACAATTTGAGATTTAAGAATCATAACAAGGTATCATTTATAGAATACCTGAATCAATATTCCTCTGGATTATCAACTAGTTTTAACTCACACTAACTCTGAGGCAGCCAGGACCAGCCCTACTTAACTTACAGAAGAAAAGGTAAATATTTTAGAAATAATGTCTAAACAGAAATTTACATTACAGTTAATAAACTGACCAAGGTTTAATATGCTATTTCTGCCTTCACCCTGCAATTTCTTAAAAAAGCAAATAGCATTAACATTGGTGGAGAAGTTACACACAAACTACATATACATTATACACATATATACAAATTAGTTATGCACAAACATCAAACATATATGTGTAATAAAACAGTATATAAATATTGAACACTAACTTTGTAGCAAGTTTTATGTTACATATTTGTTGTGTTTTTTTTTTTTTTTTTTTTTTTTGGAGACGGAGTCTCACTCTTGTTACCCAGGCTGGAGTGCAATGGCGCGATCTCGGCTCACCGCAACCTCCGTCTCCTGGGTTCAGGCAATTCTCCTGCCTCAGCCTCCTGAGTAGCTGGGATTACAGGCATGTGCCACCATGCCCAGCTAATTTTTTTATATTTTTAGTAGAGGTGGGGTTTCACCATGTTGACCAGGATGGTCTCGATCTCTTGACCTCGTGATCCACCCGCCTCAGCCTCCCAAAGTGCTGGGATTACAGGCTTGAGCCACCGCGCCCGGCCTATGTTACATATTTTACATAAAGTTTGTCTTTTCTTAAAAGCAAACCCTTGGGGTTAGTGTGTTTTAGTATTCGACAGCACTGTGTCTCTTATATTCTGGATCTTTTAAGGTATAAAAAGCAAATATCATCAAAATATCAAATTTGCAGAAGAGGGCAGGGTAAGATCTTAGCATCCAGTCTGGGCCCAAGAACAATATGGCCTTTTTCTTCTTTTCTCTGGACACATGTTACCCACAAGGCCACAGTAATGTATCAACCACAGTTTCCCCCTTGTTCTCCATTTTGACTTGCCTGGTAAACAGATGAAAATCTGCATGTAAGGAGCATGTCAGATCAAATGAAGAGAGAAAAAAGCAGACGCAGCTAATTTTGAAAATTAAATATTCTTTCTCCAATCAAAAGAGAGAGAAAACTTACTCAGTCTTGTTTCTCCATTAATGGAGGAAGATGTGGAAAAAGAAAGCAGAGTACTGTCCTGCTACCGTTCTCCCCTAAACAGTAAATCCCCCTCTCCTCTGTGGTACTCTTATGACATGTCAGTAGTATTATCTCTATTTGAGAAAAATGCATCAGAAATTGTGAATATTTTGCCTAAGTGGGTAGAATTCGAACACATATTTTTTAGTTCAAAGTCCATAACAGAATATTTTAGAGTTATGCCATTCTGAGGACATTTTGGAGTGATAATTAGGGTCAAAACATGGGAATGATGAGTTTAGACAGCAAGAACAAAAGCAAAACAAGAACATATGTGCATTTAATTAAAATTGGGAGAGGCAGCACAGTGGGTGAATGTGCTATCTTGGCAGGCAGGGGAGTCAGGCATATCATCTTCTGTGTGATGTGACCTGCCTGGGCAAAACACTGGAACCCATAGGGACTCCATTTCCTGATATTTAGGGTGACTTGAAAACATTATGAAAAAGTTAAGCAAATTAAGAATTTCTATTTTGCTTTGCTTTTGTTCTCTCTCTTTTAAACGTCTTTGAAGAGCATGGTACAGTGGAATTTGCCCAAGCTAAATTAAAGTCACAAAATCAAGACATTTCCTTTGGTCTCATCCACATTTTATATAAACTGGGCCAAAGCACTGTGTCAGTCACTGCCCTCTTAAATTCTTCAAGTTCTTGCTTCAACTTACAGACTCAGACCTACCTGTCCTTTACCTCAGTTATGACATAGGTAGCTACTGCTTATGTATCCTTAAAAACAACAGGCAGAGGGGACTGTGGATCTTTTCATGCTAAGCTTGGTTTCTACTGTGACTAAGATTATTTGGTTTAAAGGTCTTGCTAACAGTGGAATCCAACTGAACTTAGCTCAAGTTCTAAATCTCTGCTTATCTCCTACCCTGTCCTGACTCTAGGTCACCAACAGACCACAAATAGTATTCATGCCCCTAGTTCTCTAAGGCCATGCTCTTGTGGATTAACTATGATGTAATAACACTCACCTGCCTGTAAGGATACAGTAGCTAAATGCATCTTCTGATGACATTCCTTTTCTACCACATTTAACTTCCCTGTATGTTGCCTCTAGTCTGATTCAAGCTTGTCCCCTGTCCCTAACCCCTGCAGTGCACCTTATACCAAAATTATAACCTGTGTTCTTTCCTCCAATGCAGGTCTTTCACTGACCTTACATTCTCCCCTTCCCGACTAGCATGCTACCTCTGTGCCAGCAAATAACACACAGAACCCATCTAATTTATGATAGCTTAATCTTTTAAACCTTATGTTCTCCACCTATTTAATAAGAAAGATCAGCAAAATAATAAAAAAAAGTCTCTTTAAACTCTGAATTCCTTCACAACCATGAATTACATACCTAATAAATGACTCCAAATGTTCCTTTAGATTTTATAAGTTTCTTCTTCCAAACCTTACACTTTCTACTTATTATTGTAAAATCTTAGAGGTGAGGGCCTTTGTTTTCTACAGTTGTGTTCCTTGACTTCTCATTTCTCTAACGTCAATCTTTCTTCTAGTGAATAGAGTAATGCCTTGAATCTAAAAAGCACTCAAAGGTTATCCAGTTAAATTGAAGAGATTTTCCTTAGCCAGGGAAATTATAAAACAATGCTTTGAAGGGAAGGTCAGAAGGCAAAATAAAATAGAAACAGAATGATAGTGGTAGCCATGATTTAAAAAGTAAAATCTTGATATTTTAAAAATCAAAATCCGAAAGGACTTGCTGAGAGATTGGATACATGAGAGCAGAGGGTGTCAATGTCATCCAGAAGCTCCCCAAATATTTCTGTTCTCCATTTATCAGAGCAGATGGTAAAATTTTCCTTTCTGATCAGATATTTTCTTATTCTGGCCAATGAGTGAAAGCTCCTCCTGGACTGAGCATTTAGATGCTAGTAGCCTTCCAGAGTTCCCTTTTTATGTCCCTCAGTTAACACAGAGATCAACAAAGTTTGAGACGGACTCCTTCACCTAATCAGAAAACACCCCAAGATCCCCATATGACTCATGATGAGTATGTAATATGAGTGAGAGAATTCTTTGTTGTTTAAAGCATTAAAATGTGGAATTTAATTCTTACAGCAGAACAAGACTTGTCTTCTTTAATGATAAAATAATGTTCCCTAGAAATACAGCACCACTCTAACAAAACCTAAAATGTATGGCATTGGTTTTGACTGGTTAGTATGTAAAAAGGAAAGGGTGGTATTGAAGAGCAGTACATTGAGTTCATACCACACAAAAGTACAGCATTTGGTAAAAATATCACCTGTGGTGACTTGAAAAGCAGATAATAAACCCAGTGAACTTTTAGCTTTATAGGAAAAATGAAATATTAGTATGTGGTGACTGCCATTGGTAGCTTTGGGCAGAGTGTTCTAAGAACAATTTTCAAAACTTGACCAGTTTACAAATAGGAAAGAAAAGAAGTAAGAAAGTTCCAAAATTTGAGAATTTGCAGCTCTGAAAAGAACCATAAAAGAAAAGTAAAAAAGAAAAACTGTAAAAGAAATCTTTTAAAGACCAAATAAAAATTTATAAAATGTGTTGAATGACAAAAGCCAGTCAAATCTCACTGTGTCAAGGATTAAACCAAGAACCTCATCATCACAGTCATTTTTTTTAAAAAAGTCAGCACTTTGGGAGGCTGAGGCAGGCAGATCACCTGAGGTCAAGAGTTTGAGACCAGCCTGGCCAACATGATGAATCCCCATTTCTACTTTAAAACACAAAAATTACCTGGGCATAGTGTGGCTGGCGACTGTAATAACTCCAGCTGCTTGGCAGGCTGAGGCAGGAAAATCGCTTGAACATGGGAGGTGGAGGTTGCAGTGAGCCAAGACTGAACCACTGCACTCCAGCCTGGGAGACAGAGTGAGACTATGTCTTAAAATAAAATAAAATAAAATAAAATGATCTAAAAATTTTTAACTCTCTGAGTGAATTAACAGGTTGAATAAAGTAAGCTAGTATTGGGGAAATCCTAGAAGTTCTACAGAATGGGCCCTGGAAATGTGTTCCTCCCACTAAAGTCTAATGGGATCAAGACATCTGCAATAAAGTTGACAAGGTAAGTAAAGACATATCACAAAGAGGACCATGTTTCACTATTGGTACATGTTTCTGACTGGAATCAAGTAAAGAAACAGCTAAATACATTTCTGAATATTTTATTCTGGTAAAAAAGGACCATCAGTTTGGACTACAAGAGGCTGCAACTGCTTAAAATCTGAAATGGCTTTCTGTGCCTGGCTTTTTTCACTTACCATAATGACCTCTGGTTCCATCCATGTTGTTGCAAATAACAGAATGTTATTCTTTATGGGCTTGTACACTTCTGCTGGCAGGAATTAGGCTGAGAACACTGCTCAGTAACCAACAAAAGTTTATTCTTAATTGCTCTTGTGAATATAAGGTAAAAGGAAACCCCAAGAACATGGAGCCGAGAGTTATAAAGAATATTGAACTTGGGATTGATTGAGGACCGAAGTAAGCAGCATCCTTCATCCCCAGGATAAGATATCTTAAAATTTTTAATCAGTTGGGTGTGTTTATTCAGCAGAAAAGTAAAATCTCTATGTGCCTCCCAACATTTCCCTTTCTCAATTAAAGTACTTATTACCATTTCTCAATTGTATATTAGGTAAATAGTACATTAGGTTTGTGTTAGTCATCAGTTCAATGTCTACATCTTTCAGCATCTACAAACTTCTGTCTCTTCGAGATCATTTGCATGATTTCTCCTCTAGTTTCTTTAGTAATGTATAGGGGGAGAGAGAGAAAGATGTTGAGTTTTCAC
Organism: Sapajus apella; assembly: GCF_009761245.1. NCBI lineage: Eukaryota > Metazoa > Chordata > Mammalia > Primates > Cebidae > Sapajus > Sapajus apella. Next base: position 11,322,395 of record NW_022436982.1, read on the forward strand.
AAAGGACTTGTGAATGGAAATAATGCATGTCACTATAGGGCAAAAATTTAATTACCAGTGCAAGACTATCTTTTTTCTTTCTGGCCTGGGGACCAGGAATTTTCAACCAGGTCATTACTCTACCAGTCTAGATCCCTGAGTGGTTAACAATTACAGAGTTTCCCACTTACCCGTAGTACAAAGCCAAGGTGAACAAAAAGTTAATCCACATTATTGAAAGCCACTAAAATTGAGGGCTGTTTGTTACCACAACATTAATATGCCTATTCTGACTGTTATGTGAAGGAACATTTCCATATCAGTATTTGTTACAGTAAGAAATTTGTTCTTCTGTAATGACAAATTATGATTTATTTATATTTTCTTACTGCTTATAGATAAGATTGGCTAAGTCAAGGTTAATTAAAGCCTTCATTTCTTAAGAGATACCTTTATTTTTACTTTTACTAAAATTTGTACTTTTTATTGATCATTCCTTTCTTTAACAAACAAAGTAAAATGATCAAGTGATAAAATGACTCGGCACCACTGATAAGTGTTAACCAGACAGCTATCTGTTTGTTTTATTATTAAAAACACTTTCTTTCCGGTAACTCAGCAATGTTAGAGTAATTCCATTTGGAATAGTCATAGGCTTAGAGTGACATGTAATCTGTTTTTCTTCTATAATATTACATATTAAGATTTAAAACATAATGAAAAACTCCAGTGAAAACAAAGAAAGATCAATATAACCACAGACTGCAGATATTCTTTTGACTTAGGATCATGAATTTATTTCAATAAATATCATCACTGAGAAATAAATAGATGAAACTACAAAGAACTGAAACCCTCTGGGGCAGCTAAAATTATTTGAGTCTCTTAAGAACGATGTCGCCTAACACTATTTCTTTTATGCTAGTGGAAAGTGACAGCTTCTTCTCATTCCCTAGGGCCCATTTCAAATTCTGTGTTTGGAGATCTAACTCCTAAAGCCTAAATCATCCTTGATTCAAAAGTCAAGACTGTGGGTGAAAACAATCAGTTTTTCTGCTCAATCTAGTTTCAGTCAAAACTGTAGATAATGAATTTATCAGGATTGATTTTGTTTTTCCCAGATCATAATATTCACTTTTCATTGAGCCAATGAGGTGGTTTATCTGCTGGTTTAGGTTTAAAAAAAAAAAAAAGCTCTTTTAATTATTTGGATTTCTTACTTAACCCATTATCAAGTGGCCAGAATGAAAAGGATTAATTTAATTCAGTCAGCTAAAATCTTTTTGGGTATAGGCTAAAATCACCCAGTAACATAAGACTGTCTATCAAGATATTCCAAACAGAGAAATTAAACTTTATCTTTTCCTCTAAATGCTTGATTTCATGCACCCTGTAGCCTCTGTTCAGTAACTGAGGAATTGTTTTTGTATCCTTCACTGGAACTGTCCTATCATTTTTTCTTCTTATAAGAAAACAGGTTTTCTAGATCGGATATTAAAAACTGTCGTTTATACTCCTCTAACACCAGGGCCTCGCTCCTAAAGAGACACTAATTCATTCAAACACTAGCTACTCAGGAGGCTGAGACAGGAGAACTGCTTGAACCCAGAGATGGAGGTTGCAGTGAGCCAAAATCATGCCACTGCACTAGAGCCTGGCTGACAGAGTGAGACTCAGTCTCAAAAATAACAATAATAATAATAATAATAAATTTTTTTTAAAAAAAGAAAGAAGATAATAATGAGGAGTTAAGCCTTCAAGTGAAACAGACCTTGGGAAAGTTAATGAATTTTTCAAGGTTTCCTTCTTAGGTCTGTTAAATGGGTATAATAAAATCTATCACAAATAGTGACCGCATAACTTTGAATAAAATGATAATATAACATCACATAATATAGATGCATTTAATATCATTTAGTTGTGTGCCTAGCGTTAAGTAGTGGTGGAACAGTTGACAACTACTATTAGCTCATGAGAGGAATTATAAAACTAACACTGGAGTGTCAAGGGGATAGATTTGTATGAGAGTCTAATAGGTTTTTAGTTGATAAGATGAGAGCAAAGATAATGGTTTATAAAATGTTGGTCGCTTTAGAGCAACTGCTATGTACAAAGTAGGTATTTAATAAATGCTTGTTGAGCAACTGAACTTTCAGAAATATAAATGAAGTGCAATGCCCATTTTGCATTATTTTTTGCAAGTAGCTGTGTGGTGGTGGTGTTTACACCTTCAATCTATCAATTTTCTGAAGGTTTCATGTAGGTGCAGCTATGAGAGAAGGGATTTGCTGTTTACTTTGGAATGCTATCTTTATTTGGCAGCTGTGTACTATTCAGCATAAAATATTTTTCCATAGTAGAAGGTAGTAAGCTACAACCCAAACTTTGGGGCTTCTAAATTTCTTCTCAATTGGCAAAAGACATATTTTCATTTTTCAACAAGACTTAAAATGCTCAAACAGTTGCAAACAACTCTTGGAAAGAACATTTTAATGAGTCAAATGTAAATATATGTAAATAAATTAAACCCACACAAATTAACTTTCCATAAAACACTTATAATTAAGAGAAAATGTGTCTGACAGTAGAAATTTGGGTTTTGCTTAGCTTTAGCTAGCCAAGAAAAACAAATTACGTCCAAGATTATCCTGAATCTATTATGTCAAAATGTAGAAATACGACTAATATCCTTGGGTTTTCACTGGCAGAGTAGCCCCCAAAATGTAAGACCAATTCAACCTGCAGAGGGAGTGCACTAGTATCCAACCCATACTTTATATGTTTTCCCCCAAATTAGTGCAGTAGCTAATGAGAAACGAGTCTAATTTAAGAAAGGTAAACCTAAGAGGCGGAATCAGAAAGCTTATATATAATCCTGTTCCTCTCTCCTCCAGATTACTGCTCTCTATATATCCCTCACATTTGTAAGCAGTCAGACCTAGGTAAATCCGTCTTTAATGTCTCTTCATCCATCCAACATCTGTCTGTTCTCCATTTCTATCTTAACCACCGACATAAACTTTTTTAAAAAATATGATACTTTAATATAATCATCTTTCCTGTAGATTTCAACACCCACTTTGCCTTCTCCTTCCTCACAAAGAGACTTCCTAAGAACTTCTTCCTATTTCTTTTGTTAAAACTCAAGACTACATCAAGAAATTTCCTAGAAATAGCAGTTTCTCACAATAGTTAATGTTTTTTACACACTCATTACAAAGTTACTAAGGAGAAACAAACCTAAGTCTTCTTTTTAATACTGAGTTCTGAGTCCCAGCAGCATCAAGAACTCCATAACAGTTTCAAAGAAGAAATGACGACATTGAGGAGACAATCCCTCTCTTTGCTGGACAACCCTACAGTTTTCTCTCTCCCTTAGGCACTCTAGAAGCATTCTAGCTCTGTAGAATCTAACCTAGGCAACTGTTGTGTGAGTTCTCAAAGCTCAAAGCTGGCTTTTTCTTCTTCTGAGCAGAAAGCTCCTTTTATTACAGTGTAGGCCAAATGTTCTTTGGTCCTCCCCCAGATCCTTCACAGGAGCATGACTCAGGGTATAATAGGGTCCGCCTTCCCTGGCACTTTCCACTTCATATCTATTTGTGCTCCAGCCAAACGTATCTCCATAGGATAATGAGAGGTTGGGGGTACTGCTCAGTTTCGCTTTTGTATTCCTTGATAAATCACGCTTCGCATCTTGGTGGTGTCTGTCCCTATTCTCTAGCTTTGCAATTGTTTCTTTCCATAAAGATCACCTAGACCAGTAACACTTCTAATGCAAGATGTCTGTCTACAGCATCTCCTGCAGACTTTAAAAAATACCTTCAGTGACCCTCCCTTGCTTATGTATTCACTGTCACTCATTATAAACAGATTAAGCCCTGTTCTAGGATACAGCAATTAATAATACAGACACTATTCGATAGCATTAAAAATCCTCTGTGATCTGAATCTACATTTTTAGTGTCACCTCCCACTAGTGAAAAGAGACTACCATATATAAGCATGTGCTATAAACCAGGAACCATGCATTTTAATTTTCATAGTTCTTACAACTTTCCCAGTAATACTGTGTAGGAAACATACATAAAAATAACTTCTTACCCTAATATTGTTACCCTTCTTACAGATTGATTGCAGTATCTGTTGCTTTGTTTTCTCCAACCCTTATTGCCTTAAAAAGAAAACAAAAATGACCCTGAGATTTTAAAGGTGTGCCTACTTCCAGTTCCCGTGTGCTTTCTCCTATGCCATATAGTGCCTGTGCCTAGCTCATATTAAATGTTTAGCAAACATTTTTAATAAGTAGATAAATAAGTGAAGGAAAATAAAAATGGTAGTATCGTTTGGTTATTTTGAAACTGCCTTTGATCTGAGACCTTCAGAAAACTCTCTGGTGCTTCTTATAAAGAAAGAAAGGATAGTAAACATATGACCTTCAATGATTTCTGAGAAATACATTTTATGATCAATTTTCTCTAGCTTTTCAGTGATCTCAAAAGTTGTTCTCAAATTACCCTGCGTTTCCATCTTCTGCCTTTAATAAATAGATTGCCAACTACCACAAAACATTTGCTTTAAAGTGGATAAAATGCTACTTGACTCATAGGTTGGCCGAACTGCAGAAGTGTGAAGGCAATGTAAGTTCACTGATGAATTTTATTTACTGACTTAAGGAAAAAAAATCCATCACTTAATTTATAAAGCCTGACCTAGATGAAATCCCCAAGAGCCAGACTCTTACTTGAGAATGCACATCAGTGTCTTCAAATTGGATTAGTGTGATTTTCCAAGACATAACCACAGCTCCCAGCAAAGTGTTCAGCCACTGGAAATACAATCAATCATGCCGGGCATTATAAGCTTAATGCAACCCCCTGAGTGCATCACAGAGAGACATGAGGGAAACAACTGAAAAAAAAATAAGTAAGGCCTTGTTAAGCAAGCATAACTCACACTCAGAATTCAAAACTTTTCTTCTCCCACCCAGTGGAAAATTTCATGCTGATAATAAATAGTGGAGATTTGATACCTGAGCAAATCTCCTTTGGAGACATCCTTCGGCAAAAGGCTAAACAAAAGAAAAAATATCCAAGAGATATCTATTTATCCTGGCATATAAATAATACAATCGTAAAGCACCTTCAGGAGCATTCTCTTACATGTAAACAAATTAAGCAATTCAGTGACTTATTTGGAGTTAGAAAACTCAGTGTGAGAAGGACTGGAACCCAAACTGAAGCCTTCAGACTCACCATTAAGAGTTTTGGCCACCCTACTATGAAAGATCCTAAAATATACAAAATACTCTATTATTTTGGGATAAGGATAATGAGAAAGAGGTATAAATTTCCTGCTTGTCAATGAGTTTATTCCTAATAGGATTCTTTCTTAGATATAGAAGGACACTTACAGATAATCTATCCCAGACCTCTGAATAGTTCACAGATGAAGAGACTATGTTCACATAGATAATATTTATTTAAGGTTACACACTTAGCCATAAAGTCTAGTCTAAAATTCAATTGTTTTAACCCTTAACTCAATGTTCCCATGCTTCACCATGGCAGGTCATACGGTAAGACTAGAGGAAGGAGAAGGGTGGTCCTGGCTCAGGGTCGATCTGAGACGTGGATATATCTGCTGAGTGATGTTAAGCAGCACTGCTCAAGCCACATTTACACCATGACTTACAGGAAGGATGAGGAGCCTCCTGGATGAATAATGCAGTCACATCCATATCTGGACTGCAATATCACAGCAACATCTGACAGAAGGGATGGACACCCAAAGAAACTAAATTGCCAGGGGAGACTAAGAATTCCTCCTCCTTCTAACCCCAATCACTTTCTCTATGTGAGGGAACTATCAGGTGCAATGAGCTAAACTGAGAAACAGGGGTTAGAGGTGGAAGATGAAGCAGGTCAGCGGTGAGCAGTGGCTCACACTCACTTGGCAAAATGTGTGTCATGTCCTAGGGATTCCCCAAATCACTTAAAAGAACACAACACTCTGAAATGCGGACTGAACTGCTGTTATCACACAAACAGGGGCTAATAACTAATATGATTCAAGTAATATATTTAATGTAACCTTGCTGTCTCCCACACACTAGAAATCCTTGAATAGCTGTAGTTCTTTTAAAAATACCTTCAATGACCCTCCCTTGCTTACGTAATCATTGTCAATCATTACAAACATTTTAAGCCCTGCTCTAGGATACAGCAATTAATAATACAGGCACTATTCAATAGCATTAAATATCCTCTGTGATCTGAAAGGAATCTACATTTTTAGTGTCATATATATATATATACACATATACACACACACACACACACACACATACACACAAACATATATAAACATACATATATATATGACTAGGAAATGCTTAATAAAGAGTAGTCGATGGCCCTGGAGACTCAGTGTCATGGAACTATAGACAGTAGGCAGCATTGGGAGCTGAGCTGATCAGGAGTGGCTACAATGACCAGAATGACCATCTTGGAGAAAAAGTGGTAAAATTGAAGAGCAAGGTTGAAAAATGAAACTCCATAAGCAATAGCATCTCTTTTGAATTCTTGATCATATCAGTGAGTTCTGATTTTTAATTCAGACTAGAAAAATATCCTACATCAAATGAGTTTCCATATATAGACTTTCTTCTTAAAGAATTCTATGGCATACAATTTTAAAATAAAATTAAATATCAGGGCACTTTCTGAGATAATTAGAGAATACCTGGAGATAAACCCTAGGCGTGACAATTACATGAGATATATGAGTTAAATAGTACTTTGTGAGGTATTTATTTCTAGTCTGTCTATAAAACAAGATTTCTAAGATTATAGCTAACTCTCTATACAGTGGTAGATAATAATTTTTTAACTGGAGAGAATATAAGAGATCATCTCCTTTGTTTTTAATCTGGAATGGATACCAGAGACAATATAAAACTAGGGCAACTTCTATATACTGACTTGTTCCTGATTTAGACTCCACTGATGACCTCAAGTTGAGCACCTTTCATAGAACCCAGTCCCCTCCCAATGCTCCAGCCACGGGAAATAATTAACCAGGCACAGCTTCAATACCTTAAATGTACATCAGTTCCATTTTAGCACAGTTCTAATTATTTGAGGATTTCTCCATACGCTAATTCATGATCCATCTCCCTGTATTGTCTAGCCACTTATTCTGATTTAAGAGAACAGAAAAACACAGAAAAATTATATTGCCTCCACTGTTAACTTGGCAGGCTTTTTAACCTGACATATGAGGAAACTACAATTTGCAGAAGTAATCTGACTCATGGCAGCAGTGAAATTAAAACTCAAGCCTTCCAGCCTTAGTCCAGTGCTCTATCCACTATGGTAGGCTCAATCCAAAAGCTGCTCTCACTACTGAAATGCTATGAGCTTTTTCTGTACCCCAAGGCTGTGGTTCTCTATCCTATCTAACTCAATGGCCTTTTATATAAGATATATTAACTCTCTCTTACTCTGTTAAAATGAAATTTATGGATAATGCAACCTACCTACACACATAACTTTAAAGAGCAATATAAGTATAATGAAGTAATATATTTTAAAATATGTTGTTTTTCAGCATCAATGTTTGTGCAAAACTACACCAGATTAGAAGAATGCCTACATGCATGTCCAGAATCACTGTAAATTAATGGCTACAGGTGCAAGCTGGCCTAGGTGTGTTGTCATATCATAAGCAGCATTGTGGAGAGTGATGTGCATCTGGAAAATGAATAGCCCCAGGTAAAAATGAAATGAAATGTATTTTCAATACAATTTTTACAGTAGTAGCATTCCTAGAAAATTCACTTATGTTTAAACTGTGTGAAACTATTTTGCATTTGTAAATTAAAATGGAGTTTGTTTCTTAGTTCAAAAATTATAAACAGGTTATTTAATGTACATTGATGTCCTGTGAAACATTCAGAGTTGTAAGGAAAAGGAATACAATTTATTATTTACGACTCAAGCATTAAAGGCATCTGGCCCTCCTAAACAGTAGTCAGTGTCACTCACTCCAGTAATGCCACCTCAAATTATTAGAACAATGAATATCATCCCAATAAATGTCCAAATATCTCAAGGGAGGGGAACCACCCTTATAGAAAACCAAAGCCCAGGCAATAAGTATAAGAATTATAAGAGATCTCCTGACATTGATTTCTACAGAAACATATCAATACTAAAAGAGAGCTTAAATATGAGCAAATATCTCCTTTTATATAGGAGGAAATTTTAATGTGGACCTCTGAAGCCAAAGATAACAAAGCAGAGAGGAAGAACTCAAGCTTCCTTATTCCTGAACCAATCATCAGAAGCCTCAGTCCTATCCTCAGTAGTGATGCACTTAAATCAGTTTGGAGGGATGTGGCAACTATTTTTTGTTTGGTTGTTTTTGTCAAAAAAAGATTTAAACTATTGCAGCTTGACATAGATGTCCCATTTTTGTAAATAAATAAATTGCTATATAATACTTATTTATAAAGTAGGAATTTTACATTACTAATGTAACTGTATAATTGTATTTGCCTTCTATACTAGCAAAATTATTAAAGTGCTCACTTTAACTCTCAAAATGTTCTAATTTTTATAATAAATTAGTGTCGTGGTTACCTTACTCCCATCTTATGTTTGCTCTAACAATTACTGAACGGTTTTGACTGATAGACTAATACTTCTGATTGCAAATCATTCTGATAAATGTGCATTGTCTTCCTCTCAATCTGCTTTACTCCATCAATTTTCCCCCTTAAAATTTGCTCATGCTTTCCAAATTGTAAGTTGCATTAAAATGATTGATAATCCTTATATGTTAGAGAATGCTTTTCTTTGAGCTAATATGTATTACACATTAGAATAAATACAGTAGAATTTATATTAAAAATATAAGGACAACCCTCCTGGATTACTCCTTCTGTCTCTGGTTCAGTCTTTCTCTCATGATTAGCTAAAAAGAAGGGTCGATGGTCATACTTTCATTGCAAGGAGAAAAAAATCTGTTGAGATGCAGAAGGTGCTGGTAAGAGAGCTCTGTGGTTGGAGTGTAACCAAAGATAAACACCCATGGGAAGTAGAAAAGGAAGAATTAGAGTCAGCCATCATGGTGCATTACAAATGATCATTTATTATGGAGATGAAGATAAATTGTCCTCAGCAAAATTAAATGGTGAGAATATTATATTACTGTTCCCAAGTTTGGCTTTCAAACCATGTCAGTTTTCTAAGTCCTAGGTTTAGTAAATTGGAGGAGACAAAAACTATTTCCAACACACCGTGCCACCTGTCTATTTATTTGATAAAAATATTTTCTAAAACATTAGGAGCCTAAATACATGAGGAATACATATTAGTATTCAATTGCTGCTATAACAAATTACCAAAAGTTTAGCAGCTTTAACCAATACAAATTCATTATCTTACTATTCTAGATATCCAAAGTCAGATACAGGTCTCACTGGATTAAGATCAAAGTATTGGCAAGGCTGCATTTTTTTTTTCCTAGAGACTCTAGAGGACAATCAATTTTCTTGCTTTTTCTAGATTTTAAATATTATAGGTCTTCCTTGGTTCACGGCCTCTGTTCTCTCTCTTTAAAGCTAGAAATAGTAGGTTGAATTCTCCTCTCACATTGTATTTCTCTGACATATCAGAAGTAGTCACATCTCCCTCTAACCAGAGCTAGGATACATTCTCTGCTTTTGAGGGTTCACATGATTAGATTGGGCCCACCCAGCCATTCTAGGATAATATCCTTAACTTAAGGTATTACAACTTATTTACATCTACAAAGTAGCTTTCCTTCTATAGGGTAATAAATTCACAGGTTCTGGGGATTAGAATGTGGTTATCTTTGTGTAGCCATTATTCTGCCTGCCATAGTATTAAACTGAAAAACAAGTCAAATAATCTAGATACAAGTGCTGTCTTTAATGACATAAACAAAACAAGCAATTACATCATATGAATGACTACTCCTTCACTGAAAATGCTTATATCCTATATCTGTTCACATTTAGTTTTTATTATCTCTTCCCGTATATCTTAAGTGTTCCCTGGATCCTCCACAGACTTTGGATATTCAGAGCTGGTTAAATTCTTTTATATAGGCGTTCATAGTTTATAAGATGCTTCAAAATACTGGTAGAAACTGTCCGTTTGGAAATATGGGGCAGGATATATTTTCATGTTTCATATTAATTGGCATTAATTTTAGAAATATCAATGGATGTTCCTCAAAATGGTTGAGAGCATGGAGAACTGGAAGAACATATGATATAGAATGAGATTCTTATCGGTTTGAGTCATAGCTCTTCTACTTATCAACTTTGCAAAGCGACTTAAGTTCTCTTAATCTTAGTTTCCTCATTTGAGTAAAATATATACTGGATAGTTGTTAAAAACATTAAATAAAAAGGAATTATTTAAAAGTGATACATAAATTAATGGGACATAGGCTCTTAAAATGCTGTTATGTTTTGCTTCCAGAGTATAGGTATTCTGTCAAACTGTGAAACACTTATCTTTGACTTCAGAGTAAACTGCTACAGGGTTTAACTGGCATGCTGCTTTTGTTCAATATGTCATAAGATGTATTACTGATGTAAAATCAGGAATGTATTTCTTCTTAAATATCAAATTTATTGAAATTATACATATTTGGGACTTAGAAAACTAAGAAACTCAATGTGTCTTCACAATTTTTCACATCCATTCCTTTCCACTTGTGCCAATAGCTACTTCCCTACAGGCTTTGTATTACTTTCACCTGGAATATTGAAATTGTTTTCAAAACTGTATCCATATCAAATTCATTTTAAAAAATAGTGCTGTTGCCATGGCTTCATTGTGTTTAGCTCCAGGATCACTGTGTCCCAGCTGTTGGCCAATAGACATTTTCCTGAGTGTAAAATAACTTTATCAGTGTAAATGCTTAAATTAAACTGAAATATAAAATGAAAACTGAAGTATACACTTTTCTCAACACCAAAAAATTCATAACATTTTCTCATTTAATAACATTTTACAGAATCATAGAATATTGGAGCTGTAAAGAACCTTAGAAATTATCTAATGCAAACTCATTTTGAATATGTTAAAAATAAGGCCATGGAAGATTAAGCAATTTACTTGACTGAAGTCACATACTAGAATAATTTTTGACAGAGTTGGAATTAAAACCAAGGCAGCCTAGCTTTAGCAAGGGTTCCTAAGCTCTACATACTTTTTGGTTTGGGGAAAATCAGTGTATCTGTACTTACGACTAGTTGTGTTGGGTCATAGTTCAACTTTAAATATTTACTTCAAGGCTCTACAATTCTAAAATTAAGTTGGCAACCTAAAAAAGAAAAAGCAGCATTGTATATGTGTGTATATTCAATGTTAGCATTATTTTTGCATTAAATGAATTATCAGCCACACTAAAATATCCACATCTGCCTATAATTGAGAGGTGACTCATTCTAGATCAGTTTTCAAATCATCTGTGTAGAGAACACTGAAACTGAAGTTTATTGAAATTGTGAAGGTTGGTCATTTCTAATCTGTCTGTGGAAGATCAAGACAATGCTAAACAATATGTTAGCACAAACAATTAGAAAGAAATTAATTCTAATAAATGGTTATTGATTCTGATGGAAGCAAGCATTTGGACATCCAAGTCAATTTATTCCTGTTTTGTTTTTTTATTAGCCATTCTACCTCTCTATCTCGTGATGATTCAAATTTCTATCTTGGTTTTTGCTGATGTATGAATATAATGCATAGATATAAGAAAAACATGATCAGACCCCATAACTAATGGGTAAAAACATATTCAATGAAAGTGAGAAATTCCATTCAGTTGCTAGATGATTTTACATTAAGTATTTGACAAATCTGAGAATCTTAAAGAGTTATTACATTATTTATTCAGAGGTAAATTTGTGAAAGCTGGTATGATCCCAAAATTTATTTTACCCCAAAGAGAAAGAAGATAGTTTATCAAAAATGACAAAGGAAAAAAGAGAAAGTAGTAAAAGCTTGATTCCAGTAAGAATCAGGATTGAAAAAAACACAAGAAATAGGTGAAGAGATAACGATTTGGAAAAAGGAAGACTGTTTAAAACCATGCAGCATTAAATCAGTTCAGCAGACAGGAATAAAAGTTCAATAAAACTCATAGAAAAAGAAATTCCAAATTTGAAAGTCTAAAAAAAGTAAGAAATGAACTCCTAGGAATAACATTAAAGTACCAAGAACAGAAACATCATTATAATTCAAAACAGAATTTACTTTGTTTACAATTAATAACTGATAGATTACATTCTAATTTTGGTAATATTAAAGAGAAAAAAATCTCTTTGTTGTAGTTGGTCTCAGCCTTTTAGCATGATTGTGAATACTCTTATGCCTAAGATTAAAAAATAAAGGCCAAACTAACAAAGCTGTAGATTATTTACTGTGTGCTATTTTTTTTTAACATATATATCAACTCTCTTGGTACATAATGAACCAAATATCTTTAAGACTTTTACTAATTTGAATTAAAACAATTTGCTATTTCTTACTCTACCTTCTCATACAACATTCTCCAGTATTATAAATCATTTATTCAGCAGCCAAAATTCTGTATTCATTTCTAAATTTTAAGTCTACTTTTATCATCTCTCTATAATTTATTAATATTAATAGAATAAGACAGTCTCCAAAATTACATTAGAAATGTCCTATCTTTGATCAACTTTTACACAGATTTCCCCAGATAATGAATAAAGATGGAATTACTTCAACAAAAGAAAATCTGATTTTACAGGTTCTTGCCCCCACTTGCCCAAACAAAAACTCCAATTTTCCCTACAGTGCTCCTTCCCACAAAAAAGGAGAGTTCAAACTAGCACACAATCTACACCTACTGCAGAATGACACTCAAGTTCTTCAATGTTCTTTAATCTTTTCATCAATCCTTTTAAACTTAGTTACCTAAAAATGCCAGATTCAACATATTTATAAAAAGACTAATATCCCCTGATAATGGTTTTTATTTCTTTCTATAATTACTTAATGTGTTCTTAATTATAGTAAGTACTCTTCACCATTTCACCGACTTTAAATGCAATTAAAACCCAGGATGTCATTCATAGAGCACTTATGTTAAGATTCTGAATGGTACCTGATATATTAGGAAAGAAAACCAGAATTCAAAGGACCACTAAACTAGAAAAGAGGGATTTGTTTTGTTTTGTTTTCCTCCATTATCTTCCAACCTGAAATCAAAAGTGACGCAAAAGCTGGAAATAACCACTAGGTGAAAACAAAAAGTTCCAAGAGAAGCCTATATGTATTGTCCAAGGCAAAGAAAAAATAATTGAAGAATCAAAAAAGGGGAAGAAACGAGGATTTTTGTGGTTTATTTCTTTCTCTCCCTGCCCCTAGTTAGTGGTGGTAGTACTAATAGTGGTTTCTGGGTAGACACAAAAAACTACAAAGAAAGGAAATTCTTGTCTTAGACCAGATGAATTGTATCCCACGAGCAAACCTCCACTGTTTTTTTTCCCCTAGCTTTTCTCCTCATAGCCCCAGAAAAAGATAGCCTCAAGAGGTACGTGACAAAGTAGGTAAACTAAAGCCCTGACTTTCCAGTCAGAAGTTCAGGAAAAGGAGTACCTGATAATCAGAATATTTTAGTAATTTGGGGCAGAGTAGAACCTCAAGAAGTTGACCTTTTAAATTTAGATGTCAACTTCTGGGCTCAGCCTTGAGCTATGAAAGGGTGGATCTGACCCTGAGTAGCACACCAAAGATTTTTTGGAAACTTAACTATAAGATAAAGCACTTCTAAGATCCAAGACTAGCCACCAAATATTACATATATAGGATAGATCCAAATACCACTGAAAAGATTTTGGAAAACTAAAATAACATTGTACCCACAGTTTACAGAAGAAGGGTAAAAATGTCCAACCTGAACCTAACCAGGTCAACTGCATGCTAAAGTAAAAACAAAAAATATATATGTATCATCCATATAATTTAAATAAGACCTAGATTCACATGAAAAAATTCAAAAGGTACTGAATACAGTAGAAAATTATTCAACATACAAAAAAAATCAAAAAAATTCAATGTTTCTCAAAGGAAAAGAAAATCAGCACATACCAGCACTGAGATGACACAGGTATCAGTAGTATAGTCAATAATTGAAAAGCAGCTATTAGAAACATGCTCTGGTATGAAGGATAATTACTGTGGAAATGAATGGAAAGATGGGAAGTCCATCATAGAAATAAAATAATATAGTACAGAACCAAAATCATTTAGAACTGAAACAATAGATAATCACAAGTAAATATCACTCAGTTAGCTCAACAGAAGACTGGAGATGACACCAAAAAGTCAGTGAAATTGAAGACAGATCAATAAAGATTAACCACTACGAACAGAAAAAAAGGGGAAAAAACAGATTTCTGAACTTGTGGAAAAATATTAATAGGTCTAACATTCATGAACAGAGTACAAAGAAATTTTAAAAATCATGTCTTAAAATTTTTCCAATTTGGCTATAGTCATAAACGTATAGATTCAATAAACTCAATAAACATCAGATAAGATAAACTCAAAGAAATGTACACCAGAAACATTAGAATCAAAATGATGAAAAATAAGGATAAGGAAAAAAAATCCCTAATGTATCTATATACCTAAAAACAGAGCTCCAAAATACATGAAGCAATAACTAAAAGAATTCAAAGGATAAATGAAAAATTCTATAATTAAAGGTATCATATGTCTCTCAAAAATCGATACAACAAATAAAAAGAATATAAAAGAATCGAAAAACATCAGGGACCAACTCTATCTAATGGACATTTAAGCAATACTCTAGCCAGTAATAGCAGAATACAAATTATTTTCAAAAGCACAAGAAACATTCACTCAGACAGGCGTGGTGGCTCATGCCTGTTATCTCAGCACTTTGGGAGGTTGAGGCAGGTGAATCACCTGAGGTCAAGAGTTTGAGATCACCCTGGCCAACATGGTGAAACCCTGTCTTTCCTAAAAATGTAAAAATTAGCCATGTGTGGTGGCACATGCCTGTAGTCCCAGCCACCTGTGAGAGTGAGGCAGGAGAATTGCTTGAACCTGGGAGGAGGAGGCTGCAGTGAGCTGAGATACCACCACTGTACTCCAGCCTAGGTGACAGAGAAGAAAGAAGAAGGAAGGAAGGGATGAAAGGAGGAAGGAAGGGAGGGAGGGAAAGAAAAGAAAGAAAGAAAAAAGAAAAGAAAAGAAAGAGAAAGAAGGAAGGAAGGAAAAAGAGAAAAGGAAGGAAAGAAAGAAGAAAGGAAGGAAGGAAAGAAGGAAGGAAGGAAGGACAGACGGACGGAAGGAAAGACTGATTCACTAAACAGATAAAATACCATGGGTCATAACATCTCAATATATTTTTAAAAATTAAAATTTCACAAAAATATATTTCTTGAGCACAAAAAAATTAAACTAGATATGAGTAATAAAACTGTGAATACTAAAATTCTTAGAAATTCACATACTTCTAAATTACTCATAAGTTAAAGAGGACACTACAAGGAAAGCTAGAAAATATTTTAACTGATTCAAAATGAAAATAAAACATATCAAAATTTTAGAGATGCAACTTAAATCAGTACTCACAGAAAAAGAGCAGTAAATGTTTATATTAGAAAAGAAGGAAGATACAGATTAAATTATGTAAGAAACAATTTTAAGAAATATTTTAAAAAGAGTAAAAAATCATGTAGAAGGAAAGAAATGATAAAGATCAGAACCTGATGAAATTTAAAATGGAAAAGTAATAGAAAAAGTCAATGAAATCAAAAGATTTTGGGGGAAAATATCAATAACATTAGTAATCCTTTAGTCAAATAAAGGAAGAAAAAAAAGAAGGTTCAAATTACCAATATCAGAAATATAAGAGATATTAGCACTACGAAGCCCACAGACATGGAAAATATAACAAGATGTTATTGTAATCAATCTTATATAATATAACTTTAACATCTTAGATGAAATGAACCAAGTCTTTGAAAGCTACAAACTACCAAGGCTCATCAAAGAGGAAATAGATAATATGAACAGTCTTACATCTATCAAAGATATCAATTTCCTAGTTAAATGCATCCAAGGGGAAAAAATACTCCAAACCCAGATATTTTTACTAGGAAGTTTTTTTTAACAGTTTGAAAGAAGAAATACACTAATTATGTATACTTTCTTCCAGGAAATAGACAAGAAAGGAAGATTACTGGTGGCTCAAACCTGTAATCCCAGCACTTTAGGAGGCCGAGGTGGGTGGATCACGAGGTCAAGAGATCGAGACCATCCTGGTCAAAATGGTAAAACCCCGTCTCTACTAAAAATACAAAAAATTAGCTGGGCATGGTGGCGCGTGCCTGTAATCCCAGCAACTCAGGAGGCTGGGGCAGGAGAATTGCCTGAACCCGGGAGGCGGAGGTTGCGGTGAGCCGAGATCGCGCCATTGCATTCCAGCCTGGGTAACAAGAGCGAAATTCCGTCCCCCGCCCCCCCCCCAAAAAAAAAAAGAAAGAAAGAAAAGAACACTACAGACCAATATTGCTCATGAACATGAATGTTTTCACATTAGAATGGGACAAAAAGACCAATGTTCATTTATACCATCTTTATTCAATACCATAAAAATTCTAGCTAGTGCAGTAAAGCAAAATAAGAGTAATGATAACAATAAATTTTAAAATAATATTTTTACAAATTGATAGAACAAACGTTAAGTATATATTCTCAGATCTTATAATCATCTACCCAGAAAACTGCAAATAAAAGAAAATTTCCTAAACCTAATAAATCAGTTTAGCAGAGTCACAACACACAAGATCAACACAAAAACATTATGTTACTATAAGAAATGAACAACTGAAATTTTACAAATTACCAAAACTAAATTTTAAAAGCTAAAATATGTATGTATAAATATAATATGTCATGATTGCTATGACAAATCTTTATGATAACACAAATCTAAGAACAACTTAATAGATAAAAGGGCATATCATTCTCTTGAGTTGAAAGATATTAGGTTGATACAAAAGTAATTATGGTTTTTGTCATTGAAAATAATGGCAAAAACCACAATTGCTTTTGCACCAACCTAATACAATAAATAGAATAAAGAGTCTATTAACAGGCCCCAACAAATAAGTCAAATTGATTTCTAATAAATGGGTAAAGGCAATTAAATGGAATATTGATTGCATTTTCAACAAAAATTGAGAAAAATGAGCATTCTTGTACCAAAACAAACGCCACAACAATCTTCCATCTAAACCTCACATCCTATACAAAGATTAATTCAAAATGGATCATAGTGTTAATTATAAAATGTGAAACTACAAAACAGATAGAGGAAAACAGGAGACTAAATGTTTTCTGATCAAATGTAAACTGATCAAATCAACTCCCTAATTTTTGCATTGCAACAGACACTGACAAGAGAATTAAAATGACTCATCTCTAGAATATATAACGAACTCCCAATGATCAATTGAAAAAAAAAAAACAAACACTTTTTTAAAATGAGAGAAAGATTTGAACAATTACTTCATCTAAGAAATTATATGGTTAACAAATAAGCCCATGAATATGTGCTCAACATCACTATCCATTATAAAAGAACTGACAGTACCAAACACTGGAGAAGATATGGAGCAACGGGAAATCTTATAACTCGCTAATAAGAATACAAAAAGGTATAATGCTACCACAGAAGAGGTTGTCTTTTTCTTATAAAGTTTTTCTTTTTCTTATAAAGTCACTTACCCAATGACACAGGAATCAAATTTCTAACAGAGAAAAACAAAACAAACTTATATTCACACAAAAACTTGTGCATAAATGTTCTTGGCAGCTATACTCTTAATTATTAATATCAAAAACTAAAAACAACCTAAATGTTCTTCAAAAGGTGAGTGAATAAACAAACTAAGGCATATCTATACAATGGAATAATATTCAGCAATAAAAAAGAATGAACTATTAACAAATGCAACACTATGGACAAATCTTAAAGGCATGACAGTCTCAAAAGTTTATATAATTTATGATTTTATATATATATAATCATGAAGATAGTCTCAAAAGTTTATATAATTTATGATTCCAATCATATAATATTATAGATGAGGCAAAACCATAGGAATGAAAAATAGATCCACAGGTTCCAAAGCTTAAGGGTGACAGAGGGTTTGACTACAAAGAATCTGATGGAACTCTTCTACAGACTAATTGCAGTGATAGGTACATGAATCAATATATGCGTTAAACTCAGAACTGTATACCAAAAATGTAGTCTCCTGTATGTAAATTTAAAAACCAATATAAATAATAATAAAAATGAAATAAAATGAATCTCTTTCTTAATTTATTAAGGAATACTGTTTACATGAAGTACTTTTGTTTCTTAAGTGAAATAAGGAATTTTTAATAAACATTTACCCTCTTATCTTCTTTTACATTTTTTTAAATTAGTATTACCTCTATATACCAAATCCTTGTTGCCTATGGACTTTTAATAGGACAGTTTTATCTGTACCTACTCTATATTCTAGGAACAAGGTGAAGAAAAAAATCTTGAATCTAGGGTTTTCAGGCAGTTCAAATCCAGAATGTTGTCTCTGAACACTTTTCCCAAAAATATAAGAAGCCTCTTTTAGGATTTCTGTTGGGACAATGGGACAATCCCCACTGCCCTGAGGTGGCTAAAAGGGGATCTTCCCACCACTAAATCTTCTTCCCCTATCCTTAGATCTGTGCCCTTACTTTCCTTTCATTTTGTAACTACGGAGTAAATGACATTTCTCTGGGAAAATAACAATCCTTACATTTTCATTCTTTTCCCCATTTCCTCTTGGCTACCTAGGGAATAATGGTAAAAGCTGGAGTTCAGCGTCACCTGACATAGTGTAGTCAGAAAAGGTCTCTCAGAGGAAGTTAAATTTGATCTGTGACGTGAAAGTTGAGAAAAAGCCCTTCCTTTTCCTAAAAGCAATATGGATGGACCTGTTTAAGCACAGTATGTGTCAGTGGCAGATTCTAAGGTTAGTGGCAGTACACCTGGCAGAGATGCATTGGGCTAGACCATGTAGTTAGAGGCCATATTACAAAGTTAAGATTTTATTTCAAGTTGAAGAACAAGGAGGGAAAGCAGGATAGACAATGGAGTGGCATGATCTGATCAACATTTTAGGAGTACCTCACTCTAGTATGAAGAGAATTGATTAGAGGCAGGTAGAAACAAAAGAGTAAGCTTAGAATCAGATGGAGTTAGTAATAGGAAAGAAATGCAAGAAATTATATATATATATATATATATATGAAGAGAGAAATGGAATATTTTAAAATAAAATGCTCTGATTCAAATTCAGGCATGAGCTTGTTCCAAAATGAACCCAGCATCATTCCAGAGAGACCATCTCTCTGATTAATCTCTTCCCGTTAAAAATACATTCCCTCTCTAACCTGGGCACAAAACCTCCATCATCTTTGCCTGCATATTTCTTGTCAACTTCCAGATCCAAGTTCTGCCTAGCCCTGTAGCAACATATACTGCCTGGTACCAGTCCCACCAACACTCAAACTTTATCCACATTAGCTCTTACTTCAATCACTACAAACTCTTTCAAATTGACATCTCTACTTCCACATTGTCCTGGCTTCTATCCATCCTGCAAAACTCTGACAAATAAATGTTTGTAAATCAGGATTTTGATTATTTTTGTCTCAACTTCAAAAGAAATTACAGTTTTTAAGTATTTGGTGACTTAGATAATAATAATGGCTAAAACCTATAACTTACTTGGCACAGTTTAAGTCACACTAGCTGTATTAACTTGTTTAATGTTTCAAACAAGAAATACAGTGTAATATCTTGTCAAATTACATAGCTAAAAAGTGGCAGAAAAGGCATTCGGACTGCACGAATTGAAACCCGAGCTGGTATTCTGAACCATAACCTGTAAGACTCAGCACAGGAAGCCTAGTTCATCTTTTGCAGATTCACTTGTCATTTATTTCCTACATGAACCCTATCCTCCTAGTTTTCTCCTTGCACTCTAAACCAGCTTTGCTTCCTTGCCTATTCAGCACTGCTCTTTAGATTTAGGGGAAACAAACACATTTTTCACCCATCAAAGCCTTTATTTGGAGAAGAGCCAGGATGGCCAGGAAGAGCTGATCTCACCAAAAGACCAGACCACCAAGACGACTGGCACATTCCAAGCAGATCTTTGGAAGGACTGCACTGAGAGTGGATGGAAAGAGAAAACAGATGCTGGGCTGAAGGAGGAGGGAGCTGGGAACCCTGCATGGGGTTGCAGAGCACCAGGACTCCTTCCTGGCCCTGAGTGCCTTCGAGGGAAGGAGCAAATTAAATAAGCATTGAGACCTCAAGTCTCTCCACCACAGACCTCAAGAATTCTAGCTGCCAACGGCCCCACGACAACCAGGGACATTTGAGCTGTCAGAGAGAGCTGCTTGGAGAGCTGGAAGGGACAAGACTCCAGCCTGTGTGAACCCCAGAAAGTTTAGCAATGATAACAGCTGCAGTGGAGTACAGCCAGGGATACCCAACTTCTAAGGCTCACAACACTCCTCTAGGTGGCTTTAGCCTTTGTTGGCAGTTGTGCCTGGACAGAACAGAGCTATCTTGCCTGCGAGTTGGTGTGAGTCTGATCTGGGCATCCCCTCTATCTGCTGATATCTCCCAAGGTTCCTGCCTGGCCACAGCTTCAGATACACAACCAGGTCACCACCCAACAGCCAATACCATAATTCCTTTGCTGGCAGACCCTTACTAACCATCAGAGAGCGCAGATGGTCCCTCACTGGTGTGCACCTGCCCTCAGCCTTTTCTCACCACTTTGTGAGTGCATACACTCATCCGCAGTCTCCCCCGTTGTTTTGCTCGTGCATACGTGCAGAACTCACCATACTGCTGCCACCAGCACATGTGTGCACAAGGAACTCTTGGGATATGCGCATGTACAGACCCTGCCACCACTGGCATCCATACATGAGCATAGACAACACTGCCACTACACTGACAAATGAATTTGTTGGCACCACCTATTAGAGTGTTGTTGCTGGCACAGCCCCATCCCCCATCAAAATGCTGTTTCCAGGATCTGGGAACATCTCAGCTTCTTCGGCACACCAGATGCTCAACTTTGAGGGGCCAGAGAACAAAGCTGTAGGCCTGGTTAGAGCATGCCACTCAGGAGTGCTGAGCTGATCCTTGACCCCCTGAAATCATCTAGAAATAAAGCAAGTCAACTAAACCCAAACTTATACCATAGTCAAACACTCAAGGACATCAAATAATATATAAGCAAAAAGGTCCATACAAAGAACAGCAACTTCTATGATTAAGAGAACATGAGCCCACACAGACGAGAAAAACCAGTGCAAGAACACTGGCAACTGAAAAAGCAATAGTGTTTTCTTACCTTCAAATGACTGCACTAACTCCCCAGCAATGGTTCTTAGACAGAAATGGCTGGAATGATAGACAAATAACTCAGAACATGGATGGCAACAAAAATTATTGAAATTCAGGAGAAATTTGAAACCCAATTCAAGGAATCTAAGGAATTCAGTAAAATAATAGAAGAACTGGACGACAAAATAACCATTTTAAGAAAGAACCAAACTGATCTGATAGAGCTGAATAACTCACTACTAAAACTTTTTCATACAATTAGAAGTATTAACAGCAGGACAGACCAAGCTGAGGAGAGATCCTGGAGCTTGAAGATTGGTTCTTTGAATCAACTCAGTCAGACAAAAATTAAAAAGAATTAAAAAGATGGAACAAAACCTCTGAGAAATGTAGGATACGTAAACTGAACAAATCTACAACTCATTGACATCTCTGAAAAAGAGGAAGAGAAAGGAAGCCAGTTGGAAGACATATTGAAGGATACAGTCCATGAAAATTTCCCCAACCTTGCTAAGTAAGTCAACATTCAAATTCAAAAGAAGACATATATGAGGACAATAAACATATGAAAAAATGCTCATCATCACTGGTCATTAGAGAAATGCAAATCAAAACCACATTAAGATAAAATCTCATGCCAGTTAGAATGGCAATCATTAAAAAATCTGGAGACAGATGCTGGAGAGGATGTGGAGAAATAGGAACACTTTTACACTGATGGTGGGAGTGTAAATTAGTTTAACCATTGTGGAAGATACTGTGGAGATTCCTCAAGGATCTAGAAATAGAAATTCCAATTGACACAGCAATCCCATTACTGGGTATATACCCAAAGGATTATAAATCATTCAATTATAAAGACACATGCACACATATGTTCATAGTGGCACTGTTTACAATAGCAAAGACCTGGAACCAACCCAAATGCCCATCAATGATAGACTGGACAGGGAAAATGTGGCACATATACACCATGGAATACTATGCAGCCATAAAAAAAAAAAAAACAACGATGTGTTCGTGTCCTTTGCAGGGGCACAGATGAATCTGGAAACCATCATTCTCAGCAAACTGACACAAGAACAGAAAATCAACCACCACATGTTCTCACTCATAGGTGAGTGTTGACCAATGAGAATACATGGGCAGAGGGAGGGGAGCATCACACACTGGGGTCTGTTGAGGGCAGCTGGTGGGGGGAACAGCAGGGGGTGGGGAGGATGGGGAGCGATAACATGAGGAGAAATGCCAGATATAGGTGACAGGGGATGGATGCAGCAAACCACCTTGCCATGTATATACCTATGCAACAACCCTGCATGATCTGCACATGTTCCCCAGAACCTAAAGTATAATAAAAAAAAAAGGAAAAAAAATAGCATTCAAATTTAGGAAACATACAGAACCTCTGTAAGATGGTATACAAGATGATCATCCACAAGGCACATAATCATCAGATTCTCCAAGGTCAACATGAAAAAATACATATTAAAAGCAACTAAAGGGAAGGGGCAGGTCACACACAAAGGGAATGCAATAAAGCTAACAGCACAACTTTTAGCAGGTATCCTACAAGCCAGGATAGATTGGGGACCTATATTCAGCATCTTTAAAGAAAAGAAATTTCAAAGAAGAAGTTTATGTCCAGCCAAACTAAGCATCATAAGCAAAGAAGGAACAAAATTTTGTCCACACAAGCAAATGCTAAGGAAATTTATTACCATCATGCCTGCCTTACAAGAGGTTCTCAAGACTATTAATGACCACTACAAAAACACACTTAACTACATAAACTATTGACACTATAAAGCAACTATAGTTCCTTATAATCAAGTCTACATAACAGCTAGTTAAAAACATAATGACAGATCAAAAATGCACATATCAGTATTAGCCTTGAACATAAATGGGCTAAATTACCCACTTAAAAAACACAGAATGGCAAGTTGGATAAAGACGCAAGACCCAACTGTATGCTATCTTCAAGATGACCAACTCCATGAAAGGACTCCGAGTAAAGAGATGGAAAAAGAAAATCTATCAAGCAAACAAAAAACAAGTAAGAACAGGAGTTGCTATTCTTATTTCAAGAAGAAAAAAAAAAAAAAAAAACTTGAAACCAACAATGGTCCCAAAAAGAAAAACTAAAAACCAAAGAAGGGCACCCAGATTCATAAAACTAGTTCTGAGAGACCTACGAAGAGATTTAGATAAACATACAATAACACTGGGAGACTTCAACACCCTACTGACAGTGTTAGACAGATTGTCCAGGCAGAAAACTAACAAAGACATTTGGGACCTAAACTCGGCACTTGTCAAAATAGGCCTACCAGAAATCTACAGAACACTCCCCTGAACAACAACAGAATATGCACTCTTCTCACCTGCACATGGCATATACTCTAAAATTGACCCCATACTCCACACCATAAAGCAATTCTCAACGAATTCAAAAATCCTGAAATCAACAACACTCTGGGACTACAGGGCAATCAAAACAGAAATCAATACAAAGAAGATCTCTCAAAACCATACAATTACATGGAAATTCAACAATCTGCTCCTGAATGACTTTTGAGTAAATCATAAAATTAAGGCAGAAATGAAAAAGTTTTTTTGAAATTCATGAAAAGAAACAGAATATACCAGAATCCCTGGGACACAGCTAAAGCAATTTTAAGTTGAAAGTGTTAAATGCCCACATCAGAAAGTTAAAAAGATTTCTAATTAACAATCTAATTAATTTTTATTTTAAGTTCCAGGGTACATGTGCAGGATATGGAGGTTTGTTACCTGGGTAAATGTGTACCATGGTGGTTTGCTGCACCTATCAATCCATCACCTAGGTATTAAACCCAGCATGCATTAGTTATTTTTCCTAATGCTCTCCCTTCCCCAACACCATCACCCAACAGGCCCTAATATATGTTGTTTTCTTCCTTGTGTCCATATGTTCTCATTGATCAACTCCCACTTATATGTCAGAGCATGTGGTGTTTGGTTTCCGTTTCTGTGTTAATTTTCTGAGGATAATGACTTCCAGCACCAACCATGGCTCTGCAAAGGACATGATCTAATTCCTTTTTATGGCTGCATAGTATTCCATGATGAAAAAGTGCTACATTCTTTTATTCAGTTTATCATTGATGGTCATCTGTGCTAATTCCATGTCTGCTACTGGAATAGTGCTGCGATAGTGCCCATGTTTGTATCTTTATAACACAATGATTTATATACATTTGAGTATATACCCAGTAATGGGATTGCTGGGTCAAATGGTATTCTTGTTCCAGATCTTTGAGGGATTGCTGCACTGTATTCCACAATGGTTGAGCTGATTTATATTCCCACTAATGGTGTAAAAGCATTCCTATTTCTGTGCAACCTCACCAAAATCTGTTGTGTCTTGACTTTTTAATCACCATTCAGACTGGCATGGATGGTATCTCATTCTGGTTTTGATTTTCATTTCTCTAATGATCAGTGATGTTTCAGATTTTTTCTTTCTTTCTTTTTTTAAGATGGAGTCTCACTTTGTCACCAGGCTGCAGTACAATGGGACAGTCTCAGCTCACTGCAACCTCCACCTCCTGGGTTCAAGTGATTCTCCTGCCTCAGCCTACCAAGCAGCTGGGACTACAGGCATGAGCTACCACACCTGGCTTATTTATACATTTTTCATAAAGGTGGGGTTTCATTATATTGGCTAAGCTGGTCTCCAACTCCTGACCTCATGTTCTGCCCAACTCAGTATCCCAAATTCCTGAGGGATTACAGGTGTGAGTCACTGCACCCAGCCTCAGCCTTTTCTCATATGTTTTTTGGTCATGTGAATGTCTTCTTTTGAGAAGTGTCTGATCATATCCTTTGCCCACTTTTTATGGGGTAGTTTGGTTTTTTTCTTGCAAATGTACTTAAGTTCCTTGTAATTTTGGGATATTAGACCTTTGTCAGATGAATAAATTGCAAAGATTTTCTTCCACTCTGTAAATTGCCTGTTTGCTGATTATAGTTTTTTTTTCCTTTTTTTGCTGTGCAGAAGCTCTTAAGTTTAATTAGATCCTGTTTCTCAATTTTTTCTTTTGTTGCAATTGCTTTTGGTAATTTCATCATGAAATCTTTGTCTATGCCTTTGTCCTAAATGATATTGCCTAGATTTTTCTTCAAGGGTTTTTATAGTTTTGGGTTTACATTTAAGTCATTAGTCCATCTTGAGTTAATTTTTGCATAAGGTGTAAAGAAGGGATCCTGTTTCAACTTTCTGTACATGGCTAACCAGTTATCCCAGCACCATTTATTAAATAGGGAATCCTTTCCTCATTGCTTGTTTTTGTCAGGTCTGTCAACGATCAGATAGTTATAGATGTGTGATTGTATTTCTGAGTTCTCTACTCAGTTTCATTGGTTGATGTGTCTGTTTTTGTACCCATACCGTGCTGTTTTGTTTACTGTAGCCTTGTTGTATAGTTTGATGCCTACAGCTTTGTTCTTTCTGCTTAGGATTGTCTTGGCTATACAAGGCCTTTTTTGGTTCCATATGAATTTTTAAATAGTTTCTTCTAATTCTGTGAAGAATGTCAATTGTAGTTTAATGGAAATAACATTGAATCTATAAACTACTTTAAGCAATATGGCCATTTTCACAATATTGATTATTCCTATGCATGTGCATGGAATGTTTTCCCATCTGCCTCTGTCATCTCTGATTTCCTTGAGCAGTGATTTGCAATTCTTCCTGAAAAGGTCCTTCACTTCCCTTGTTAACTGTATTCCTAGGTATATCATTCTCTTTGTAGCATTGTAAGAGTTCATTCATGATTTGGATCTCTATTTGCCTGTTGTTGCTGTATATAAATTATTTTGACCTTTGTACATTAATTTTGTATCCTGAGACATTGCTGAAGTTACTTATCAGCTTAAGAAGTTTTAGGCTGAGAAGATGGGGTTTTCTAGATATAGGATTATGCTGTCTGCAAACAATTTGACTTCCTGTCTTCCTATCTGAATGTGCTTTAGTTTCTTCTCTTGCCTGGTTGTCCGGGCCAGAAATTCCAATACTACATTGAATAGGAGTCATGAGAGAGAGCATCCTTGTCTTGTGCCAGCTTTCAGGGGGAATGCTTTTAGGGTTTTTCCATTCAGTATGATATTGGCTGTGGGTCTGTCAGAAATGGCTCTTATTATTTTGAGGTATGGTCCTTCAATACCTAGTTTATTGAGAGTTTTTAACGCAAAGAAATGTTGAATTTTATCTAAGACCTTTTCTGACTCTTTTGAGATAATTTTGTGGTTTTTGTCTTTAGATCTGCTTATGTGATAAATTACATTTATTGACTTGCATATGTTGAACCACCCTTGCATCTACGGCATGAAATCAACTTTTTCATTATGGATAATTTTTTTCATGTGCTACTAGATTTGGTTTGCCAGTATTTTATTGAGAATTTTGCATTCACGTGCATCATGGATATTGGCCTGAAGTTTCCTTTTTTTGTTGTTGTATATCTACCAGTGTTTTGGTATCAGGATAATGGTGGGCTCATAGAATGAGTTGAGGAGAAATTCCTCCTCTTCAATCATTTGAAATAGTTTCAGAAGAAAGTATTTAAGTGTATCTGCTGCTCTTTGTACATCTGGCAGAAATCAGCTGTAAATCTATCTGGTCCTGGCCTTTTTTTTTTTTTTTGGTTGGTAGGCTATTTATTACAGCCTTAATTTTCAAACTTGTTATTGTTCTATTCAAGGATTCTAATTCTTTCTGGTTCCATCTTGGGAAGGGTGTATGTGTCCAGGGATTTATCTATTTCTTCTAGATTTTCTAGTTTATTTGTATATAGCTGTTTACAATATTCTCTGATGGTCATTTGTATTTCTGTGGCATCAGTGGTGATATCCCCTTTATCATTTTTTATTGTGTCTATTTGATTATTCTTCTTTTTCTTCTCTATTAGTCTATATAGTGTTCTATTTCATTAATTTGTGAAGGATTTTTTTTGTGTGTGTATCTCTATCTCCTTCAGTTCCACCCTGAGCTTGGTTATTTCTTGTCTTCTGCTAGCTTTGCAGTTTGTTTGCTCTTAGTTCTCTAGCTCTTTTAGTTGTTACATTAAGCTGTCAATTTGAGATCTTTCTAGCTTTTTGATGGGGCCATTTAGTGCTATAAATTTCCCTCTTAATATTGCTTTAACTGCATCCCAGAGATTCTGGAACATTGTCTCTTTGTTCTCATTGGTTTCAAAGAACTCCTTGATTTCTACCTCAATTTCATTATATACCCAGGAGTCATTGAGGGCAGATTGCTCCAATTTCCATGTGGTTTTGAGTGGGTTCTTAATCTCGTGTTCAAATTTGATTGTGCTATGGTCTGAGAGACTGTTATGATTTCAGTTCTTTTGAATTTGATGAGGAGTTATTTGCTTCCAATTATGTGATCAATTTTAGATTAAGTGCCATGTGGCACCAGGAAAATTGTATATCCTGTTGTTTTGGGGTTGAGAGTTCTGTAGATATCTATCAGGTCCACTTGATTCAGAGCTGAATTCAATTCCTGAATATCTTTGTTAATTTTCTGTCCTGATGATCTGTCTAATATTGATAGTGGGTTGTTAAAGTCTCTCACTATTGTCTAGGAGTCTAAGTCTCTTTGTATGTCACTAAGAACTTGTTATATGAATCTGGGTGATCCTGCATCAGGTCCATATATATTTATGATGGTTAGCTCTTCTTCTTCCCCCTTAAAAGCTAGCAGTCTTAAGAGATTTATTCATTACCATGAGAACAGCACAGAAAAGACCTTCCCCCATGATTCAATTAACTCCCAAAATTCAAGATGAGATTTGGGTGGGGGGGGCACAAACCAAGACATATCATTCCACCCTTGGCCCCTTCCAAGTCTCATGTCCTCACATTTCTAAACCAGTCATGCCTTCCCAACAGTCCCCTGAAGTCTTATTTCAGCATTAACTCAAAAGTACAACATCTCATCTGAGACAAGGCAATTTCCTTCTGCCATGAGACTATAAATTCAAAAGCAAGTTAGTTACTTTCCAGATACTATAGGAGCACAGGCATTTGGTCATATACAACCATTCCAAATTGGAGAGAACGGCCAAAACAAAGGGGCTACAGGCCCCATACAAATCCAAAATCCGGCAAGCAGTCAAATCTTAAAGCTCCACAATGATCTCCTTTGACTCCATGTCTCATATCCAGGTCACACTGATCCAAAAGGTGGGTTCCCATGGTCTTGGGCAGCTCCACCCCTGTGGCTTTTCAAGGTACAGCCTCCCTCCCAGCTGTTTTCATGGGCTGGCATTGAGTATCTGTGACTTTTCCTGGTGTATGGTGCAAGCTGTTGGAGGATCCATCATTCTGGGGGCTGAAGAATGGTGGCCCTCTCCTCACAGGTCCACTAGGTAGTGCCCCAGTAGGGACTCTGTGTGGGGGCTCCCACCCCACATTTTCTTTCCACACTGCCCTAACAGAGGTTCTCCATGAGTACCACCCCCTACAACAAACTTCTCCTGGACATCCAGGCATTTCTATACATCTGAAAGCCAGGTGGAGGTTCCCAAATCCCAATTTTTTATTTCTGTGCACTTACAGGCTCAACACCATGTGGAAGCTGCCAAGGCTTGGGGCTTGGACCCTCTGATGTCATGGTCTGAACTTTATATTGGCCCCTTTCAGCCACAGCTGGAGCAGCTGGGACACAAGGCACCCAGTCCCTATGCAGCACACAGCACTGGGACCCGGGACTCAGCCTACAAAATCATTTTTTCCTCCTAGACCTGCAGGTCTGTGATGGAAGGGGCTGCTATGAAGACCTCTGAGAGACATTTTCCCCACTGCCTTGTGGATTAACATTCAGCTCCTTATTATGCAACTTTCCCCAGCTGGCTTGAATTTCTCCTTAGAAAATGGAATTTTTTTTTCTATTGCATTGTCAGGCCGCAAATTTTCTGAATTTTTATGCTCCATTTCCCTTATAAAACTGAATGCCTTTAATAACATCCAAGTCACGTCTTGAATGAATGGTTTACTGCTTAGAAGTTTCTTCTGCTGGATACTCTAAATTACCTATCTCAAGTTCAAAGTTTCACAAATCTCTAGGGCATGGGAAAAATGCCGCCAGTCTCTTTGCTAAAACATACGAGTCATCTTTGCTCCAGTTTCCAACAAGCTCCTCTTCTGCATTTGAGACCATCTCAGCCTGAATTTCATTGTCCGTATCATCATCAGCATTTTGGTCAAAATTATTCAACAAGACTCTAGGTATTTCCAAACTTTCCCACATTTTTCTTTCTTCTTCTAAGCCCTCCAAACTGTTCCAATCTCTGCCTGTTACCCAGTTCCAAAGTCACATCAACATTTTAGGTTATCTTTTTGGCATTGACCCCCTCTCAGTACCAATTTACTGTGTTAGCCTGTTTTCATGCTGCTAATAAAGATATACCTGAGACAGGGCAATTTGCAAAATAAAGAGGCTATGCATTTATAATTCCATGTGGCTGGGGAGGTCTCACAATTATGGCAGAAGGTGAATAGCATATCTCACAT
Source organism: Sapajus apella (assembly GCF_009761245.1). NCBI lineage: Eukaryota > Metazoa > Chordata > Mammalia > Primates > Cebidae > Sapajus > Sapajus apella. The sequence continues at coordinate 11,352,449 of NW_022436982.1, forward strand.
GGTGACAGACAAGAGGAAGAGATTGTGTAGGGAATCTCCCTCTTAAAAACCACCAGATCTTGTGATACTTATTCACTATCATGAGAAAAGCACAGGAAAGACCTGCCCCCATGATTCAGTTATCTTCCATCAGGTCCCACCCACAACATGCAGGAATTCAAGGTAAGATTTGGGTGGGGACACAGCCAAACCATATCAGCAAGCAGTATGATTCTATACCTAGAAAAACTACAGTCTCTGCCCAAAGGCTCCTAGATCTGATAAACATTTTCAGCAACATTTCTGGATACAAAAATCAATGTACAAAATCAGTACCATTTCTATACACCAGTAACATCCTAGATTAGAGCCAACTTAAGAACACACTCCCATTCACAATAGCCACCAAAAGAACTGAATACTTAAGAAGACAGCTAACCAGAGAGGCAAAAGAGCTCTACAATGAGCATTACAAAACACTGCTAAAAGAAATCAGAGACAACACAAAGAAAAACATTCCATTCCCTTGGATAGGAAGAATCAATATTCTTAAGATGGCCATGCTGTCCAAGGCAATTTACAGAGTCAATGCTATTCCTATCAAACTACCAACAACATTTTTCACAGAATTAGGAAAAAAAAAACCTATTCCAAATTTCTTATGGAACCAAAAAATTTATGAAACAACCAAAACAATCCTAAGCAAAATGCACAAAGCTGGAGGCGTCATACTATTCAGCTTCAAACTATACAAGGGTACAATAACCAAAACAATGTTGTATTGGTATAAAAACAGACACATAGACCAATAGTACAGAATAGAGAGTGCAGCAACAATGCTGCACACCTGAAACCCTCTGCTCTTGGATAAAGTTGACAATAAAAAACAATGGGAAAAGGATTCCCTGTTTAATAAATGATGCAGGAATAACTAGCTAGCCATATGCAAAGGATTGAATTTGCACTCCATCCTTTTATCACAAACAAAAATCAGCTCACGATCGATTAAAAATTTAAATGTAAAACCTAAAACTATAAAAACCCTGGAAGAAAACCTGGGACATGACAAAGACCCCAAAAGCAATTTCCATAACAAAAAAAAATTGAAACGTTGGACCTAATTAAACTAAGGAGTTTTTGCACATCAAAAGAAAATATCAACAGAGTAAACAGGCCACCCACAAAATGGTAGAAAATATTTGTAAACTATGCATCAAAGAAAGATCCCATACCCAGCTTCTACAAGGAACTTAAACAAATTTACAAAAATACCCTTATTTAAAAATGGGCAAAAGAATACACAGACACTCCTTAAAAGACATACACACAGCCAACAAGCATATTAAAAATGCTCAGTATCATTAATCATTAGAGAAATGCAAATCTACACATCAAAATCATACTGAGATGCCATCTCACCCATCATAATGGCTGTTATTAGAAACTCAAAAAATAACTGATGCTTGTGAGGTTGCAGAGAAAAAGTGAACACTTTTAACCATTGGTGAAAATGTAAACTAAGCCACTGTGAAAAGCAATTTGGAAATTTCTCCAGGAACTTAAAACAAAAATGCCATTTGACCCAGCAATCACATTACTGTGTATATACCCAAAGAAATATAAATTATTTTATCACATAGACACATGCATGCATATGTTCACTGCAGCACTATTCAAAGTAGCAAAGACAAGGAATCAACCTAAATGCCCATCAATGGTAGACTAGATAACGAAAATGTGATACATATACATCATGGAATTCTAAGCAGCCATAAAAATGAATGAAATCATGTCCTTTGCAGCTGGAGGCTATTATCCTGAGGTAACTAATGCAGGAATGGAAAAACCAAGTACTGCATGTTTATCTTACAAATGGGAGTTAAATATTGAGTAAACATGAACACAAAGAAGGGAATAATAGACTTTGGGGCCTACTTGAGGGCAGAAGATGGGAGATGATGAGAATGGAAAAACTATCAGGTACTATGCTTATTACCCGGTTGACAAAATAATCTGTACAACATACACTTATGACATGCAATTTACCCATGTAGCAAACCTAAAAATATACACCTGAATCTAAAATACAAGTTAGAAAAAAGAAGAGCAAGGAGCCCCAGAGACACAGATTTTACTTCCGATGACAATTTAAAAAGCCTTTATCTGACCTTCATTCACTCAAAATATATTCATGTATCAGTCTTAATTGAGGGATACATCTGTGAAAAAATAAATTAGAGCCAACCCTGTGAAGCTTATGTTCTAGTAGCATATAGGCATATAATAAGGGAATGAAAAAAAATGGAATAATGATGCGTTAATTTTGGAACAAATAATATAAATAAATTTAAATTTTAAATATTCCATTTTTACTTTCAAAATATATTTCAAGTCTGTCTTTTTATAATTCCTGTTATTATCTTTATCATACTGTATAAAAGGAACAAGTGTCATGGAAAAATAAAAACACACAGAGTTAAGACGATCAAAATATACAATGGGAGTAGTGAGTTTGGGGAGATTGGCTGCAAGACAATTTTCAAGGTAGGTCTCATGGAAAAGGGGTGATTTGATCAAAGACTTAAGGAGGTATGGATGCCGTCTATATGGAAAATACAAGAATGAGCACACCAGAAAATGGGAGCAGTAAGTCCTAAGCTCCTAAGTTGAGAATGCTTGAAGTATTCAATGACTCTCAAAGAGGCCAGAAAGCTAGAACAAAATGAGCCAGATGAGAAAAAGAAAGATGAATTCAAGTGGTACTCAGAAACCAACTTATGCTGGGTCTCATTGGCCTTGGTAAAAACTCTATTTTATTCCGTGTATGGTGGGAAGCTACTTCATGCAGAATTTGAGTAGACTTGGGATATGACCTGATGTAAACATTAAAAGACTCACTAATTGTGGTGTTGAGAATAGACTTTGGGGGCAAAGATGGAAATAAGTAGACCAGTTACAAAGCTGAAAAAAGTATCCAAGTGACACATAATGGAAGCTCAAACTAATATGGTAAAAGTGGTATATAATATGTATTTAATTATATATTTAATATTTTAATTAAATAATATACATTTAATATATAATACAATTAATTTCTGTGTTATATATTATATATAATATATCCTGTATACTATATATTACATTATGTATATTTTTTTATATATACATATATATATGACAGAGAGAGATACAGAGAGAGGGAGTTTGTAAGCGTAAAAAAAAGAACATAACCTGAGATTCGTTCTTAACACAATTTTAACTGTACACGGCAGTATTTTTAATTGGATCTATGTTGTTGTTGTGCAGGTCTCTAGAACTTTTTCAATGAAAATACTGAAATGACTGAAAAGCCCATTGAACAGCCCCATTTCTTCCTATCCCCAGACTATGGCAACCACAATTCTACTTTCTGCTACTGTGAGTCTGGTTACCTAGACACCTCATATAAATGGAATCCTGCAGTATTTGTCCTTCTGTGACTGGCTTATTTCACTTAGAATAAGGTCCTCATAATTCATCAGTGTTGTAGCATATGACAGCATTTCCCTCTTTTTTTAGGTAAAATAACATTTCATTACATTATATATACACACGTACATATACATTATATAGTTATATATATTATGTAGTTTTATATAGATAATAAATATATGCATATATACATGCCACATTTTGTTTATCCAGTCATCAATAAACATTTAGATTGTTTTCACCTCTTGGCTAATGTAAATAATGCTGTATTAAATGTGGGAGTGCAACTATCTTCTAAATCCTCTTTTCAATTCTTTCGTACTAAATACTCAGAAGTGAAATTACTGGATCATATATGGTGTTTTATTTTTATTTTTTTGAGAACATTCATAGTGTTTTCCATAGCAGCTGCATCATTTTACATTTCCACCAACACTGCAAGAAGAGTTCCTATTTCTTCACATCCATATCAGTACTTGTTATTTTCTGTCTGTTTCGATTTGTTTATAATGGCCATCCTAATAGAAACCTTTCTGCTTCTTTCTGATTTGCATCCTTTTTGTTTATTTTCTTGCATAGTTTATCTGGCCAAGTCTTCTAGTACAGGTTGATTATTCCTAGTCCAAAAATTCAAAATCTGGAATGTTACAAAACATAAAACATTTTGAACACCAACATGATGTCACAAATGGGAAACTCCACACCTAATCTCATGTACACAAACTTTGCTTCATAAACAAAATTATTACAAATATATAAAATCATCTTTATGTATGTATATAAGAAATAATGTTCTTGTGTAGGACTTGAGTTCCATCCCCACGATATCTCATTATACAGATTCAAAAATATTACAAAATCCAAAATCCAGAACACTTCTGACACCAAGCATTTCAGAAAAGGGATATCCAAACTGTTTGGTTTTGAATAGAAGTGGTAAGAGCTACCTTGTACTGTCCTCTATCTTGAATGGAAAGCTTTCAGTTTTTCATCATTGAATATGATGTTTACTCTGGGCTTTTCATATACAATCTTTGTTACGTTAAGGTAATTTCCTTCTATTCCTAGTTTTGTTAGTATTTTATCATGAAAGTGTGTTGAATTTTGTTAAACGCTTTTTCCTATTCTCTTTCCAGTTTTTACAACCAAGAATGTCTTTCTCAGGGACATTAGAGCCATCTGTTTGAAATGTAATCATCAAGAAAGATAGCAGCCCTATCTCGTAGTCTCTCGGGGAGAGCAAGTACCAAATTTTGATAAGTGCTGAGTAGCAAACACAAATGACCTAATCACTTTGACCAACCTCTCCACTAAAGTTCATCCTCCACTACTTCTCCAATAGCATACCCAGCTCTTGAAAATCCTCCTGCCTTTTGTTTCAGCTCAAGCAGACATTGATTCAGTTCAATCTCTCTCCCTTATTGCAAAAGCCTTGATACCTATTGCAGTGATCTTCCTCCTTGTCTAACTGGTCTGCTGTAAATTTTCTTTGACACAAGCGAGCAAGAAACAAAGTAAAGAGAATGTGATAGAAGCCAAGTAAAGAATGAGTAGCAAGAGAAAGTAACTGATTGTATTAGTCCATCCTTGTGTTGCTATAAAGAAATAACTGAGGCTGAGTAACTTATTTTAAAAAGAGGTTTAATTTGCTCAAAGTTCTACAAAGTATACAGAAAGCATAATGCAAGCATCTGCTTCTGGTAGGGGCCTCAAGAAGCTTACAATCATGGCAGAAAGCAAAGGCAGAGGATGTGTATCGCGTGATGAGAGCAGGAGCAAGAGAGAGCAAGGGAGAGGTGCCAAATTCCTTTTAAAAAACAGCTCTCACATGAACTAACAGAGTGAGAACTCCTTTATTACCCTAGGGACAGCACCAAGCTATTCATGACAAGTCCAACCTCATAACCCAAACACCTCCCATTAGGCCCCATGTCCAACAATGGGAATCACGTTTCAACATCAGATGTGGAAGAGACAAACGTTCAAACTTTATCACTGACCAAATGCATTTGATTAGTGAGTACAAATGAAAGACTAATAAATTTAGCAATAAGAAGGGCATTGCTAACTTTGAGAAGTATTGGCTTTACAATGGTTGAAATAAAAGCCTGATAAGTGTAAATTTGAAAGAGAACGGAAATAGATAACACTTTACAGGAGAAGTACTGCAAATGGGGGCATAAAAATGGTTAGTATCTGGAAGGGGAAACTTAAGAAATATAAAAACGAGTAGTAGCTGGAAGAAGAAACTCGTTTCAGAATTATGAAAATAAGTTTATTCAAATAGTTATTTGAAAGTGCAAAACTTAGTTGCTTAAATGTTAAGTTTTAGATGCTGAATGACTTTAGACATTTTAAGATATATTTTATGTAAATATTATGTTAAATGTTTAAGGAAAACTACTAAGAAAAAAATCCACTTCCAAATGAACAAAATAAAATAATTAAATTGAAAAAATTATGTACCTAATTGAATGCAAGAAAAAAGTAAAAAGAAAAAATAGGCAAAAATCAGGATAGCAAAAAGAATACACAAATGAGATATAAATGAGATAATTGAACAATCATGAGTTCTTTCAGGTTGAATTTATTTAAAATTAATTTATTTAATTGCATTGTAATCTGAAACCAGGTTCTCTCAATACCACTACGTTAGAAATAAATAGTATAAATGTTAGTAATAAAAGTTTGAAAATAAAATGATGCATATCAAAATAATCCATGACTAAAACATTGAATCATGTTTATGAATTGCTAAAAAGGGAAAGCTAAAAACATTTACAACTAATGATAATAAAAGTAATAACTATAAAACAAAAAAAAATGGTATAGGCATACAATTTTATTACACTTCATTGTATTGTGATTTCCAAATACTGTCTTTTTTTTCCCCCCCACAAAATGAAGGTTTGTGGCAACTCTGCCTTGAGTAATTCTTTTGGTGCCATTTGTGCTCAATTTCTGTCTCAATTTGTGTCTCTGCATCACATGTTGGTTATTCTCCCAATATTTCAAACTATTTCATTATTATTTTGTTTCTTATAATGACCTGTGACCAATGATCTTTGATCTTTGATGTTACTATTGTAATTGTATTGAGACTTCACAAATGCACCTACATGAGACAGTGAACTTAACTGATAAATGTTTTATGTATTCTGACAACTCTACACACTGGCTGTTCCCCTATTTCTTTCTCTCTCCTCAGGCCTCCCTGTTCCCCAAGACACAATAATATTAAAACTACGCCAGTTAATAGCCCAACAAAGACCTTCAGGGTTCAAACAAAAGGAAGGGTCATACATCTCTAACTTTAAATTAAAAGGCAGACAATCATGTCTTAGTGTGGAAGACAATCTCAAAAGCTGAGATAGGCAAAAGATCGACCTCTTGTGCCAAACAGTTAGCCAAGTTGTGAGTACTAAAGCAAAGTCTTTGAAAGAGACCGGGAGTAGTACTCTAGTGAATGCATGGATGACAACAAAGTGAAACGGGCTTACTATTGATATATAAAGTTGATAGGTCTCAATAGAAGATCAAGCCAACTACAACATTTCCTTAAACACAAATCTAATCCAGAGTAAGGCCCTAACTCTCTTCAATTCTGTGAAGGCTAATTAAAGAAGTAAAGAAGCTATAGAATGAAAGTTTGAAGCTAACAGAGGTTGCTTCATGAGACTTAGGAAGCCATCTCCATAACAAAAAAGTGCAAGGTGAAGCAACAAGTGCTGATGTAGAAGCTGTAGCAAGTTATCTAGATCTAGCTAAGACAATCGATAAAGGTGGCTACACAAAACCACAGTTCTCGATTGGAAGGAGATGCTAGCAAGAGAGGAGAAGTCAATATTTGGCTTCAAAGCTTCAAAGAACAGGCTGAATCTCTTGTTAGGGGCTAATGCAACTGGTGACTAAGTTGAAGCCAATGTTAATCTATCATTCTGAAAACCATAGAGCCCTTAAGCATTATGCTGTATTTATTCTTCCTGTGCTCTATAAATGGAACAATAAAGCCTGGATGACAACACGTCTACCTATCGCATGGCTTACTGAATATTTTACTCAGTTCTCTTTATTGTTGAGACTTACTCCTCAGGGAAAAAAAAAAAAAGATTTCCATCAAAATATTACTGCTTATTAACAGCAAAGGTCACCTAGGATCTCTGATGGAGATGTAGAAGGAGATAAATGTTGTTATGCTTATCAAAACGGCATACATTCAGAAGGCCATGGATCAAGAAGTAATTTATATTTTTAAGTATTATTACTTAAGAAATATATTTTGTAAGGCCAGAGCTGCCATAGATTGTGATTCCCATGATGGATCTGGGCACCGTATCCATCCAGAAAGTATTCACCATATTGATGCCATTAAGAACATTCATGATTCATGGGAGGAGGTAAAAATATCAACATTAAAAGAAGATTTGAAGAAGCTGATTTCAACCCTCATGGATGTCTTTGAGGGGCTCAAGATTTCAGTGGAGAAAGTAACTGCAGATGTTGTGAAAAGGATTAAGAGAACTAGAAGTGGAGCCTGAGGATATGACTGAATTGCTGCAATCTCATGCTGAACTTGAACAGATGAGGAGTTGCTTCTTTGGAATAAGCATAAAAAGTGCTTTCTTGAGATGGAATTTACTGCCAGAAAAAAATGCTTTGAACATTGTTAAAATTACAACAATGGATTTTGAACATTACATAAACCCAGCTGGTAAGGTTGTTTAAGCATTTGAGTGGATTTTCTTTACTTCTGAAAGAAGTTCTACTCTGGGTAAAATGCTATCCAATAGCATCACATACTGCAGGGAAATCTTTCATGAAAGGAAAAGTCAATCAATAGGGCAAATTTCATTGTTATTTTAAGAAATTACCACAGCCAGCCCAACCTTCAGCAAGCATCACCCTGAGCAGTCAGCAGTGATGAACATGGAGGCAGCCCTCCACCAGCAAAAGTTTATGACAGGCTGAAGCCTCAGATGATTGTTAGTGTTTTTAGCAATAAAACATTTTCTAATTAAGATAGGTACATTATTTTTTCACATTTAATAGACTACTTTTACATGTACCAGCAAACCAAAAATTTGTGTGACTTGCTTTATTGTGGTTTTTACTTCATTGTGATAGCTTGAAACCAAACCCACAATATCTTCAGGTATACCTATAAGAACATTTATACTCTTAAATAAATTTCTTAAATAGCAACATGACTTTTTAAATACATCAGTTATATATTCAACTCAGAACCAGGAAAAGAATCATAGAGTTAAAGAAGAAGAAGAAAAATAAAATATAATAAAATCAAAGAAATAATAGAAATTGTTAAAGTTTTAATGAAACCTGTCTTAGTTGGCTTTGGCTGCTATAACAAAATGCCACAAATCAGGTAGCTTATAAACAGCAGAAATTTATTTCTCATAGTTCTGAAGGCTGGAAATTCAAAATTAGGTTAACAGCATGGTTAGGTTCTGGTGAGGGCCTTCTTCTGAGTTGCAGACTGCCAATGTCTCATTGTACCATCACATGGTGGAAAGCAGTGCAGAGAATAAAAGCACTCTCATGTGACCCTTTTATGGGCATAAATTTCATTCATGAGGACTACACCTTTATGACCTCATCTACTCCTAATTACATCTTGCAGGCACCACCTCTTAATATCATAGCACTAGAGATTAGATCTCAACATAAGAATTTTAGAGAGACACAAACATTCAGTCCATAAAGTTATTCTTGGAAATGGTTAATGAGATAGACAAATCTCATGCAGTTTGTTTCAAGTATGCAAAAGAAACAAAAAACTAACAATATTGAAGTATTGGGACAAAAAAATTCTGTAGCGGGACTGCTTTCTTCTTTATCATTTGATGCCCACCTACGTTGGGCCATCTTTCACTTTTCAGACTTGGAAAAAACACCACACTAATGGTTTGGTGCCTGGATTTCTGGGAGATTATTGAGAAGCAGGCTTATACAACTCAGAAGTGTGGTGTTGATAGCTCTCCCTTCTTTCTTTCCTATGGATTCCTCCAAGGTAGAGTTCTTTCTGGTGAGTTTTCTGGAGAAGCACTGTGAGTTTAGACATCATCTAAGAAATATGCTACCTATATGGGGACAACCTGGGCTATATATCACATCTCCTTTTCTTTGCTTCCCTTTTACCCTCTCTACTTTCTTTGAATCTTTCACATAAAATGTTAGCAACTTAATACCTCAAATTCAGCTTTATAGAAAAACCATTCCAGGACCATTGGGACTAATAAGGGTATCTTACAACAAATATAGTAGAGACATAAAAATAAAGTAATGCTAGAAGTAATTTTAAGTAAACATGTTTAAAATCTTACATAGAAATTTTTCAAGACAAATATAAATTCCTAAAGTCATCCTATTTATAGAAGTCCTGACTAAACCATTAACAATCCCTTTAAGAAGATACAAGTAAAGTCTATTCCCAAAGAATGACCTAAAAAAAATAAATACAGCTTTACAGATGATTTTACAAACCCTCAACAAATGAAAAAATCTTTGTGCAAAATTTCTTTAATTAAAAAAGAAAGGTATGTGCAAATACCTTGAAAGAAAAACCAGAGAATAATCAGAAAAGGAAAAGAGTAACTCATTGTCACTTATATATACAGACACAAAATATCCAAAATAATATTCAATCATACATAAATATTTTTATACTAAATAACATTTATTTCAAATAATAAAAGGTAGTTCAACATCTGAAAAGCTATCACTATAATCTGCTACATTGCCTCATTATGAAAGAAAAACGCAAAGCCAGGTATGGTAGCACGCAACTGTAATCTCAGCAACTAGGTAGGCTGAGACAGGAGGATCACATGAGCTCCAGAGTTCAAGACCAGCCTGGGAAACACAGCAGTGAGACCTAGTCTCTAAGAGAAAATGAAGGGAAAAATACAATAGATACATAGAAAAAATCCATTCATATAATCTAAAACTTATAACTAGTTGTTACAGAAATATAAAGTCCCACCATTCTTGCCCACATTTGGAACAACTCAACAGGCAGTTTCAACTCTAAAGCTATGGGATTGGCTAAGGGCTAGGCTGGGACAAGGGTGAGGCAAGTGAAGCATCTAGGGCAGAATATTTGGAGCACTCTCAGGGTTGTGCAAGTGCAATCCTTCACTTGTTGACCCTATGTGTGTACAACTCTGATAGCCAATGTCTCCTTGAATTTTACACCCTAGCTGCCTTCTCTTTTAATTCACACTTGTCTCTGCCATACTTTTTTTTAATAATTATAAGCCTATCCCAGATCAACTGGAGAGAACACAGCTCTTTTGGTTTTTTGAGAGAGTTTCACTCTTGTCACTCAGGCTAGAGTGCAGTCGCAGATCTCAGTTCACTGCAACCTCTGCCTCCTAGGTTCAAACGTTTTCCTGCCTCAGTCTCTCAAGGAGTCGGGATTACAGGTGCCTGCTTCCACACTGGCTGATTTTTGTACTTTTAGTAGAGATGAAGTTTCATCATGTTGGCCAGGCTGGTCTCGAACTCCTGACCTCAGTTGACTGCCTGCCTCAGCCTCTCAAAGTACTGGGATTACAGACATGGGCTACCATGCCCAGCCAAGCACAGCTCTTAATGGAGGGCTGTTAAAGTATATTGTAAGAAAAGCATGTGGAATCAGAGAAATGTTGCAGCCATCTTTGAAAAATAGAATTTGCCCCATTGACATTATCAAAGTTCCTAAGGGTGAGACAAATCAGTTACTTTCATAAACTGCCAGTGATAATGCAGTTTGGTTCAGTGACTCAGGAGGACAATTTGGAACAATCAAAAGGCATATACCATTTAATATAGTATTTCCCCTACTGTTTTCCCTATATACTTAAATAAATACATTTATTAAAAATTGTGATATTTTAAAAGGAAATAGTCTAAATCTTCCTCAATAAAGTATGACATTATGATTATATATACATATATACCTATACATACATATATGTTTTCATTCACAGTACCTAGCTTATACTTTCATAACCATTGTTGGAGTATTTTGTTATAATGTTGGGGTAATTTGGGCCTGAGAAGCAGACCTCAGGAAACAAAATCTCTCTCTGATCCTTTCCTGTACTCCTTTTACCTGCCCAAGGCAGGACTTTAATCTGGTTTTGGGTCATAAGACCCTCATTCCAGAAAGGGTCCTGCTGGAGGAAGGACCCTGGGGAGGAAGGAATGTTGCACAGAGAGACTAAGAAGGATCTGAACAGTCAGGACTTGCTGGGTTTAGATCATACCCTTTTCATCCCATTACATTTTGACACAATTGTCCATGCTTCAGTCAAACAATAGGTCTCCATAAAGACCCAAATGACAGAGTTTGGTGATTCCGGAAAGCTGACCGGGTGATTCCTCCAGGTCTCTGGAGGATAGCATACCCAGGGAGAGCGTGAAAGCTCCCTGCATCTTCTCCCATAACTTACCTTATGCATCTCTTTATCTGTAGTCTTTGTACTATCCTTTCTAATAAACTGGCAAAAATAAGTTTTTCCCTGAGTTCTGTGAGATGCTCCAGCAGATGAATCAAACCCAAAAAGAAGGTCATGGGAATCACAAACTGAAGTCAGTCAATCAGACGTTTCAGGGGCCCAGACTTGCAACTGGTGTCTGGGGTAATGGATCTGCCATGGCGACAGGGCCTGAAACCTGTGGAATCTGACACTATCTCTACGTAAAGTATCTGAATTGAATTGGAGGGCACCCAGCTTGTGTCTGCTGCTTAGTGTGTGAGGAAAAATCCCCATATATTTGGCCACAGAATTCTCCTTCTGTGATGTTTGTATTGGTGTAAGAGCAGAGAAATAAACACAGTTTTAGAGAGTTTTGCCCTATAGAGAAAGAAAGAAAATAACACTTGTATGATTGAATATTATAAATTATTTTTTAAAACAAAGAGAAACTACACATACGTACACAATGAATTGATCTCAAACCAATGTTGAGTAAGAATTTTTTTGGACAAAGTTTATTTGCATGACAACTGTTATGTAAACTTAAAAAAGGTTTGGCTTATTTTCTGCCAGTGAATATATATTTACCTAAGTTTGGAGAAAATATTTTGACCTGAATTTCTGCCTCTAGAAATATATCAGAGCAGATACCCCAAAAGACTCTCATTGTAATTTGAAATGTTGGCTAAAATACTGGAAAAAAATTAACTTGGAGCTTAGCTCTTAAGTAAAGGTGTAAAACAAATATAAAATTAATAACACCATAATATTAAGAATATTAATACAAAAATATTAAGCTGATACTGAAACTGCACCTGCAGTAAACGTGTTTGTTCATCCTGGTAACAACAGTCTTGAGAGAAAGCAAAGAGACAAAACTAACAGAGAACAAACACATACTTCATTTTAAGGTCTTAAAAAGCCAAATCTACATAGACAGAGAAAAAGAGTACAGAGAGATACTGACTACAAAGCATATACAAATAGAAATTTTAGGAGGGTAATAGAACTGTTCTATAGTTTGATAGTAGTAGCTGCATGGCTCCTAGCATTTGGAAAAACTCATAGAACTGTACACCAAAGGAGTAGTCATTTTTAAAATAAATTATCAAAAAATTGCTAAAGAAATTCCCATTGTTTCTAAATTAGACAACACATTTGACAATAACCACAGGGTTAAGAAAAATGTCATAAGTTAAATTTAGAAATATTTTCAACCGATAAAATGCAAGATATCAAAATCGGTGAGACACAGCTAAAGCAGTACTTAGAAGAATATTGACTGATTGATTGATTGATTGACTGAGATAGGCTCTTTCTCTGTTTCCCAGGCTGGAGTGCAGTGGCATGATCTTGGATCACTGCAGCCTCTAACTCCTGAACTGAAGACATCCTCTCGCCTCACCCTCCTGCATAGCTGGGACCACATCTGGCTTATTTACGACTTTAAATGTTTGTATTAGAAGAAAAAAAGATCTCAAATAAAATATCTGTGTGTCCATGGTAAGAAGTAAGAAAATGAAGCACTAATTAAACATTAATAAGTAGAAGTGAGGAAATAGTAAAGATCAGAATAGACCAATGAAATAAAAAATGGAAAACCAATAAAAAATTTATGACACCAAAAATTGGTTGTTTCCTCACTAGATCAAAATTACAAAAAATATACATTTTACCAAATGTAAAATATATCTCAATCGTGTAGTTTTAAAATAAAAATATTTAGCAAGTAGAATTTGGCAATATATAACTTGCAAATTTCACTGACTTACCCCAGAATTGCAATGCTAGGAGGTGAAACAATCTTTATTTCCACAGAGACCAAAAATGCATTTGATAAAATTCAAAACTATTCCTAATTTTAAAAAGATTTTAAGTATGGGAATAAATGAATATTTCCTTAACTTTATTTTAAAAAGTCTGTCAAAATAAAAACCCTCCTCAATAGTGAATTATAATATTCCAGGTATATTTATATTAACATATACCTGGGAAAATTTATTCATCTTTCAAAATTTATCTTAAATATAACCTCTCCAAATATTTTTGGTCCATCTTTTAACACTCTCCAGTATTATCTCTATAATAATAATATCTATCATCTTATACTTAAATTTGTTCATTCAAATGTCTTTCTTCTAAATTTGAATATAAACTTAAAAACTGGAGCTTTGTTTTATTCTTAATAATTTTGGTTTCAAGGGTTTAGAACTTTTTTTAGCACATGTTTAACATATGGTTGAGATTTTTTAAGTGCATATTTTATTTACTTTTATATTCTGAAAGTTAACAATTATTCTTTTTATTTTAGAGGTTTAATAACTTTAATAAGTTGCTTAAAGTTACTTAACTAAAAAGTAGAACTGAAACTCCATATGAGATACCTACCCAAGCCAAACATTTTCACTTTAATAACGTATTAGTTGCCATTGCTGCTGTAACAAATAGCAAACATTTCTTGGCTTCATACCACACAAATTTATCATTTTACAGTTCTCCCCAGTGAGATCTATGTGGGATAGATCCATCAATCCCACATAGATCTCCCTGGGATAAAATCAAGGTGCTGGCAGAACTGCATTCCTTTCAGCAGACGTTGGGGAAGAATCTATTTTCTTGTCTTTCTTAAGCTCTGCAGGCTGCACATCTTGCTTGGCTTGTACCTGTGTTCCATTTCAAAGAAAGCAATTAGCTGGTCAAGTCTTTCTCACATAGCAGTACTCTGCTTCTGACTTTTCTGTCTCCTTCCTTCACTTTTAAGAGCCTTTGTGATAACACTGGAACCACTTACATAATTCAGGATAAACTCCCCATTTTAAGGTCAGCTGACTAGTGAACTTAAACCTCTCCTTCCCACACATATATATACACAACATATACATATACACAGGTTCTGGGGAGCAGGACATGGATATATTTTGGAAGACATTATTCTGCCTACCATACAAACCAATTAACATGATCCACTTAAATGTTAATGAGTTAATGAGTTAAAATATTGAATATGGAAATAATTCTGAATCCATAATGCTTTTAATATATATTACTTTTAGAATATAATATTTTAGTGTATAAGCAAATAAAAACATATCTATATATAATTTTTGGGAAAAATGTATTTCTTATGTCACAATTTACATCTAAATCAAAGAATAAATGTTATTCTCCAAGACTCAAACCAAATTAAGTGGAAAGAAAAAGAAAAAATAAACTATGTTATTAGATTTAAAATAAGCAATTGTTGAGAATAGACTTTACAGTGTGTGGTAGTTTCAATCTATTTTCCGGAAACTGTAGTATTTCCCAAGCTCCAGAGAGGCTTCCTGCTTTTAACACTGAATAAAATGATCTTTTTTCCAATTTGCAAGGGGAAAAATATGTTACTTGAAAATATATTTTTTCCAATTTTAGCTTGTTCCCCCTTTTTTTTTAAAAAAAAAAAAAAAAAAAACCTTTTGGCACCTGCTGCCACATTTCCTCTATTAAACACTAGCAGATAATAAAATCGATCACTGAATAATTGGAAAATAAGTTTCTTAAACAATAGTAAAATAAATCACTACCAGAAAGAGAAAGTCTCAGTTTAACATTGTTTTTCTTATTTTTTTACATGTTTGTTAAGATTATCTATAACATTTTGGAGAAATAATAAGATGAGGTCATGTAACGGTTAGTTTTGTGTCTTCATCTATCTTTAAATAAATGATTACTTAAAACTATATTATCAGAAATCCTCAATATACATACACTGTGCTACCTCTTCTCTCTCGTTTCTATTTATATTCATGCCATGTCTATGTGTCACATTTAATTCAATTTCACATGCTCCAAAGCATCCCCAGATAATGCCAGCAAATGTCACCTGATCCTGTTCGCTGTGTACATATAATTATGCATAGACATGGCTGTTATATGGTGCTATAAAATAAAACAGTGTATTCTTTTCTATATACATTTCCCTATATACACTTGCATATATATGCATTTCCCCATATACAAATTTCTACCCTGAAAGCCAGATATAGCCATGTCTGTAAATGGCTTAGTAAAATCATTAAGAGGGATAAAAATAGAATAATTAAGATTTAGCTTTTCTTACTCAAAATAAGATTTTGCAGTAAAAAATGGGCTTGAAAATTTAGTACCATTGAAATGGATTTGGTACACTTCACAGTTTATATGAGTTGTCTAGAGAGGAAGAGGAAAGAAGGAAATTCCCACCCCTTGCAATCCCAGGTATTTTGGCACCAGGTGCAGAAAACGAGTAATTTTAGAAACTGCTAGATAAGTAGAGGAGTGGCCAAGCACATCTAGGTAGCAACAAAGTAGCAAGGAGAAACCAAGGCTTTAGAAGTTTGCACACTGACATTTTCAATTCAGCACTGGAGCTTCATGGCTGAGGTGGTAGTGTGTCAAGATACACACACAGGTAAAGCTAAAGCTATCCTTGTAGCTTTGCATGACCTATGTGTAAAAGACCAAGAAGCCTTTGCAAACGAGGGGAAAGAACAGGACACTTTATGAAAAATCCCTGTATCTAAAACAAAGAGGCTATCTCTGCTGAGGATTTCAAGCCTAAAGACCAATGACACAAGAGCTGTAGACTCCACAAGGAAGACTGCAGCTTTATCCAGATAGCTAGAAACAATCAGTTGCAGTGTAGCAGGCACCACTCGCAAGAGCAGACCACATCTGCAAAATGTATCTAAAAAACAGTATGATTGGAAAGCTCCATTTTCTCTGCTGCCATAACACAATAAGACTCCCTTTCACTTTCTGTCCCAACACTGATAGAGAATGGAGCAGATTTGACAAACAGTCCTTTTCCTGAAATACTCAAGAAGAATTTGGGTTGCATAAAAAGATGATGACATTGTTGGTTTGCCAGGAGGTCATAAGATGGGATTGAATTTCTTTCTCTTTACCCAATAGACTACACTTACAGACAATAAAAAATTATATATTCATTAATTACAGTGTGGATAATGCTGGAGCCTCAAGTTGTTTATTAATTGTCTTCAATGCATGTCCTGACTTTGATATGTTTTCTTTCGGCACAGTGCTAGTCACAAAGTAAACATTAATCCTTGATGAATAAACGTATCTCCCGCAAGTGCCCTTGTGGAGCTTCAGTCTATCTGTGGCTCCTAACAAACGCTGATACTGCCTTCTCAGGAAGTATTGGCACTACAAAGAAATGCTTTTGCTTTTCACAATGGCTAGGGAGTGCTACCGCATTTTAGTGGTTGGGAACCAGGGTTGCTAAATGCCAAAAAACAAGGAACATTCTGCACTATAAAGCATTGTCTTACCTGAAGTGCCAACAGAAACCCCACTGAGAAACAGTGATAAATGGAGGCACTATAGTTACAAATATAGGACAGACAAAATTATACAAGAGAAGAGCATAACAGTATGCAAGAATAGAAAGAAAAACAAGAGAGAGAGAGGTAAATGCATATCAATATTGCTAAGAGGTAACTACTAAAGACCATAGAGAGAATTGCTTAAAGACACCAAAACCACAGGCCATTTGGTGGTTTTCAAAATGATCACTCATTGATGTGCACTATTGCTCACTTGTGGTTCACAGACATATGGCTCTCTTGAACTCACCTAAAAGCTCTAAGAGATGCTGGAAGACATGACAGTGGCCATGGGGATGGAGGTATAGGGATGCAGATAGAGATGATGAAGGCAGTGGGGCAACTTCTTCTTACCCTGTACAGTTAAACCTCTGAGTAAAGATGCTAGCCTTCTGACTTTAGTGGAAACCAGATGGAGACTAAATTAATAAGTCATAAGTTCACAGCCCCTCTATGGCAACAGGAGAGAGAAAGGTCATAAAACAACTAAAAGCTTACTCAGAAATATTCATACTTTGAGCCAAACTATATGGAGAAAGACAATGGAAATCTCCAATATTTCATTTTTTAAGTACATGTTTAAAATCACTCTTCAAAATTTGAGACTGACATCTCCTTCAAAAAGTTCAATATGACTGGCTACCCTTCTTCAGCTTTATATACTGAACTACCAATAGTATCAGCGGATGTAAAAATGACTCAGCTCTGTGAACCACATTCTGAACCAATGAAATATTTGCTGTTTTGCCCATCAAATATACATATTTTACTCTCCAATAAATATGAACGCATAGACAAATGAGAAGAGTTTAAAACCTACTTCCTTGTATCAACCTTGCCAATAAATTTTAGTAAATTACAATCAGAAGAAACACTATACTTAAGGTGAAACAAAAAGATTTTTACCCTTTGCAGTAAAATAAAATAGCTATATACCTTTAGGTGCTTGTGTTCCCTATAGTTTCTCTAATAATTAGCCTTCATACACCTGCACCAACCTTGAACCACTTTTCTAGGTGTTTGGCTGTATAAAAAAACAATTGCAACCACTATGAAAATAGTCACCAACTCATATAACAAAGACTGTGCAAAAATAGAGAGGAAAAGAAAATAAAATGGTATATAAAAATACATTGAACATATTTTGATCCCTGTTTTTTATTTCCTCTTTGTTTCCCTATGCATTTGGTGCAGGATCTCAGGGACCATTAAGAGTGAATGCTTGCAATCTCTAAGTATAGACAGGTGGAAAATAGAAATCAGGACCAACTGGCTTGGAAGTGAGCTTAGTTGTGAATATGGATCCACTCAACTCAATTTGCTGTTTTTAAACTGAAAAATCATCTTCATAGCCGTATTGATAAAACTGTTGAAATTAGAAGAAACAAATTTTTAGTTTGAGAACTGTTTCATTCACTTAATATTATATTCAAGTATCTATGAACTCATACATACACATCACACAAAGCCAATTTGTAATTTGCTTAGATAATATCAGAGCCTTTGATTATTCCATGTAGAAAGATACTTAAAAATCACTGTCCAATCCTTAGAGTCCATATTATAATATCCACTCTAAAAACAAAGGCAGACTTTCAGCCAGAAAAGAAATATTAATTAATTTTTACTTCTTCACATTTGATTTTTGAGAGGAGAACAAGTAAAAACAAACTTTATCCCTTGACAGAGTATTAACATATGAGAAAATTTATTAACAGGATTTCTTGGTGGAAATTTAAAGCTTAGGAAATACAAAGGTTTTTATGAAGCCAAAACATAATTTACATATCATCACTGTTTTTTTTTCAAGTG
Source organism: Sapajus apella (assembly GCF_009761245.1). Classification (NCBI taxonomy): domain Eukaryota; kingdom Metazoa; phylum Chordata; class Mammalia; order Primates; family Cebidae; genus Sapajus; species Sapajus apella. The sequence goes on from NW_022436982.1 coordinate 11,371,557, forward strand.
GAGAAATAATTTTAGAAAATTGAAGACAAAAGAAATATTAAGTTTTATTTTTGTGACTCTTTGTTGCCTCAACTTAATCCATGCATTAATTCAAATGAGAGAAAATTAGTTTCTCTCCTGAATAATGGTTCAGGGTTAAGTTGTGGAGAGGAGATGTGTGGTTTCTTCTCTACTCCATGAAAAATTCCCTTTGCTCTGCCATTACCTGAATAATTTAGGTAGCCACTTCATCACTTTATAGCCCACAGAAAAAGAAAACAGGTGTAAGTCATGTTCCTTTTAGGGATGTGAGTTAGAATTTGCACACTTCACATCACTAATATTTTATTGGCTGGGATTTCACAGATGTCTACTCCTAGCTACAAGGAAGGTTGGAAAGGGTACTGCTGAGACAAGCATTCATGTAAACTAGATAAAAATTACATAGTCAGTGACTGAAAGGAAAAAGAAAGTTTGCATACTAGGGGACAGTAACAGTCTTTGACCTGTGAGTGATTACCTCTCTTCAAAGGAGAACAGAGACTAGGGGTTTAGAGTAAGAGAAAGACCTACTTTTCACTGTATCCATTTCATTCTGTGTATATGACCTGTGATAGTTTCAATTTTATACCATGTGCACTTATATTTTATTAATATTTTTTACTTAAAATAAGTTTATAAAAATAATTTAAAGGGTTTAAAGAGTTAAAAACTATTATAAATAGAAACACATAACGGCTTTTCCCAATATCTTCAAAACTTGACACTAATTGAAGTTTAATCTTTACCACTAAAGTATGCAAATGTACATGCTTGTGCTTTAAGACGTAATCACACACTTTTAAACTTTGTTAGTAGAGTGGTTAAGAGCACTGTTAGGAGTCAGATTGCTAGGTTCAAACACTGGCAAGACTGCAGCACCTATTAGTCATGTGATCTAAAGCAAATTACTCATTCTGTCTATCTTGCTTCCTCATCAATAAAAAGAGTTAACAGCAACACCCTCCTTCATTAGGATGTTGCACAGATTGAATGGTTTTATAAACGGTAAGTAATATTATAACAGATAATGTTTGTTATTATTGCTAATTATTAAAATATATTGTAGAAAACATACATAATTGCACGCCCAATAACCATTCTCCCATTCCTTACTTAGTAACAATCTCATTTGTGTTCTAGAAGGCAAAGTATGCAACTAAAAATATTCAGCTCTATGCTACCCTTGGAGATAGGCATATGTATTTAACCAATTTGTCCAACGAAATGAAAACAGAAGTCATTAGGTAGGCATGCCATTTGTTACAATACTGTCATCTGTCTCGAAACTGGAAACAGATTTTTCAAAACTTTGTAAGCATTGAAAACCACCCATTATCCAACAGAGATTTATAAAGCTAGAATAAATTATCTGTATTTTGTAATATTGATTATATTTTAAAATTCAGATTATGGCTTCTAAAAATGAAATGCTTCTCACAAGATTTGGAGATTGCAGCTATAGAACATCTAAAATAATAAAGTATTCTTTCATCTGAGTTTTCAGTACTATTTTTGTGATTTGGGTTTTCATTTACTCCAAACCTTTATTGGTTCCTCTTTAAAAGCAAACCATCCTTGGTTTCCAAAAGCAACAATAACTGATTTTCAGCATCTACCCAGAAAAATAATATCACAGGACTAGCACCAGTTTATCATCATTTTTCTTCACATAAATTGCAGTATCCTCTTTCCCCAGTATATCATGCTTATTTTTTTCCAGACTGAATAAGTTCATCTTTTCCTAAAAGGTAATTTTACTTCAAATAAAAGGGATATTACAATCTAGAAATTTGAAAGAAAGAAAAAGAAGAGTCTTTCTTAAAAGGAGAAATGCTCTGTAAATGTTGCTTAGGATTAAAAAAACCTTGTTTTATGTTGTAGTATTTTTATCTGCCATAGAAACTATGTATATAGCAGTAGGCAAAAATTTGTTGTCCTAATCCTTATAAAGTTTAGTTTAGTGTAAGATAAAGATTTAAATTCTTAATTACATAGTTAAGAATTTAATTAGTATACTGGTAATTACTAAGTAGAAGTATTAGAATCAACAGAAACTATCAAAGGCCTAGGGGTCAGAGAAAGGTTTGGGAAGTAAATGACATTTTAATGGAAATGTCAAAGATCGTTTGGTGGGGAGAGGAGGATAATATGTTACTGAACAAGTCAATAGTATACTTCAGAGCAATGATTAGGGAAGAACACGGAGCAAGTGACGAACCAATGGACCAGAGCTGATCAAGCAATGAGGAGAGATGTGTGAAATGCTGATGAGGATCTTAGAATTTATCCTAACACTTCACACATATTATAGACTATCATATATCCTAATTGTTCTATCAGTCAGGATATGCTAGTTTATGCTGAATAACAAACAAAGCCCCAAATCTTAGAGGCTTAAAGATATAAATGTTTATTTCTTCACCACACTACACCTCCATCATAGTTGAACTGGAGACCCTGATCACTTGTGATCTAGAGTCTCAAAGCTCTAACTACCTGGGACTACCTTGTAGGTCTCTGTGGCAGAGAGCAAAGAAAGCGCTGAAAATGACTCACAAACTGGCAATTCAACGTTTAGACAAAAAGCAGCACAAGTCCTTTGGCTCACAGTTCATCAGCCAGAACTGGACAACAGCCCCACCTGATCACAGAATGTGGATAAGTACAACCCTACCATGAGCTCAGGAGGCAGAGAGCTAGAAATACTTTGTGAACAGCATAATGACAATCCCACCATCATTCATGTCAACGGTTAAAACATTTTATACACGAAAGTTTAGGGGGGAAAAATCCCTAAAATTCAGTCTTTAGAAAACTTGGAAAGATTAACAATAAATACTTCTGTATAGTGGACATATGCACAGTTTATATTGTATGTGCTTTTTGTGTTTGCTAAATGTTGTTCAATAAGTACTTTTATTATCTAAGATGCTCTTTAAGGAAGAGTAAAGAAACACTCAAGACTGAGTAAAACAATATTGAAATTACTCTCTTATATTCAAAAAGTTTAGAGGTAGTCATCAAGGCATGTTAGAGCACTCCAAAATGTAAGGCACCTAGGTTTTATCCTAGTTTGTAAATCAGGAATGCATGGCTTCCTTCCCCCAAGGCCATCTCATAGCCCAACATGGTTGTCAGAGCTCCAGCCATCATCTATTTTCCAGGAAGGAAAAAGGAGGAAAAGCAGCAGGTCCTCCCTTTAAGAATATGAATCAAGCATGCCACTTCTGTTAACATCTCTCATAGCCCAATTAAGTTCAAGTTAGACTGGAAAATTAAGTATTTATTTATATACAAACATACACTGGCCAAATATCAGGGGTTGTATCATCACAGGAGTTTTAAAACATTGATACAGGTGTAACTTCTGGTTGCTTCCTTGTCACTAATACCAACTTTTTTCTCCAGTATTTCCCCAGCCTGCAATCTGAAGTATTTTCCTCAAATAGCTTATTTTAATGGCTCCGAAAATAGTCTACAATTATCATTGTAGACATGTCCTTTATGCTTCTTGCCTTGTCTAGCAAAGTATAATGCATACACACAGTACAATTATAACAAAAATATAATTCTTATTTTCAATAAAAACATTGTTCTACTTTTGCATTTCCCTTCCTACTAATTAAAAAACAAATCTTAAAACTTAATAAGTTAGTGTAATTCAGTTTAAATCAGTCTCTTCCATGGAATGATTACGATGACTTATAATTCATACTCTTGATATACTGCCTGAATGAAAGGAGCAGATCTACCACCATGGAAGGGAGATAAGTGTTTTTGATCATGAAACTGTCTCCTTTGCTGCTTCATTTTACCTAGTATTTGGATGTTCATTTCTGTCCCTCCAGGATCCACAAGAGTTTCTGCAGCTGATATAAATCATCAGCCTTGATCTTAGCATGGGCCAGGCCAGATGACCACTCCCAAAGCACTCCACCACCTTCCCTGTTGAGTAGGTCTTCATCTTACCCCTGCCTGGCACTGTAGACCTGCTAAAGCAATGCAGTGGTTTCTACGTAATCCATTTAATTCTATTTTTTCTCTGAAGATGGCTTATAGTATAATTCTATTTTCAGGCCTTCTGAAATTTTATTTTAATTTATAAAGCAAAGCTTTTGGAATACAGAATTCCTTTTTCTCTCTTACCAAAGCTTAATTTACAAGGCTATGGCATCACAAGAAACATCAGAAAAGCAGTTTTAAACCTCTTAGCTCAACGATTGTTGTAGGCATCATGCTCTTAATACATTGCATGGGGAAGATGCAAGGTCCTATTATTTAAGAAGAATTATGTACAAATGATTTTAATAATTTAAAAATATTGCACCATTATACATATCTCATAACTCCTACATTATAAATACATCTAATATTTTTGAGCACTTATTTTGTGTCAGAGACTGCTTTTTAAGTGCTTTATAAGTGACAATTTAATTAGACTTCCCAGTAATCTTATGATTATTGTCATTCTTTTTTTGTAAATGAGAATAATGAAACACAGATAAGTTCATTGTCCAAGGCTGCACAGGTAATATGCAGAACAAACCAAGCTCCAGAGCCTGCAATACCATACTGCCTTTCATATGAACGTGTCCCGTAGACATAAATGTCATCTATAGGCTGATGAGTTATAAATTCAAATCTCCTGTCAACCCTTAATTTCAGACTCAAATATTCAGTGGTAACTCAATTTCCATTTGGATTCCTAATAGTCATCCCAAAAATAGAATCTCCCAACAAATTACTTGATTCCTTTGTACCATCTCCTCCTGCTCACATCTGTTCCTCATACTGTCTTTCTGATTCTAGTGAACAGCTTCATCATTTCTCCAACTGTTCAAGCCAAAATACTGGGATTGCTCATGACTTTTATTTTCTTCTCTTTCTCCATAACCACTCTATTAGGAAATCCTTTTGGCTCCATCTTCAAAATATACACAGAATCCAACCACTTCTCTATACCACCACGGCTTTCCCCTCTTCCAGCACACACCATCATCCCTCCCCTGGATCATCGAGAAGCTTACTTCCTGGACCCTCTGTTTCCGTTCTGTCCCTATAGGCTATTCTCAGCGTAGCTACCAGAATGATCATAATTTGTATCGTGATGCTGTTTTGCTTAAAACTTTTTGATGGACTTATATACCACTCAGAATAAAAGCCAAAATCCAAACAATTGAGTGTGTGGCCTGGCCCAGCTGGTCTCCCTGCCACCTCATTTTCTACCATTCTTTTCTTATTCAGTCAGTTCCTCTTTCATCACCTCCTCATTTTTTTCTACTCTAGACTTCCTGGCTTCCTTGATGTTTTTCAAATGCACCAAGCACAGTTTTGTCTCTAAGCCATTGCACTTGTTCTTCCCTGGGCTTCAGAGGCTCTTTCTCTAAATATCTGCTATTTTTCTTACTCCTTTTAGGTGTCTGCTCTTAGGCAATGTTACTTTATTGAAGAGGCCTTCCTGACCACTTCATATGGCATGGCAGTTGAACCCACTTCTCCAATGCCTTCTTTCTACTCCCCTTTCTCCACCTTATTTTTGTCATCCTAGCTGTTACCATCTAACATATTTGTTCATCACATGTCTCTTTACACACACTAGAATATTAACAGGAAATGTATCTGTCTCAAACACAGGCATATCTAAGAGCCAAAAATTTACATGGCACATAAGTATTCAATACTTGTTAAATAAATTAATGATATGCACAGCTATACAGTACTGCTTAGAATTCTACAAAAGCTCCTTATATTTTTTGTCCTTACATGCTCTGTTTACTCTGCCAGCAATGCCTTTTCTCCTCTTCAGCTTAGCTAATTCCTGCTTGTACTTCAAAACTCACTTTCAGAATCACCTTTGCCAGGAAATCTTGTCTACACTAGATCATTCTCTACCATAGTACTTATTTTCTACCACCATCTTCATGGATTCACTTGAGAGTCTTCCCATTAGACTATAATTTCCTTAAAGGCAGGGATTCTGTTTTATATAGTTTTGTACCCACTCCATTTAGCATAGTTCGAAAGACCTAAACAGTGCTCAATATATATTTCTTGGATAAATATACAGTCATGCACCACATGACACTGCATTCCATGATAAACTGCACATAAATACATACAATAGACATACAATTATTTAGTGTATAATACTTGATAATGATAGTAAATGACTATGTTGCTGGTTTATGTATTTATTATATTATAAATCTTATTCTTATTTTAGACTTTAATCCTTCTACTTATTATAAACAAAGTTAACTGTAAAAGAGCCTCAGGCCAGGTCCTTCAGGAGGTATTCTAGAAGGAGACATTGTTGTCATGGGAGGTGACAGCTCCATGTGTGTTACTGTCCCTGAAGTCCTTCTAATGTGACGAGATGTGGAGGTAGGAGACAGTAATATCGATGATCCTGACCCTGTGTTGGCCTAGGCTAATGTGTATGTGTGTGTGTCTTAGTTTTCAGCAAAAAGTTTGAAAAGAATGAAAAAATTTTAAAACAGAAAAAACTTACAAAATAAGGATATAAAGAAAGAAAATACTTTTGTACAGCTGTAGAATGTGTCTTATTTTAAGCTAATTGTTATTATAAAAAGTCAAAAAGTTAAAAAAGTTTATAAAGCAAAAAAGTTACAGTAAACTAAGGTTAATTTATTATTGAAGAAATATTTTTACATAAATTTAGTGCAGCCTAAGTGCACAGTTTTTATAAAGTCTACAGTAGTTTTCTATACTGTCCCGAGCCTTCCCATTTACTCACCACTCATTCACTAATTGATCCAGAGAAACTTTCAATCCTGTATACTCTATTCATAGTAAATACCCTATACAGGTTACCAGTTTATCTTTTATACCACATTTTTATTGTACCTTTTTATGTTTAGAAACAAAAATACTTATAAATCTGTTATAATTGCCTACAGTATTCAGTACAATAACATATGGTACAGATTTATAGCCTAAGAGCAATAGATGATCCCATATAGCAAGGTATGTAGTAGGCTATACTATCTCTGTTTGTGTAGCTACACTCTATGATACTTGCACAACGATGACATCACCTAATGACGCATTTCTCAGAAGAGATTCCAATCTTTAACTGATGTATGACTATGCATATCCCAAAAGCTACAGCCAAAATGTGAACCTCTCAGGAGCTATTTAGCTAAGCACTAATAAGGGATACTGACAATGAAAATATCATTTATGGACATCCACAACCAAAGAAATCAGTAGAGAAGCAGCCAAACCACAGTACAACTTACTTAGTAACTTTGAAAATTCTCTGGCCCACCCAAATCCTAAATTCATCTTCTATCTATGATAACCTACTCCAGGTTTAATTTATTTTTTTGTTTTTTTCCAAATAACAATGAATTTATATTCTTCTGAAAGTTCTTTCTCAGAGATAATTGATTTGACTTCTCCTTTTCTTACTTATGCAAAGCACTACAGAGTTTTTGCTTTGGTTTTTTAAGACAGTGTCACTCTGTCATCTGGGCTGGAGTGCAGTGGCACAATCTCAGCTCACTTCAACCTCCACCTTCTGGGTTCAAGCAATTCTTCTGACTCAGTCTCCCAACTAGCCAGGACTACAGGTGCCCACCTGTATTTTTAGGAGAGACGAGGTTTCACCATGTTGGTCATACTGGTCTTGAACCCCTGACCTCAGGTGATCTGCCCACCTCAGCCTCCCAAAGTGCCAGGATTACAGGCATGAGCCACTGCACCTGTTCTCCAAGTTTCTGATTTCCCTGACTTCATGTCAGTCTTGATTCATGCAGGATAACATCCTGTGTCTTTTCCTGTAGCCACCTATGTTACTTGTTAGGAATAGCATTTCAAAGACCTATTTGTTGTCATTTTGGAGAGCCAAGAATAATACAGACTGACTGGAACCCCATGGCTGTTTTTGTGATTATGTGGTGCTTGCTTTATAGTGACATTATGGGACATGGTATAAGTGTAGCACACAGTAGCAACTCCATAAATCTCTTCACGGCCATACTAGATGGGCAACTCTATACTTATAGTTTCCTGCCTGCCCACTTGATGATGCTCTCACTTACCTCTTGCCACAGGAGAACAACAGAGAAATTTAAGAGTCATGCCTCCATTTTCTTAATCAAATTACTGATAATACAGGTGTAAAATATTAAATAATTGACGTTTTGAGGAATGCCGAACAGTTATCTAAAGACCCAGCTTCAAATCTTGTTATGCTAGTTTTTATCTATGTGATATTTAGCATTTGCCTTTTATGATTTATTTATCTATAAAATATTTAAGTTGGAATAAATGGTCTCCAACACTTTTTTCTACTTCCAAAGTTTCTGCGATGCAAAGTGATAGCCATAACTAATTACTAGCAATAAACTGTAAATTAAAAATATATAGTATAAATATGCAGCATTAACATTAACATAATTTAGCATCTGTGTGGCTCCAATGTTTCTCTCTCTTTTTGCTAATTTTCCAATTATTTTTCATCAAATTATTTTGATTATGGATTCATTTTCATCAATCAATTGGAAGAATATCTTATGTCTAATAATGCAATGGCAAATGTTCAATTAAATATATGAGATATTGAGCTCACCTTCACATAAAGAACAGATAATTTTGAAAATGTAAGCAATATTAATTGGTGCAAAAATAATTGAAACAAACAAAACAGCAGGAAATCATCTTTATAACACCCCAGATTCTTTGGGAAAAGAATGGTCTAAAATGATTAGGCCAGAATAACAAGTTAAGTGCTTCTTTGGAGGAACTAACATATTTATATAAACAAGAACAACACAGAACTGTAATAAACTCTCTAGCTGCCTTGGGTCATAGCATGTAGCTTATGACCTAATCAAATAAAAGAATTGGGTAGCTTCTGCAGGTGAGTCATGATGGAAATAATTTTCATGATTTAGCTGACAGGTTCTTTACTGTTTTCATTGTAGATAAAGTGGAAGAGAGAGATATATTACACTTTCTAGGGTTCTCTCAGTCTGATTGTATCCCACAGCTTTAGTTTCTTCTCTAGTTTTCTCCCTAGTTGTTTTTTTGTTCCCAATAAAACTGAACAAGAAGTCACCTGATTTGCTTTCCTTTTAAAAGGCCAGGATAGAATTAGAGTAACATGGAGCAAAAGACTTGTTTTAATTCTTCTGTATTTGTGAGTACAAAGTCATTTGATAAGTAATAATCTCTTTTTATGCAACGTTTTTCCAGATTCTATGATTTTGTGGAAAGAGTCACTCCACATAGTTTATGGAGACATTTCTGTCACATACCAGCAGTGTGACCCTGGGCAATATATTTAATCTCTCCGAGCTTTATTTTCCTATTGTGAGAAACAGGAGCAAAAATTGTAAGTATTTTTGCAAAGTTATTATGATACTTAAATGAGATTATATCTACAAATCACTTAATAAACCACCTTGTATTTATTCTTTCAACAAATATCTATTGAGTTTCTACTACCATCCAGGCATTAAGCCATAGTAAGTGCTCATAAATACTAGCAACTATGATGTTCATTATCATCGGCAGCATTCTCTTATAATGCCAGGAAGGAAATATTCCAAATCAATTATTCATACTGCAATTTCAGGAGTCTCTTTGCTGGTAGAGGTGGGGTGGTTAAGTAAAAGATCATTTTTCACCTATTTAAAAGACATGCTTAGAAAAACAATCTATATTCCTTCTTTTTCTAGATCTCTTTTTTATAATTACCACAATTGGTTTTGATTTTGAAAGCAAAAACTGAGGTTCCCTGTTCCATAATGAATATTTATTCATTTGATAGATTACTGTTTAAAAGGACTGTCATGTCACTAGAGAGACAAATGAACACAGGTTACCATAAAAAAAAGGGTATTTCAGATCTAACAAGGAGGACAAGATAGTTGAATAAGAAGCAAAATATATGATAAATGCTGCGTTGTTGATACAAAGTACTGAAGAAAAAGCTATATAATAGTGTATACTAAAAATAAGCCTTATAATAGCTTTAGTCTCTATGACTTCAATCTAAATTTAGAGACTAGTACTTAACCTCTCTCCCTTCTCACACAATGTGACATTGTAAATCAAATCAATTTTTCCAAATGGAATTCCCAAAATGCAAATAGAGGGCCTCAAAACTGCCATTCTTGGAAGCTACTGGTGTTCAGACATTTTATGACTTTTCTTTTTAAACTGATTGTGAAGGCTCCATTTTAGTGAATTTCTTTGGTTTTGCTCTTCTTTCTTTGTAACAAAAGGATAGTTATTTTCAGTCAATCCCTTGACGCCAAGTGAAAAGAGAACAGTCTTGTATAGGAGAATTAGACGCATTTAGAAGCTAAATACAGCACTCCTGTTAAGCAGTCTTGGAAAATTTCAAGGCAAAGGGATTCATAAGGAAATTGCAGTTGGGAAGAGAATAACAAGCATCTGAAAGCTGGAGAATAAAATGAGAGGATTAGTTACAAGCACAAGTATAGAACCAGATAATTGAGGCAAAGTGGGTGCAGTGCTGTGAGTTCTTCCGAAGAAGGTTACCAAAATATAGAAATTAAAGGTAAGTTAACACTGAACACTGCCATTATAATTAGCAACCGAGAAAAGTACAAGAAAAGATAATCCAGCAAAAATTCAGCTAAACTTTAAGGTTTACAGTTGTTTAGAAAATATATTCAAAATACCCCAAGATGGATGAGAAATGAGCAGTTACACAAGTTATTTGCCCCACTTGCAATTGAGCCAAAACCACAAGTTAGATGACCTTGAAGGAATTCACCACGCCTCTGTTCAAAGCCATGATCTGTATGACTTATATGTACCATATTTGTGGAAAGGTAACTACACATCTCCAATCCTAGGTAGCCAAGGAATATAAATTAAATAGCTAAAAGGAGATTTTAAAACATTTCTCCCATAAAATGTTTTAAAATAACAACAGAAATTAAAACTCTATTTCTATAAATAAATCCACACTGGCTATTCTAAAATCTACTTATTCCCAAAAATATAATCTCATTTCTTATTCAAACTCTTGGGGCTTAATTCCAGGTTATCATGTTGGTTCCTTTATAGTCAGTCTCTCTCACTCTCTCTCTCTCTCTCTCTCTCTCTCTCATTGTAAGTTCCTTTGTAATCTCATTCCTTAAATTACAGTCTATTTTCTGAGAGTGTAACTCCAGCCTGTGCTCCACTTATAAACAAAATGTAGCCGTATGTGTTCCACTGCCTACTCAACTTATCTCCCTGTATGTCTTGAAAGCACTTTCTACCCAACATACCCCAAACTGAGTACACTGAGTCTCAGGTTAACTAAATCCTATTCAGCCTTTAGATAGCCATCTAATAATCATTTCCTAAGAGTAGCTACTCCTGATAGCCAGATATATGTTCAAATGGAATATTTCATTATACAAATTTTATTTAAATATTCATTTAAATTAATCTTCTCTGCTACACTTTATGTTTCATGGAGTCGAGAATTCCATGTCTGTCTTGTTTTGTTTTTTATACATATTTTATTTTTTAATTTTACTTTAAGTTCCAGGATAGACGTGCATGCTATGCAGGTTTGTTGTATAGATATACATATGCCATGGTGGTTTGCTGCACCCATCAACCCAACACCTAGATTTTTAGCCTCACATGCATTAGGTATTTGTCCTAATGCTCTCCCTCCCCTTGGCCCCCACCCCCTAAGAGGCCTGGATGTATGTTGTTCCCCCGTGTCTACGTGTTCTCATTGTTCAACTTCCACTTATGAGTGAGAACATGTGGTGCTTGGTTTTCCATTCCTGTGTTAGTTTGATGAGGATGATGGCTTCCAGCTTAATCCATGTTCCTGCAAAGGACATGAACTCATTCTTTTTTATGGCTGCATAGTATTCCATGGTGTATATGTATTACATTTGCTTTATGCAGTCTATCATTACTGGGCATTTGTGTTGGTTCCATGTCTTTGCTGTTGTAACTAGTGCTGCAATAAACATACGTGTGCATGTGTCTTTATACTAAAATGATTTATATTCCTTTGTGTATATACCCCTAACGGGAATGCTAGGTCAAATGGTATTTCTAGTTCTAGATCCCTAAGGAATCGCCACACTGTTTTCCACAATGATTGAAGTAATTTACATGCCCATCAACAGTGTAAAAGTGTTTCTGTATCTCCGCAGCCCTGCCAGCATCTATTGTTTCCTGACTTTTTAATAATTGCCATTGTGGCTGATGTGAAATGGTATCTCATTGTGGTTTTTATTTCCATTTCTCTAATGATCAGTGATGTTTCAGCTTTTTTTCATGTTTGTTGGCCGTATATTTGAGAAGTGTCTGTTCATAACCTTTGCCCACTTTTTGATGTTTTTTTTTCCTCTTGTACATTTGTTTACGTCTCTTGTAGATTCTGAATATTAGACCTTGCCAGATGGGTAGATTGCAAACATTTTTTCCCATTCTGTAGGTTGCCTGTTCACTCTGATGCTAGTTTCCTTTGCTGAGCAGAAGCTGTCTAGTTTAATTAAATCCCATTTGTCAATTTTGGCTTTTGTTGCAATTGCTTTGGTGTTTTAGTCATAAAGTTTTTGCCCATGCCTAGGTCCTGAATGTTACTGCCTAGGTTTTCTTCTAGGGTTTTTGTGGTTTAGGGTTTTACATTTAAGTCTTTAATCCGTCTTGAGTTAATTTTTGTATAAGGTGTAAAGAAGGGATCCAGTTTCAGTTTTCTGCATATGGCTAGCCAGTTTTCCCAGCACCATTTATTAAATATGGAATACTTTCCTCACTGCTTGGTTTTTCCAGGTTTGTCAAAGATCAGAGAGTTGTAGATGTGTGATGGTATTTCTGAGGTCTCTGTTCTGTTCCATTGGTTTATATATCTGTTTTGGTACCAGTACCACGCTGTTTTGGTTACTGTAGCCTTGTAGAACATTTTTAATATAAAAACAATTTATACTCCATCCCCCAAAAAATTAAGCAAAAGTGATCGTTGCTGTACACACACACACACACACACACACACACACACACACACACACACAGTCTTTATATTCACATACACATATAATTTTCTATCTTATGTTTTTACATTCCTTATAGTTTAATATGATTTAATTCTAAGGGCTGAAATCTATTCTATTACTTCTTCTTTCTCTCATGAAGCCAAGAAATGCCTATCACTATGTTTAAGTTACAATTAACAGATAATTATCAGTATCAGTTTGTATAAGGCACTGTGCTAGAAACTCAAGTTCCAAAATGTGTAAATGGAAGGATCCTTCTTCTGGGACCTCAGATGGAATAAGCTGACACATGATTTGATGCAACAAAATATTGGAATATTTTCAGATTCACCTGAAAAATCAATATAAATTACCACTATCAACTCATCACAAGGCATCTGTTCTATAAGCTTCCTTAGTCCAATTGGCAAGATGAAATACATAGCTTTAAAGAAAACTAAATATATAATGTATAATACGCTAAGTGCCAAAGCTGGCAATTTGATTACAGAAATTCAGATGTTTGAGATATTGGTATAGGCTTGTATAATCATGACAAACTTCACTGAAGAAAAGATTTTCTAATTGTGTTTCAAATAAGGAGTTTGATTTTAATTAACAATTGTTTTAAGAATCTCCCTTTCAGTATCCTCTGATTTTGAACAATTATAATTCTTCAAACAGTCCTTTTCAGCTTTATTTTGTATTGTTTAAAATACTGCCATTTCCTAAGCTGAAATACAAAAAAATGCAAGCTGCATACAATGTTTCATTCCCTCTCTCTCTCTCTCTCTCTCTCACACACACACACACACACACACACACACACACACACACACATACAAAATATCTGGGTACAGATAAGTTTCGGTTAAATGTATTGCAAACTCTTGGATAATCATAAACGTCATTAGCCATTTCAAAGGTCTAAAAATTCTCATAGCAAGTTAAATAATTTTATTTTTATTTAACCTGGTGAATTCCACCATGGACCCCATCTGTAATAAGCTGTTATTAATATCCAGAAGACAGTAATTCATGGAATATACGGTGAGAAATAATACAAGGGAAAATTAAACAGGTTGCTATATATATTTCATACGCTGATTCCTAGAAATATAATTGGAGACTCTTCTACCACAAGCATGTTGTTTCAGTCTATATTAGTCCTATGATTCTTTATTTTAACAATAACCCTATTAATTCATGTTATTGTACTCTGTCTTGTCTCAAACACCATTTACTTCAATCATGTAATTTTTAGCCACTCCAAAATTTTAATATAATATTTCATGATTCAAGTCATCCCATCCAGTTTACTAGTTTATCACAGATAAATTTTTAACTAAAATAGTTTTAGTACTTTGAAAATTTCATGTCTAATTATTTCATGTCACATGCCATCTTAATCTTACCCCTCCTCGCATGTCTTACAATATAACTAATTAGAAGACTTTACTTTTTTTGTCAGTGCTATAGACCATTCTCACAAAACAAAAGGAAGGAAAAATTAGAATGCAAAATAATTGCCCTACTCTTTCTCTGATAACTTGGTGTTATAATTTAAGTAGCTTCATAATTTCAGGTTTGAGATCTTAGGTTAATTCAGTAACATAGAATAAAGAGGAAAAAACAAAAGGCCATAAATAAAAAGGGAAAGAAACTTTGTATCTAGAATGGGATTCACAAGGAGAATAACAATAGAATACAGACAAACAGACACATTTATAAATGGCTCTAAATGTTGGCTCCAGATTCTGCTTTGTGAGCTTATCTTATTGTTTAAGGAAAACCTTAAATATAATTCCTCTAAACTTAACATCATGACAGCACCCTCTACATCTCCCTCACTTCCTCGCCCAGCAAGAATACTCTTCTCCTCATCTGCCAAAGCACATAAAGCATTTTGTGTGCTTTGGACTTACTTTTTCATTAGAATATTTTTCAAGTTGTATTACATATGGCAAAATGTTTAGTTTCCTGTCACCACCACTATGATCTTGTTGGCTTCTTCTCCCTAGTGCCATGGCAGTAAGACAAAGTGAAAAGTATATGGACTTTAGAATAAAAGAGAACCAAGGTTCAGTTACTACTTGATGACTTACTAAATGCAAGGCCTTCTCTAAATAACCTTAACTATATCATAGCATTTTTAATACCCCTCAGGATTGGAGGGATAATTAAACAAGATAGTTTGTAAGAAGTTTCTAACATTTGGTAAAGATTTTGTAAATTGTAGTGATTATTAGCTTCTTTATACTAGATATACTATGGGTTCTATGAAGAATGGAAGGGAGAATGGAAGAAGGAAGGAAGAAGGGAAGAAGAGAGGGAGGGAGGGAGGGAAGGAGGGAAGGAGGGAGGGAAGGACAGAAGGGGAAAGGGAGGGAAGGAGGGAAGGGGGAAGGAAGGGAGGGAGGGAAGAGGGAAGGGAGAGAGGGAGGGAAGGGGGAAGGGAGGGAGGGAGGGAAGGAGGGAAGGGAGAAGG
>NW_022436982.1:11387067-11409540 GCF_009761245.1 Sapajus apella
AAGGGGGAAGGGAGGGAGGGAGGGAAGGAGGGAAGGGAGAAGGGAGGAAGGAAGGAGGGAGGGAAAGAGGGAGGGAGGGAGGGAAGAAGGGAAGGAGGGAGGCCCCAAGGGGAAAATGGGCAACATGGTCCCAATTGCAATCACTCAGTTTTTGGTGCAGGATTCCTGTCTTTGGTGGGGGTGAGTTAGCAGAGGAGGTAGGGTACTAGATAGGAAGGAAAATCTAGGTATCAGCCTCATCCTGTATCGTAAGTCCAAGACACTACTGGAGTAAGTGGGGAAGATGGGAGTAGTGAAAATTAGGAGGCAAAATCCAGTGTTTGTTGGCAACAAAAGAAAGTGATAAGAATAACACAGAATCTCAACTATGCAGACTGGCTTCCAGATTCTGCATCTGAGCACATGAACTAATCCCAAGGTGGTTGAGGTGTGGTAAAGCTACACATATGTCTATCTAGATGGACTTGGAAACCGGAGTCTGTTTAAACCTGTATCTGGGAGCAGTTGGTGAATACAGCTATAATAGGAATCTGGAAGAATCGGATGTAGAGAAATAAGATAAAGGCTCAAAGCTGAGTGATGTGTCCAGAATCAGACAATGAAAAGTCCAAGAATTCCTGAGATGGAGTCACAGTGTAGGACAGAGTTCTATTTTTTTTTCCATTTTTGAGAATGAACCCCTCATAAAGCCTTTGGTCACCTCTTAATTCCCAGAGCAGGCCAGGGATCTGATCCCCCAGCCTGCATATTGGGAGCTCATTCAATCATTGAAGAGTTTTCCAAGTTCATCATAATATCAAATTAGAAGTCCAACAGTCTCCATAAATGCCCCAGGCTTTCCCACATCAATCTAGGATTAAACTAATAGTCACTCCTATATGGTGGCAGGGAGCTATAAACCTCTCTGTGGCTTTAACAAATGCTAGGGGTTTTTGCATAGCCCAGGAGCAGGTTTCTTGCAGCTTCCTTTAAGAGGAGATGAGTCACAGAGGTGAATAGCACAAGTGGGAAGAAATGTTTGGAAGGGAAATGACTGGCAAAAAGCTGAAGAGGGAAGTACTGATAGAAAAGTTGCAGAGATGAGGTGAAGAAACATAGTGAAGAAAGAAGAAATTGTAATTTCACAAATTTTGAATGGCAATTGGCATGAAAATATTTTCACATATTTAAAGTATAATGCTTACGTTGAGGTCATAAAATGAAATTAACTCCCCCAAACCGATACTGAATATATAATCAACTGCTCATTCATTCTGAGGCTGAAAGGAGGGAAATGAAAATGCTAAATCATGATTAACCCAAACTGAATTGGAGGGAAATAAGACACTTGCCCATTTTAATTTGAGCTTGTGGCTTAGCTGCTTTGTAGCGACCTTTGCACTGCTCTTCCTTTTACAGAAACTTCCAATGAACAACTCTTCACAGCTGTGTAGGTATTTTTTTTTTCTAAAGGGAAATATCAGAAGAATGTCTCTTTCGTGTTATTTTAATTATACTTTGAAAGTATTGTGCATGTGTGAATCTTGTGATCATGATCTTTATTACGATCATATTTAGATTCAGACTCAAATTGAACCAGATAATCATTTCCATTACCTGAGATTTGATATAAAGAGTCAGGTTTGTGCCAGTTGTATTGGGAGTGTTGCGCAACCTGGGATCTTATTAGGGATGTGTTTTTCCTGTCTCTCCCTGGTCTCCTTCACTTTTCCGAAACCTGATGTGTGTGTACAGGGGGCAACAAGAGCATCTTGTACATGTGCCAGCCACTTTGCGAGGTGGCAGGGAGGGAGAAAAGGTAGCATTATGGAAACAGAGACCATATTTTCCAAACATATTTGAACTTGACTGTGCTGTAATGAAAATCGCATTGTCTTTCAGGAGGCCGTTGCGGCCAATGAGATGCATTGTTTCTACCAGTCTTACTTGGCCCTGCATTCTACTGAAATAAGGGTCATTGCTTTTCTTGAAATAGTGAAGTGTTTTACATAAGGAAATTTGATATGGCTAGAAAAGAAATAATTGATTCTGTCTCAAACAGTTGTAAAAGAATACGCTGCCTGAGATCATCTACTCAAGAAAATATTTCTCTAGTTTAAAAATTACATATAGTTTGTAAGTAGCCACTAGCTCTGAGGGATTTTCTGTATTAATATATTGTTTTTCCTTTTAAAGTTGAAGAAAAATGAATTTCTAGAGGTTTGTTTCCTTGCTGTCAAGAAGGCTGACACAAAAAAGAAGTCCAGTAATGCCCCTCTGTGGCAAAAGCATGCCATCACAGAACTTCCTTAGACAGCATGAAGAAACAAAGCCATTTCAAGTTCACTTGGTCTCTACATTTATAAACTAGGTGTTTTAAAATTGAACAGCCGAAATAGAAGCAATCTACATTAAACCCAGCAACTTAAATGATTAATCAGAGGATAATATGTTTAAATAAATCCAACCACTGCAAAAAGCTTCTACAGGTTCAGAAAATGCTAAAGGGGCAGATTTTTAAAAGCATCAGCTTTTAACGTATAGAATGGCTAACTCATTACTTACAGAAACCCATATTTTGCAGCATGAAAAACAATTCTTTTAAGGGGCATTGATAATGCATACAATGAGAAACAGTGGATTTATATTCCTTCTTTGTTTAATTCTTACAGCCTTAAATACTAAATAACTAAAAAATTGTAGTGCAGTACAGTACTGCCTTGGAGACGTTCATGATGTAGTATCAAAAGATTAACTTTATTAGTGAATATATAGAGGCAGCTTCAGACAGCTTATTAATCAGAATAGAGAATGTTAGTGGTTCATTCATTCTGTCTGTATACTTTGTGTTTGTAAATGGTATTCCGGAAGGAAGGAAGGGAGGGAGGAAGGGAGGAAGGGAGGGAGGGAGGGAGGCTGGGTCACTACTCTCCTCTGTCAGCAGAAGATTAAGATATGGACAACTAGCTGTCTTTGCTGCACCCACAGTCACACAGAGGGTTCAAGCGGATACTCTCTGGCAAAAGATGCCCTCTGTGATGTGGCCTCAACTCACTTCTTCAGTTTAACCTTCCCACCTCTCCTGACCTTCGTAACACAAGTTTCTTATGTGCAAATAGTTTCTCCACATGTAACACACCATTCCATACCTCTAGGCCTCTGCCCATGAATTTCCTGTCCCCATATTTCTCTTGGCTAAAGAGCTGTCATTGAAAAGTGGGCTCAGTGTGCCATGCTCCAAGAAAGCATCCCTCAGTCTCCATACTAAATGACAACATCCTTCTCTCTGCTCTGTTACTACCTGTCTCACCCTTGTCATTACACTTTGCATATTATAAAGATGCTCCTCTATTTAACAAATGCTCAGGTTACAAAGATTCAATAATGTGAGCCAAGGGGTATAACAAAGGAAAAGAATGTCAAGTTGAACTATCATCTCTAAGGCATGAGTGATAATGCTCTTAGTGTAGATGTCACCTTTGAATAAATCGATGGTTTGTGGTATGTTCATTGTATTTTAAGTATTGTTTTGTTACCTGTAATAAAAGCTAAAATTTGAAATAGGAACATCCATATTTACAGTTTCCAAGAACATAGAAAAGAGAAGTTTAATTAACACAATTTTCACAATTGAGAGAGAAAATGTAAATATGTAAATGTATATAGGTATATACAAGTCATTCTGAGCAAATGTAAATTAGATATGTATACAAGTCATTTTGAACAAATAAACTTATGTAAACAATATATTCCTTAGAATCTTTTTTTTTGGTAAGTAAAAAGTGTACTAAAATATTCTACTTGTTTCACTATTTCCTTTATTAAACTGCAAGATACATGTCTTAACTCAAGATCCTTGGTTTCCTTAACTCAAGATCTGTGTCATATTCTTCCTCCTATCTCAGCACCCCGTACAATGCTTGGTAGGCAAAAGTGTTTCTAACTACTTCGAAATGCTTTCATGGAATCTCCACCTGGGTCACATTAGAATAACTTAAATAGTTTTACTGTCTTTCTTCTCACGGCATCACCCATGGCAGTTTTCAGAAAAGATTTGTTCTGAGTTTAGCTGTCTCGTAAAATTAAAGATCTAAGAATCAATAAACTAAACAAAGCTTTAAAATGTACTAATCAGGTTAATTAAATAGTGGAATTTTCTAATATTAATGCACGTTTCTGCAAATTCAAGTCCTGTTTCCTCAAAGTAGGAGAATGAACTAAAATGCTCAGCCTCCCTCACATCCACATAATTACATGATCCAGGCTCTAACAATTAGGTCGTACATGGAAGATTTTTCATTCACACATGAGCGTGATAAGGGTAGCATTGGAATCACCCGGATTTTGGAGGCATCACTGGATACAAGTTGAATTCCTAATGCAGAGTTGGCATTGTTGCTGGTATCATTAGTAGTGGCAGAAGAAGAGAGTTCCTGAAGCATACTACTTGATGGTGTCAACAGAGCGGGCAATGGTTCAAGCTTATACAGCATTGGCCTCAAATCTGTTCCACCTGAACTTCCAAAAAATTTGCGAGCTGATATCTTGTAATACATGGTCCTCAAAGTGTGGTCCAGAACCCAGCAGCATCAGCATCACCTGAAAATTTGTAAGGAATTTAAACCATAGGGTTCCATTCTAGGCTTAATCTGTGTTTAAACAAGCTTTCCAAGTGACTATGATGCATGCTCAAGTTTGAGAATTCCTTTTCTTCCGTTTTCAAGTAAGACCCCTGAGGCTTATCAACCAATCGCTGCCTTCACTCGTTAGGAGGCTGCATTTTGCTGGGCTACCTAATTAAAGGTTCATAGGAACCTAGGTAGTTGACAGGGTCAAAGAAAAACTAGAAAGAGATCAGAGTATCTTTTATTTGGAAATAAATGAAAACAAATTAAAATGCATTTCAATACCTTTTATTCTGAGTTCATAAAGTGAAACTTTTATAGAAGCCTGTGTTATTGTGGTTTGTTTTTATTTATTTGATTTAATTGCTTACATTTTTAAATGAAAGAATTTGTTGAAATGTTATTATGTGCCTTCTAGAGCACTTGGCTTTGTCTAGTCTGAGAAAATTATTTATTCTGTCACATTTTTTATTGTAGAGTCAAAAGTTAAAATGCATAAAGTAAAAAGATAAGGTAATTTTGATGACAATTTAAATATCTGAGTGTGTTGTTAACTAATATGTGAAAGAGATGATTATAAAGTTACTTCCAAATTGAAAGATAAATGGAGAACCAGTCTGCCTTGAAACATCGTACACTCCTGTTATTGTATCTTTAATTCTCCTATTAATCATCATAAAATCTCAGGCTATCGGAGGTATCAAAGTTATCCCATTAAGCTATCTTCTAAAATGTTGTATTTACAACATCTCTGTCAATAGTAGCTCAGTCTCATCTCACATCCTCACTAAGAAGAACAAATTATGTTTTGGAGATAGTACCCTCTTTGGACAGTTCTGATTGTTAAAAAGTTATTTCTTATATTGAGATGACATCTTTCTATTTTTAGCTTCGACCAATTAATCTTACATCTTCCAGGGTTATACCAGATTTTCTCAAATGTCAACAATTTAAATACTTGTATATGATGCCCTTGGTATACCCTATTCTTGTCTGAAGTTCATACAGAACTTATTCCCTGAAGTTCAGGGACTGAACTCTCTTCACATTAATGAGTTTGAAGTGTCTTTACATCCAGTCTTTTTTGGATGTGTTTTGTCTAGTTACCTCGGTACATTCTCACTATTAAATCTAAGCAGTCTTTTAAAAGGTGAGCCGCTACCCATCATCATTCTAGATTCTGTTTATTTAATAGATTCATCCCTAAAAGACACATCAGTTTGGGTATATCCACATCATATTGTTGATTTCTAAAGATATGACTGGATCTAATACCTCTAAGCATTTTCAAGCATTCTTCTCAGAAGCTATAACTTCCTCATCCTCTGCAGTTGTATTTCTGTTTTTTGACCCAAGTAGAGGACCTCATATTTATCCCTGTTAAATTTCATTATGTTATATCAGCTTAAAATGTTCCAGCCTGTCAAGATCTTTTGAAATCTTAATTCTGCCATCCAACACATTCTGCGTCCCTCTCAGCTTTGTCATCTGCAAATCTGATGAGATTTCAATCATTATAGTTTTATCCAACGCACTAATTCTAAAATGAGTGAATAGACTATAGGCACAGCCCTGAGGTTGTCAAGAAATTTCTCCCCAGATGGATGCATATGTATAAATCAGGTCCTTTAGTTAATGTTCTGTTATGTGTAGTTCACTTAATTTTAAGGACTCTAAATTTATATTGACTCTTTTTAACCATGAAAATGCATGATACACTTTACTGAATGAATCATAGAAGTACAAATATTCCATGTCAAATGATTTGTTTCCAATCTAATAACTCTATCACAGAGAGATATGGCATAACTCTGCTTCATTTGCTTAGGGACCATGCAGTGATCCCTAGTGACTGCCACTTCCTATCACTAGCCAGGATTCTAAGATTAGAGGATTCTTTCAGTTTTATTATTTAGTCTTGTGATGAAACTGTAATGGCACTGGGCTGGGCGTGGTGGTTCACGCCTATAATCCCAGCACTTTGGGAGAACAGGTGGATCACTTGAAGTCAAGAGTTCGAGAGCAGCCTGGTCAACATGGTGAAATCCCATCTCTACTAAAAATAGAAAAATTAGAGGGATCGGTGGCGCATGACTGTAATCCCAACTACTTGGGAGGCTGAGGCATGAATATCGCTTCAAACCAGGAGGCAGCGGTTGCAGTCAGCCGAGATCACACTCCAGCCTCAGTGACAGAGTAAGACTCTGTCTCAAAAAAAAAAAAAAAAAAAAAAATGTAATGGAACTAAAAGATGATATGCCAGTAAGTAATCTTCACCTTTTTAAAAGAGCAAAATCTGTTAAGTTTAAAAATATGTGTAATATATGAATAAAATACATGTGTAGATATATATGTATATGTACATAAACATAAAAACATTTTTTTTTTGGTCGAGCATGACGGCTCACGCCTGTAAATCCAGCACTTTGAGAAGCAGGTGAATCACGAGTTCTGGAGTTCAAGACCAGACCGGCCAAGATGGTGAAACCCATCTCTACTAAACTACAAAAATTAGCCAGACTTGGTGGTGGGCGCAGCTACTCAGGAGGATGAGACAGAGAACTGCTTGAATCCGAGAGGTGGAGGTTGTAGTGAGCTGAGATGGCGCGACTGCTCTCCAGACTGGGAGACAAAGCGAGACTCCGTCTCAAAAAAGCAAACAAACAAAAAATGCTTTTTAAGTAGAATTTTTCAGTTGAAATTAGAGCTAAAGGTGGAGTACCAGAATCTCAGTGGTTTGAAGCTCCAGATCCCTGCATCTGTTCATCAGGCTTCCCCAAAGAATCCCTCACAAGTCTCAGAACACAATTAAAATGCACTGAGTTAAGCTATTTTTAGCCATTCTACTAGCATGTGAATTCGTTTCTAAGTCAGTTACCCAAGAAAGAGCTAGATGTGAGCAGCGTCTTAAAAAGCACATTTTGGTAAGACAGAGGAAAGGGGATATAGCTAGAATCTGAAAACAGGGTTTATACCCAAACTCTCCAATTCTTCAAGGAAATGGCAAGGTAAAACTCCTCCAAATTTTCTGACTAACAAAATAACCAACAAGCTAGAATATCCCTTCAGATTTTAACCACGGACTTGCTTCGTACATGCATGGAAGACCCTTTATACAATGACAAGGCAAGTGTGTATTGCAAATTTTCACATGAACACTAGAACAAATACTTCTAGAGTAACTATAAATGAATTGGAATTGCTTGCCTGTAACATAAAGTTCAAGATGAAGTGAAAAAATAATTATGTACATTTGAAATTCAAAGATAAGCTTTTAAACAGTTATTTAACTATTTTATTTGAAAGACAGTTATTGGGCACTTGTGCCAGGCACCCAGTTAGGAACTTTTGAAAAATGTAGCTAACTCCATTAGGCATGACACAAACTAGTGAGTTACACATGAAACTCAGAGCAGTTGAGTTCCTTGCCCAAGGTTACAAACTGGTAAAAAGTACAATCAGAATTTAAACCCAAATAAGTCCTGGTTCTAATTCTTAAGAAGCCCCTTCTATAATCAAAGAGATGATTATGTAGATAAGTAATTGCATAGATTATTGAATCTATCTATTCATATTGACAGCTCTCCTACTTTAAACAGCTCTTTCATCACCATGCTTGAGGAGCAGCATGGAAAACAGAAGAAAGAGCAGGCATCGGCCAGTAAAATCTATTCACACTTAAGAGACGCAGGTGACAATTGCCATCATAGAAAGAAAACAGCAAGTACATTTCCCTCATGTTCTACATGTTTGAAGTACTGTCACCTAATAGGCAGCTGTACTGAAGTACCCTTACAACATCTGCTTTTAAAATAACTTGCCAGAGAACGATTTTCAAGATTCTAGAGTCTTGAACATCTCCAAGGCTCTTGGCTAATGCTGTGGTCCTGGAAATGCTAAAGAGCTATTAAATCATGTTTATGTCAATGGCAGCTCTTAAAGCCTTGGCTAATTTTTTTCATGGCAGCAAAGGGAAAGAAACAGGAAGAGAATTTGGCGTCAGTACATCACTGACTTCCTTACCATGCCAACAAGCCTGACTTGAAGCATTCCTAAAGGTTTTCAGCTGCTGCCGACCACCTCTCTGTACTCAGCAGATGGTTCGAGCGGTAGTCAAAACAACAGAGGCCATTTTAGCCTTCAGGAAATGTGGCAGGTGTTGTGGATTCCAAAAGAAAATTATGCCCAACTTTGCTTTTCATTGTTTTCTTCTCCCTTGATACGTGAGATATTTCCTAACCATCTCTAGCTTCAGTTTGTACTTAACATGGTGGTAGAAAATGTCAATGAGCTGGTAAAGAGGTTAGAAATATGCAAATATAATTGCATATCAATAAAAAACACTTCTGGGTATCTTATGCAAAATGCTGAGAGAATTCTGTATGCCACCGTATTTTCCACTTAAGAGCTTATAGTATTTCGTCCTGTGAATGCGTTAAGTTCACCTTCCTATGAATATAGAATTTGACTTAGGAGTAATCTCACAGAAAACTAAATCAAAGGTGTTTTAATGAATAGGTACAAGAAAGTTTGGCAAGTAGTTTTAGAGAAATTAGACATAGAATTAAGTTTATAAAACTAGTATTTAAGGCACTTGATTTGCAGCCTTTTCTCTATGTGTCATTGTGCTCAAACAAGCAAAATAGTTTTGATACCCCTTTCTCCTGATTTTCCTCCTTTTCTGGCCACTCCACACTGTGGTCCTCATTTTCCTGTCCCTTGTTAATGTTAGTATTATGTGGGGTTTTACTCTTGGGTATCAATGTTTAGTGTACTATGATTTTCTCTGTCAATGTCATACCAATTTCTAGCTTAAACTGATATGCTATTAATGGCCAGGGTAGTCTTTTGTTCTGGAGCCACATAACTGGCCAACTCAAAGCAATGAACCTCAACTTTAAACACCTCTGTTCCCTCTCCCCGAACACATCTAACCTTGTTTCTAAGTTCATTAAGTACGGAGCATCAGTCTTCCAAGCCAGAAACCTAGAAGTTAGACTACACTTCTCTCTCCCTTTACCCCAGACTAAATATGTCATCAAAGTTTGTCCCTTTTACCACAGAAATACATCTGAATGTTTTCTTAAAAATTTTTACAGTCATTGCTCAGGTCTTTTGCCTTTCTTTCTTGGATTGTGCTACTAGTCTTGCCTGTTCAGTTTATTCCCTTTCTATTTTACCTAAAAGGCAATCTAACCATGTTACTTTCATACTTCTCTTACATAGTTTTCCATAATCATTGTAATACAGCTTCAACTTCTTTTCCCAACACTCAGAACTCTAGTTAAACCTCACTGAACTACTTAGTTTCTTTTATGTTCCAATTTATATTTCCATGCTATTTCTCCTGTCTCAAATTAGATGTTTTCTGGGAAGGCACAGTGGCCCATGCCTGTAATCCCAACTATGTGGGAGGCCAAGGTTGGATAATTGCTTCAGGCTAGCAGTTTGAGACCAGCCTGAGTAACATAGAAAGACCCTGTCTCCACAAAAACATTTAAAATTATCCAGGTATGGTGGTATACACCTGCAGTCCTTTAGTCATTTAGTCCCAGGTGCTAGGCCCGCTAAGGCAAGGTATTAACTTGAGCCCAGGAATTCAAGGCTGCAGTGAGCTATGCTTACCACTGCATTCCAGCCTCGGCAACAGAGAGAGACTCTGTCCTCCTCCCAGTTCCCCAAAAACATACTTATCTTTCTTCTGGATTATTTCTCTGGAAGTTTTTCCATCAAAGCATTTAACCACAAAAACGGAGAAATCTGAATAGCACGCCGTAGACCACATGAGTTGTGGAGGCACATAGACCATGGTCTAGTTCTCAGCAGGGCCTCATACTAGTTATGTAATCTTGGGCAAGTGTTCGCATTCTCCCTATGCCTTGTGTTTGTCATCCACAAAGTGAAACTAATAATAGTTTGTATAGATTCAGATGACTGTGAGGCTGAAACAACAACAAATGCAAAATGTTTACAAGGAAGTCTGGCATATTCAAAGTGCACAGTGAGCTGTTCTTGCTATTATTGTCATGATTGGCTTACATTTTTGTGAGGCATGACCTTTATCACCATACCACAGTGCCAGGTACACAGTGAGTACTCAACATTTGCTTTTATGAATGGGTTAACATATTTCTTTAAAGATATTTGGTGATATTCATCAATGATATTCAAGTGTCTTTTACAGAAAGATGGTTAGCTTCCTCAGTTTACTACTGTTTTGATAGTGGATCCTTAAGAAAGCCAAAGATGCTTTATAATTTTGTCACAAAATTATATCTATCTCTGTAAAATTGGATGGAAAAAAAATTAGATATCTCTTAAGCCCTCATTAGTTATTTTTTCTCTGTTATTACCTGGAAACTAATCCTAAATTCTTAGATTTTTTTTATAGTAGGTCTTGTCATCATTTAGTTTATAATTTTAAAACATATATATACTGTGTACTAAGCATTTCATGTGGAAAATAGTCTTCCCACTGATCAATAATTTTTATGATAGTTTTTTATAATAAAAACTGTCAATAGTTTTTATTACATAGATTTAGCTATTGCTTAGGAAGATGTAGAAAGGGTAGGCTTTGAAAGTGATAAACTCACTCAGTAAAAGATTACTATACATACTCAGCTTCCCAAAACAAAAGATAAAACTGTGTAATATAAAAACACCAGATTCCTATTGATAATACATAGTAAAAAATAAAAATTCCAGCAAGTACTTGACACAGCCAAGCATACCACAGTTAATGTTAACTGTACTCAAATCTAGAGCCCTTGCCACACTGAATGATTTTTTGAAAAGTCTCTATATGGCAATAATAGTGTTCATGCATTTTGCAGGTACACCATCTATTTGTCTTTAAAGAGCTTATTTCAATTGCTGAAGTCCACTGAACTGAAAGTAGTCAACAGAATACAATTTGTCTAATATTAGCCTTCAGTGTGTGTAATTAAGATGTTGATGCTGAACTGTTGGTGTTTATCACATTAGCTGGAAAACAAACATACATCTCCATTAGAACGTTAGATTGAACTAATCACTGATATAAAGAGACCCTCATATAAGCAAACAGTCTGTTTAAAAAAAAAAACAATCTATTGACTAAAATGTTAATTTATTAAACAAATTCATGGGTTCTAATATAATGCATGCTAGCCTAATTAAATCTAAATTATGTAAACTAATCAAAATTAACTGCACACACACTTATTTCAGATTCGTTAAGAGAAAAATTGACAATGTTAATAGACTTCTTAATATAAACTGTTTCTCTACACCTGAGCTAGTTAAGGGTGATTTTTGTTAACATATTCATTAGTATCATTTTCAAACTATGTATATAGAGCCTGATCATTAAAAATAAATAACCTTATAACACCATAATTAGAATGATGATAGCGGTTCTGTGAATGACATTAAGGAGAGAGGATCAATCATATTTCATGGTTGCCCTAGCTCTTCACATGCTCCTATTGGCTTTGCCTGAAAGACTTTAATTGGAAAATTTAGAGTCATACTTTAATACCTAATTTCTTCTCCAACTAACTGACCAAAACTGAGTTAGCAGCTTTATTTTCAGTGACCATAAAATATTTTGTTTCTGTTTCAATTGCACTGTTTATCACACTGTGTTATGATCTATTGATTTGTCTCTCAATTAAACTTTCTTATCTCTATTTGTCTAAAGGACAACAGAATGCTAAACATACAATAAATACACAATTAACATTTTGAATGAATAAATAAGTGAAGGAACCAATCAATGATTAGAGTTTTTATCAGAGACTTTATTTTTTAGAGAAGTTTTAGGTTCACAGCAAAATTGAGCAGAAAGTATGAGGAATTTTCATACACCACCCCCTCCAAACACAAAGCCCACCACTTGCAAGATCCCACATGACAGTGATAGGTTTATTTTACTATCAATGAACCTATATTAATATCTCATTATTGTCACAGTCCACAGTTTACATTAGAATTTACTCTTGGTGTTGTACATTCTATGGGTTTGGATAAGTATATAATGACAAGTACGTATCATTATAATATCCTAAATAATAGTTTCACTGTCCTAAAATTCCTCTGTGCTCTATCTTCCTCTCTACCCCCTCCCCCCACCCGCCCCCGGCAACTAGTGGTCTTTTTACTCCATAATTTTGCCTTTTCCATGATGTCTTATATTTGGAATCTTATAGTATACAGTTTTTCTAGATTGTCTTCTTTCATTTAGGAATATGCATCTAAGGTTCCTCTGTGTCTTCTCATGGCTTGATGACTTGTTTCTTTTAAGCACTGAATAATTCATTGTCTGGATGTACCAGAGTTTATTTATCCATTTATCTACTGAAAAATATCTTGATTATTTCCAAGTTTTAGCAGTTATAAATAAGGTTGCAATAAACACCCATGTGCAGGTTTTTTGTGTAGGCATAATTTTTTTACTTCTTTGAGTAAATACCAAGGATTGAAAGTGCTAGATCATATGATAAGAGAATGTTTAGTTTTCTAAGAAACTGCTAAACTGTCTTCCAAAGTATTAATAGCTTACAATTTTGCATTCCCTACAGAGATGAATGAGAGTCCTTTTTGCTCCACATCCTCATCAGCATTTACTGTTGTGAGAGTTTTATATTTTGGTCATTCTGATACATGTGTCCTGGTATCTCAGTTTTATTTCACAATTCCCTAATGATGGATAATGTGAAGCATCTTTTTATATGCTTATTTGCCATCTGTATATCTTCTCTGGTGAGGAGTCTGTTCAGATCTTTGGTCCATTTTTTAATTGGGTTTTGATTTCTTATTGTTAAGCTTTCAGAATCCTTTGTATATTTCAGATAACAGTGCTTTATCAGATGTGTCTTTTACAAAATTTTCTCCCAGTCTGTGGCTTGTCTGCTCATTTTCTTGAATCACTCAGATTTTATTTAATTCTATAGAATTTGTTTCATACTTCTTGAAATATAGCTTTATAATGAGGACTGAGACTCTGTCATTCTAATGCTTCATGCCAGAATCTACTATCAAATTACTCTTCCATAACCCAACAAATCTCAATAAGAAATGAAAATACATTGTCCAAACCTTCAGAACATCTGATTTGGT
This sequence comes from Sapajus apella, assembly GCF_009761245.1. Lineage (NCBI taxonomy): Eukaryota > Metazoa > Chordata > Mammalia > Primates > Cebidae > Sapajus > Sapajus apella. The sequence goes on from NW_022436982.1 coordinate 11,400,774, forward strand.
TGGTTTAAAATGTGGTCAGAATCGTCATTGTTAAAAAAATCACCATAGGTGTTTCCAATACAAGTTGTGGTTATAGAACACTTTTCAATAGAACACAATTCCTTCTAGCTTGAGTGGTCAAGTCTTTGGTTCCAGCAGGAAGAATATGCAAAGGTTTCTGTGAGTTAGGTATACCTTACAATTCTCTTATTTATCTAACCTTATTTAACTGACCTTTTCATCTTTCACAGATTCCTGGGTCTCTATGATCTGGAACTGCAGCTCATTATATACTTCTTAAACCTGATGACAACAGATTCTATGCTTGCAATGACCATTGAAAAGCCACATGAAAATTAAGCCTGTATTTCTTTTTGTATCTCTGATGTCACATCGTACCAAAACATGCTATTAAAGCTTACACTACATACATGCTACTCATAATACTCTACTATTGCAATACATGCTCTTGTGTTCTACCACTGTTTAAGATGCTGGGGTCTCAATGGGAAGAACACAGTCCATATGTCATGATGCATATTGACTAGTAAAGCAATTTTGCTGGTCCTTATTTACCTCCCATCTGTCTCACATCAGGCAGACTTGTTTACTTTTATATTATAAATTCTTCCAGAGTGGAAAACACAGCTTATACACTATCTTTCATATTGTCTTAACTCTCTTGAGAGGTTTAACAATATAAATCAATTTAAATAGTACAATAAATATTCATGATTTCACCATGTAAAATGAATTGTTAAGTATTTGTTATTTTTAAGATTTTACTAAAACACCTAAAAATTATGAACAAAATTATTTTTAAGAAAATCTTCTAACATACAACATCTCTCCCAACTGACAATCTACCTCCTAATGCTACCCAATCACTATCAAACATTTGGTATATATTTTTAAGTCTGTCAGTATATTCTTTAAATATAACCCATAAACAGTATATAATTCCATATGTTTAAAATGTATATAAATGCTATCTTTTTATATATAATGTATTTATTTATTCTACTTTGTTTCAAAAAGGAGCTTAGATTAAATTAAAATTATATATTGAATTTAAAAATGTATGGCAGTTCAAATGCTTAATAAACTTTCCAGCCTCCTGTGATCTGATATTTGTTTTAAATGGATAAACATTTCTGCCATTGGATATATAAAACTCCAGTTCAAGAAAATAAATGGATGCTATTTTAATGAGTTTTCTAACAAGATTAAAAATGATTTTTGTCTCCCCATTGGTGGTGTGAATAAACTATTAAAGAGACACATCTGAAAACCTCATCAAGCTTTCCGAAAATGCTATTTTTTAAAAAGTTTTGTCTTAAATACAAGCCAGCAAATATAAGTGTAAAAACGCAATCCCTTCAGGGAAGAAAATCGGCATTAGGAAACAAATATATATGGAAAAACATAATAATCATTGTTATAATCCAACATATAAAATACCAAAAAGATTATAATTTACATCCCTATTAACTTTAAAATTTGTTGAATGGTTACATGCATATGATCTCACTCCCATCTTAGATACCATATCAGTAGTAGTGGAAGATTTAAAAACGGAGCCACAAACTTTAACTGTTTGCATGCAGCCCAGCCTTTGCAAGCCTACTGGGCTTCCTTTCTTTCTGATGTCTCTATATTTTAGCTAGTTAATTGTGTAATTGAAGATGTTATTTCTTTTCCTGGTGATTTCTTTCTACACAAGTTAATCAAGCATGGTGGATGGGATATAACAAAAGTAAATCTTTATTTTTGACTTCTGTATCCCTTTAACATTTTTTCACTTGTGAGATATTTTTCCTGACCTTAGATTAAACATCTCTAGAACCCATGATTTTCAAAGTTCTATTCTTACTTTAGATCTGAACCACAGTCTCAATTCAAAAATTAAAACATCCTTTCCACATTCTGATCAATACACTGAGCTTAATTTAGAATAGAATTGCCTTCCCTCCCACAGCCAAGGCTGTTATCAGGCATTGGAGAAGGGGAAACAGTAAGTTACTTTCTTCTCTTTCTCCAATCCTCTTTTCCCAGCATGTTAACCTTGACTTCAGGCCTCTGTGTGATTGTCACAAAGAGACAAAGAAGGAGAAGAAGTTAAGAAAAGAATTACTAGACCTGGCATGCTTATCAATTAACTTTGTGGCATCTGGGTCTGCTGGATGTTTAAAGCTAACTATGTCATGGACACATTTGTTTACTGGGAAATCCTAGTTAATCTTCACAAGGATATGTGACAAAATCATTCATCATCGGGGTTAGTAATAGCAGCATCTGGAAAAATCAAAGGAAAGCATATGCTGTAAAGGATCTGTCTGTGTCTCATGCCTGATCTTGCTAAGCCTTTCTTTGGCGCATTTATTCTGTCTGCACGTATGTCTGAAGTATCCCCTGCTCAGTAGTAAATGACCTTTGTTCTATAAATTTATGAGATTTTCACAAACTAAAATAGTCTCTGACAGAGTCATTTTCAATCCATCCATTACCCTCTACAGTATAAAAATCAAGCACAGGCTGGGGATCCAGAATGCCCAGATTCAAATCTCAGCTCTACTGCTTACCAACCAAGTGATACCAGGCAAGTCACTTAACCTCTGTCTCCTCATCTGTGAAATGGAGAAGATGACAATAGTATCTACCATGTAAGGTAGTTTCAAGAATTAAATAAGTTAGTGCACGTGCACACCATACAGTAAGCATTATTAAATATCAACTATAGTATTATTATCTGTTCATATCAAGCAGGCTGGGCCATTGTAATACCATGGACATACAGGCCACTCATAGATAGTTTCTTATCATCACATTTACTTAAGGATATATTATTTAAAAGTTCATTTTTTAAATCCTATTAAAACAATTCCATTAAATAAATAAAGGTGACTATACCACTGAAATTACTGTGGCACACCAGAAAAATGTTAAAGTATATCAAAATCAGTTTGTGGCTAGCATGTCATATCCTTTATATGGAAATATTAGAACTGATTATTCAAAAGCCCTTTACTTCTCCATGAGATAGGTCTACATGAAAAGATGATTGAAGATTGACTATTAAAAGGAATGATACTTTGGTGAAATGCTTTAATCTAACAGCAGTATGCATAAATGTGACAAGCATGTGATGGCATTTTTATAACATGTTCATGTTTACATAAACTGTGTCAAAATATATCCTTACATAATTCTCTTTAAAAATATGTTATTCCATTATGGTAATTTTTGTTGTAACTTTTCTTCCTCAGTCTCCTGTGCACATTACTCAAATCAATTAGTAATGGGCCTCAGGTATTTAAAATCATCAGTGTCTAAATCATCAAGCTGTACACTCAAAGATTTGTGTACTTTTTTGCATTAAATTACATTTCTATAGGAAAAATCTTATTTCAAAAGCCATCACATTTCTTAATTCAGTTCCTTTACAGGAAATTGCTTACCATTAAAGGGGGGAAAGCCTTCCTATTACAATCAGCAAACATAGGCATTGGTTATTGGTCCCACTGGACATAAATGATCCCTGTTCCCATGCCACTTTGGATAAAGATTTCCCCCAAAAGACCTGGTCCAGTGTTTTGAGATGAGAAAGATCCCCCAAAATATCTGGAACAGTACTGTAATATAAGAAATTCAGTGGCAAATGCGTGAAGGCATTAATTCCCATATGCTTCACTGAAGAGAAACAAGGTCCAATATCCCTAACCAAATAGTCTGTATGTAACACACACCAGATACTAAATTCAATTTTCTGCTTGGGTAAAATGGAATAATGGTTTGCCTTCTAGCTCTATTTATGACTAAGACTCCTGATAACACTCAAAAAGAAATGTTAAAACTTCAAAAGAGAGATATTCATAATTTCAGCAATTGTCATTTGAAAAGTCTATAAAGTTTAAATACCTTGAAGTAACTAGACATCAACTAAAAAAATCATTGCTAATAACATTTATTTATTTTTATTAATTTATGGGATACAAGTGTAATTTTGTCATATACATAGTGTGCATACTGGCAAAGTCAGGGCTTTAGGGTATCCATCACTCAAATAATGTACATTGTCCCAAGTAAGTAATCTCTCATCATCTACCTGCCTGCCATCCATACTGTAAAAGGCTTTCAAAAGCATTTTACAGTAGCTTAATCCTACCCTTGTCCTCCTCTCCAAGTTAGCTTTCAAAATGTTTAGAACATTGCCTGTAAATTATAAACAAAACAAAATTTACAAAAACAAGATCTATTATTCTGATCAGAAAAAATATATTAAATAGAGTAGTTAAAAATAGTAGTGTAAAATGAGTCCCAAAAATAAAATTTGGAAACTATCATATGACAGTTATAAAGTTCTGGGATTTGTATTAATATTACTCAAATCTGGGCACATATTGATTATATGTGGCTTTAATTTGGAGTTGCAAAAGTGATACAGACTGCTTCTTACAAGTTTAGATACTTTTTAATATAAATTAAAATTAATACAGCACTTTCAGCATTGGAATAAAAATGAATACAGGAGTCATATCTATCTTTGCCTTCATACATTCTCATCTTGTTACAGGGCTTGCCTATAAGCCAAAATGCAGCTGCACAGCTAATTTCAGGCCTACCAGCCTTGACAACACGCCCTTTCATAAGCAGCTGGTGATTAACCATATGGGAAAGTGTGACTGAACTCCAGATGGAGTTTACTTTTTTGTATAGTTTCAGACAAGTCGATCTGGGGACAGATATCTTTAGTGCTACTGACTACTGAATCACCTATTTCTTTAAAATTAGATCGTTCTCAGGGATTTTAATATCTTAGAGAGAAAAGAGGATTGAAACCAAGACTATGGCTTTTCTCTCTATTTGGAGTATCTACAACAAAGAGAATGTAGAACTGAGTAGCATTCTCCAGGACTGACCTTAGCTAGAGCACAATCATACATATGTTCACAGAAAGAATTTCTAATGATACAATACATGATCTACTACTTTCTATCTTGAGAAGACGAATTTATGACACCAAATTTCAAAAGATGTCAGTGATACGATAAAACAAATGTAATTTTAATGAAAATAATTAAATGTTTTACCTCTAAGAAACTCAGCATACAATAATCAAAATAAATAGACTATTTTTTCAAAAAATTATCAGAAGTAGCAAATACTTCTGAAAATTATTCCTAAATAATTAGCTTATTTTTTTCAAAACATTATCAGAAGTAACAAAGGCAATACAATAGCAAAATGAAAACAAAGAAGAATTTTTCTTCCTCCTAACCAACTTACCATACTTAAAATTGTTATATTTATAATCCCTGAATTTGAGAGATTTTATTCCTACTCACAACTTACCCAGTATTTCTGACTACAATTTTACCTTACATTCTAAATAAACTGATAAATGTCCACAGACTAAGACTTACAACATTTTAAAGTTAAAAAATTTTACATTCATCTGTATACATTATCTATGATATGTATGACTATGTACATCATCTATTTTATATATATGACTATCTGTAATTTTTTAATAAACCTAATACTTCAACTTCAGATTAGAGCATCATCATTATGATGTGATAAAAATCCCGTAAGTTTTATTTCACTGTCACCTCACTATCACTATAATGATGTAAAATTACCACGTTTCAAGATTATTCTTTGTAATGCGTGCAGATTCTCTTTTACTCTCATCTTATTTTTTTAGCAATATCACTGTAAACCTGGATTAAAATAAATGTATCATGAATCAAAGCTCAAAAATTAATGCCAAATACACTTTTAAAAAATAATCTGTATACGTATAATTCATTTCTTTATCAAATCTATCTCAAGCTATAATTTTCTTTAAACTATTGTTTTCTAGATTCTACGTCTTTGTACACACGAGAGAGAGACACTGTTCACTAGCTGCTCTATCAATTTCCATAAGTGTGTGGATAATGGACTTACATATTATACAATCTGGTAAACATACTTAATGTACAATAGACCTTCCATCATTGACTATACAACCTGAAAGTTGACAGAGACAAGAACAAACTAAAGAGGCGAACTCATGTTAGCAATGGATTCAACAGTTGGTGACTCAACTCCCTCTCAGATAGAAAGAAAATTAATCGTATTTCTTATACAACCAAGTTACCACATGTTGAAATATCTTACTGAAATCCATTAGTCATAAATGACTTAGAGTGGGATATGTAAATTAAACAGCTCTAAAAAACTGTACAAACAGGCTGAAATATAGCATGCAATAAACCATATAATACCTCATTAAATCCTGACCCGCAATAATCTAAAACAATAAGTAGCCCAACTAAATAACTCCAACAATTAGATTAATTTATCCCTTGTATAAATAAAAATACAGAGCCGTAACATTGCTGAAAGACAGCCCAGGCTCTTCTCTCACAAAGACAAGAATGACCTCGAAGAATCATTTGGAATAGCACTGCTAAGAATCCAATGCCATCACTCCACTTCATGTTAACTCCTATATTTACAGGGTTTTTTAATTGTTTTATTTTAATTTTGTGTGTACATAATAGATGTGTGTATATCGTTATGGAGTACATGAGATGTTTTGATACAGGCATGGAATGCATAATCACATCACGTAAAACTGGGTATCCATCCCCTCCAGTATTTATCCTTTGTATTACAAACAATCCAATTATATTCATTTGGTTATTTAAGAATTTACAATTAAATTTTGATTACAGTCACCCTGTTGTGCTATCAAATAGTAAATATTATTCATTCTATTATTTTTTAATCCATTAATCATCCCCACCTTCCCTCTACCTTCTTATTACCATTCCCAGCCTCTGGTAACCATCCTCTGCTCTCCATCTCCATGAGGTCAATTATTTTGATTTTTAGATCTAACAAATAAATGAGAACATGCAATTCTATGGCTATAAAATACATCCTTCCAATGCCAGCTATCAACAATTTTTCAAGGACCACCTCTTCTATAAAACTTTCCATCATATTCAAGCCAATGTTAATTGATTATTTTTACTTCTGGCCTCCCGAAAAGTATGCATTGAAGTATTCAAATATAGTAAGATAATAATAATGCTTAAAATTTCTTCCATACTTTCCATATAACAGACCTCAAGTTAAAGGATATGTGTGCATAATTCTATTTTATTCTTACCTTAGTCATAAAAGCTAGGTGTTAATATCCCACATGCTATTTTACACATGAGAAAATTGAAGCTTAGAGTAATTAAGAAATGTGTGCAGAATCACATAACTAGTAAGCGATAATGTGAAAATTCTAATCCAGCATGAGTCGTCTGATTTATACTGCCTTAAATTGTAAACTAATTATTTTTGGTATAAACATCATCTTTGCTCACATTTTAAACTTTGGTTCTTTATATCCCTCACAGCATCCAGGAGGGTGATTATAGACACATAGCAAGTAGTTAAGAAGTACTTTTTAGCTTGTAGTGAATGTAAAGGAAGATGAGAAAGATACTGTCTTCTGTGCTCCCAAATTTACCCTTCTCTCTGGTCACTCCCCTCTTAGCATTCCTAATTGTCTTGTTTATTTCATACGTTTTATTTTTCATGAAGTAGAGATGAGTTAAAATTCACTGTCAACTGAGACCATTTCATGTCAAAGAGAGAAATATAAATCAATTATCTTTTTTTGGCAAGAAATAAAATGGTAATAAAGCAAGTACAGTCTGATTTGCACTTGGCATTGGTTCAAGACTTTGGTACATACAAATAGAAAGCAGTTTCGCACAGTAGTTAAGAGAACATTCTCTGGAGTCAAACTATTTCCTTTCAAATCCCAACTCTATCTTAAGTAGTTACATGATTAGGGAAAAATTATTTACCTCTCTAACATGCAATATTTGAATATATGAAGTGAGGAGACTATCTCCTACTTTACAGATCTTAAGATTCAATGAGATGAGTTGTGCATGGCCTCTATCACAAGGTAAGCTATCGCTGTTTCCTATTATTACCAGTATTATGATATATGTATATGAAAAATCTATTGGGCTGTGGTGATGTTATTTGTTGAATTAAGCCAGCATCAGCTTGCCAGCTTTAGGAATGAGTCACCATGAATTTTCCAACCCCAAATGGGCAATACCAGCTGACACTATATGTAACAGAAAAGATCTTTCTATACAGAGACTTGCCCAAATTTTAAATTAATGAATAAAATTAATTACTGTAATATTTTAAAGCCACCAAGTTTTATGCTGGTTTGCTATTTAGCAAAAGATATGTATTAATATTTCAATACCAGAGATGAGATGCTGCCATAACAAAACTTCAAATATGTGCCAATGGTTTTTGGAACCAGTTTGTGAGCAGAAGCTGGAAGGGCCTTAAGAAGACTATTAGTGAAAACTTAAAAGGTGTCAACTTCAGGGATGTTATTTGTAAGGGACTAAAATGAAGTGGAAAAAATATCAAGGGAAGTAACAGAAAAGGAACTCTTTACAGAAAACTTCACAATGTCCACAGTAGTGTGGGAAATAGGAAATATAGACATCTGTTGAACTGAATAATCTAGCTATTGCAGAATATTGAAAGTACTGCCTGGATTCTTTCTGCTGCCTATGATAAAATTCCAGAGGAAGGAGATAAACTAAAGAATAAACTGTTAAATATGAAAATTTAAAGAGTCAGGACATGCTGGGTTAGAAAATGAAACTGTTACTTATCCACAAGTTCTCCTATCAGCAAATTATTCTCAAATTAAGAAAGGGCTTCAACCCAAAGATTGAATATCAGGAGGGACTGTAATATA
>NW_022436982.1:11409640-11474754 GCF_009761245.1 Sapajus apella
GCATACTGTCACGAGGCCAGAAGCACCATCAATTTGGACATAACCACACACAAAAAGATCAAAATTGAAAGGGAGAGAAAGGCTTATATCAAAAAGATGGATGGGAGTAGTTTTCATCTGATAGAATGAAACTTAGAGTTATTGAAAACCCACAACATTTTTTTAAAGAATTGACCTGGCAGAAGCACCATCAATTTGGACAACATGACACAGAAAAAGTTCAAAATGAAAATAGCTTTTGGATGTTAAACATTATAGGCAGGAAGCAGGCTTAGAACTCTCTTAAGTTGAAACTCAGTTTTCTAAAATAAAAATTAAAAAACAGATAATACAAATGGTGGATCCAAGTACCTAGAGGGCAGAACAAAGAGTCACAGAGAAAAACCTCCAAAGAATGAGTAAGCTCTAATCGGAGTGATATGGTTTGGCTGTGTTCCCACCTAAATCTCATCTTGAATTGTAGTTCCCATAATCCCTACATGTGATGAAAGGGACCAGATGGAAGGTAACTAAATCATTGGGGAGGTTTCCCCCATACTGTTCTTATGGTAATGAATAAGCCTCATGAGATCTGATGGTTTTATAAGGGGCTTCCCCTTTTCCTTGCCTCTCATTATTCTCCCTCCTGCCACCTTGTGAAGAAGGACATGTTTGCTTCTCCTTCCACCATAATTGTAAGTTTCCTGAGGCCTCCCCAGCCCTGCAGAAGTATGAATTAATTAAACCTCTTTCCTTTATAAATTACCCAGTCTTGAGTATGTTCTTATAGCAGCATGAGAACAAACTAATACACAGAGACTCTGGTAATATGGATCCAGCTTAAACAGAGCTGCTATGGACCTGTCATTAGCCTTCCATTCTCCTGTCTTTGAGCAAGAATGTCTATAGCAGTTATCATAAGTTTTAAAAAGGAGAATATACTGTATGTTTAGTTCCAAGTTCTTCAGATCAAGAAGAAATATACTCAAAAGAATGTCCCTGTATTACTCCATTTTCACACTGCTATAAATAAATACCTGAAACTGAGTAATTTATAAGGAAAATGGGTTTAACTGGCTCACAGTTCCATAGGATGTACAGGAAGCATGGCTGGGGAGGCGTCAGGAAACTTTCAATCATGGCGGAAGGGGAGGCAGGCACGTCTGACATGACTGGAGCAGGAGGAAGAGAGCAAAGGGGGTGGTGCTGCACACCTTTAAACAACCAGACCTCGTGAGAACTCACTATCATGAGAGCAGCAGGGAGGAAATTCATGCCATGATCAAATCACCTCCTATCAGGCCTCCAGCAAGGGGGTTACAACTTGACATGAGATTTAGGCAGGAACACAAATCCAAACCACATCAATCCCCAAGGAATTGTGCTACTTCTGGTATCAAGATCTAGGACTCTGAGACTGAAGTTCATACCATAATAGGGTAAGAAATTTAGACTTCTTGGGGCATCAATAATGCATTTTGCATATGGAAGGAATCTAAATTGTATGGAGCATAGCAAATTGTATTTTCTGAAGATGGTTGCAACATCACCTATTCCATATACTCTTCTTGAAGATTTCTACTCTCCATGAAAAGAAGGAGTTTATAATTCTCTCTGTTTCAACCCAGGTAAGCTATTGTGATTATCTCACTCAATACCATGTGGTGGAAATAAAGTTGTATGATTTTCGTATAATAAATGGCTAAAAAATGCCATGGACTTCCACCTTGTTCTCTTAAAATGCTCACTATTAAAATCTAGCCAATATGTGGTAAGGGAATGAGTCTGCAGAGAGGCACACATACAGAAGACACAGAGTTCCTAGTCCCCAACTTTGACTGAGTTCCCAACCAGTGGTCTGCACCAACTTCTAAGCCATGTGAGTGAGCCATTTTGAAAGAAAACCCTTTAGCTCCCCAGTCAAGCCATTTCAGCTGTTGCTTCATACAGCACAAGCCATCTTCTTCACAAAGCCATACTCAATTGGAGATTTTTGGGAAAACATATGATGGCTGTTGTTTCAAGATGCTAGATTTGAGATGATTTGTTTCGAAGAATAGGTTATTGATACCAATTTTTAGTAAATCATAGGTGAACTGTGCCATGGGAAAGTTCTGGGTTTTTTTATTTTACTCTGTTATCTATTTCTTACTTTTTCAAAATTTGTCCTATTAAATTTCTAATATCGAATGGCAAAACTAAAATAGGTCCACGTATTACATGACAAGAAAAAAATTTTAAATTGCTGCCGTTTACAAATAAATGCATATAAGGAAACACATTTTAAAGTGAAATCTTACCACCAAGTCCCAAATAAAGATGGCCTCTTTACTCACCTAGGGTAAAACTTGCAGTTTAAAATATAAATATGGAAGTTTTGCTTACTTGTCGTCTTTGAGTTTTATGTTTCATTTAGTTTTGCCCTATTTTTGGTTTTGTTTGCAAAATATTTACCTTCAATTTCTTTGACCAGTTAGTCACATTCCCCATCCCCCAAAAAATGCTCATACAAACTACTGAATTTTAGTCTCATTTACAAGCTTTTGTACTTGCAATTCTCTGTAGAAAAAAAAATGGTGTATTTTTCAATGCTGCATATGTACTTTGGCATTTTCCCCCCAATCAACATATTAATGTTGTCTACTTTAGACTTTATTGAAATGTTCACATCATCAATTCAGAAAATTTGAGCCATATTAAATTTTTTTCTGCACTACATTGACTCACATAGACAGTATGCTACCTTGTCAGCTTTGCCTATATAGCTGGTCTGAAAATCTAAAATGTTTCTTCTTTTTGGCTTCGCATGATCTTTGAAGCTAAAGTTTGCAGATATTGTGTTTGGCCCACTCTTTGGACTAAATCATCTGCAAGTAGACAATTACATATTTTCTGTTGATATCAACAGATTCCATTATACTAAAATGTTATTTTTGCTTTGATGTATCATTTTTAAAATAAAAAGTAAAACACATAGAGAAAAATAAGGAAGACTTTTAAAATGTAATAAAGTGCATTTATTGATAACAGCTATCATTTTTTATTATCTATGAGCCAGGTATTTTATATATTTTCTAAAAATTTGATGCATACACTAGAGAAAATATTTGCAAATCATAAAGCTAATAAAAGAGGTTAATATGTAGAATATACAAAAATCTTCTACAACTCAACAACAACAAAAACTTCATTTAAAAATACATGAAGACGTATTAATTTGACAGAGCTGTCATTAACAAAGTACTACAGACTGGGCAGCTTAAGCAACAAACATTTCTCACTGTCATTGAGCTAAAAGTCTGACAGCAAGGTATTGGCAAGGTAGATTTCTTCCAAGACCACTCTCCTTGGATTATAGATTGCCATATTCCCCCTTTGTCTTCACATGGTCTTTGCTGTGTGTATACATCTGGGTTCAAATTCCCTCTTCTTATAAGACAGCAGTTGTATCAGATCAGGGGGCACCCTAATTATCTCATTTTAATGGAATTACAACTTTCAAGACCTTATCTCCAAATATGGTTACATTTTGAGCTATTAGAGCCTTAATATGTGATTTTTGAGGGGACACAATTTATCCCATGACAGACATGAATAGGCATTCTCCACAGAAGATGTATAAATGGCCAATAAGCATGTGAAAAGATGCTCAATACTGCTAATCATCAGAAGAATGCAAGTCAAACATATAAGACATCACTGCACATCCTTTACAATGGCTATTACAAAATTTTTTTAAGAAACAATAACAAGTGTTATTGGTAAAGATATGGACAAATTGGAACTCTCAACTATAGCTGAGAGGAATGTAAAATAATATAATCACTATGAATAACGGTATGGGGCTTTATCAAAAAATTAAAAATCCAGAAGTAATTCCACTTCTGTATATATACCCAAAAGCATTGAACCAGGGACTCAAAGAGCTATTTCTATACCCATGTTTACAGCATCATATTCACAATAGCCAAGGGTAGAAGAAAGTCAGTTGTCTCATAATAGAAAATGGATAAACAAGATATAGGAGGAAGGTAATTTGGAAACATTGACGACATTATGCTAAGTGAGATAAGCTGGTCATCACAAAAGAACAAATATTATAATGACCCCACTTATATGAGGTACTTAGAGTACTTAAATTCAAAGACACAGAAAGTAGAATGGTGGCTGTCAGTGGCTAGGGAAAGAAAGAAATGGTAAGTTTTTGTTTAATGGGTAGATTTTATTTTCTAAGAGGAAAAAAAGGTCTATAGATGGATGGTAATTATAGTTGTCCAAAATGTGAATGAACTTAATGCCACTAGACTGTACACTTACAAATGATAAAAAATGGTATATTTTATGTTATGTATATTTTACAACTTAAAGTATTTGTCTATGCAGAAAAGCTACCCAATAAAAATATATATTCCTACTTGCATTTTTCAGATGAGGTAATAGATACTCTGAAAGGCCAAGTTGATGTACTTAGCAAGAAGCAGATTCAGTTTTCAAACCCAGGTCTGTCTCATGCTAAAGACTTGTATTTACAAAGAGACCACACTGACCCACACCAAACACACACTTCCTCAACATGGTTCAAGTATTTGTTTGATAAAGTATTGAATATTATTATACAACATTGTAAAATATACAGAGGTCTATTAAGAGTTTAATTCATCAATGTTGTACTGATCCTAAGTGTCAGTGAAGCAGTTTCTCTACTGTTTTCTTTTTTTTTTTTTCCCATGGGCAACAATGATGCAGTTTACTTTTACCAGAAGAGTTTATCATTTCACAGAACTATCAATGTAACATTTTTTTGTGTAAATGTTAAGAAGAAAAACACATTTTATTGCTACCTATTCTTCTTTGGAAACTAGAATTTGGTTTTCTACATTTCATGTGAGAAATAATTATTAAACTGCTTAGGAACCTGAATTTCAAAAGATCCAATGCTTTGCCCTATTTTGGAAAAGAAATTAACATTAATGTTTATGTAAGATTTCTGGAATAAGAATTTGTGTGCTTCATTTACACAATAGTAAGCTAAACTTTTATAAAGCACCTAGGTTAGCCTCTCAAAAGAAACTGTTTCTTCAGCTGATTTTTTTTACTTCATAGTTTATAAAGTAAAACAGCAACTGAGATGCAAGGAAAATACAAATTAATAAACACAGGACTAGAGCCTCCTATCAGTATGTAGAGGATTTATGCATATATACTGCCAAGAACAGGTTTTGAAACAGACCCTATAGATTTCCAGTTGCCATAGTAACTGCACAATTTTATTGAATGTAAAAGTGTGAATAGATGAGCACAGCCAAGCTAAATCATTGGCATTGCCATCGTTGGCCTCTGAGAGGTAGAAAGAAGTAGTGTGTGTTGTCACTTTCCAAAACAAAATGATCATAATTATATTTACACTCTTGTCTTCTTGGTCTATGAACATCTTTCCCTTAAAGCCTTCTTCAGTGCTGCTTGACTAATTACTCATGAAGAGAAAGTTTCCAATGAATTATTAATAATTTTGTTATTGCAACAGGTTGGAGCAATACATTGAAACAGCAATCACTGTAAATATGGCAATCCTGCCCAACTCTTGCATTCTTTTCTCTCATTCTCTTCATCATAAACTGTTCTTTTATTTACTTATGAAAAGAAAAGGGTGGAATGGAAAGTAAAATCACTATTAAAAGTGCCAGTGCTCCACTAGGAATGCTGCAGGTTGTTTTCAGGGGAAAAAAAAAAGAAAAAGAAAACCACTTTCAGTTAGAAGGACTAAAGAAATAATATGTTGGTGAAGACAGACAAGAAACAACTGTATTGAAATATTTGAAAACTAAATTAATGTTCCCATAGGGGTTCTCTTTTTTCAAAAATAAGAATATATGTGATTACCTTATTTAGACGTAATTGAAAATCTTTGGGAGAAACAATAGAAATAACCCAATAAAACAATTTTTTTGGAATAGGGAGAATAAAATTTGGAGTAGTAAAATTACCATGCTCGTGGTAGTTACAACATTAGTTAATTCTACAACTAAGACTTAGATACTACAGTGTAAGTATTGACTATTCGAGAAACCAAATGAACATATGGGATACTTAGTCTTAATGCCATAACGTTGTTAGATAAGGGTATATTTGACTTACTGTTTGACCATAGGACCGGTAATGAGGAATTTCCTAATTGCCTCATTTACTGAAGATAATACTAGAAAAGAAAAATCTTGCCAAGTAGTAGTATAGTTTATAAATGTCTGTGATAATAACAGAAAGACAAACTAGAATGTGTTCATTCTTTCATTCATTCATTAGCAAGAGCTCAAATGTCAAGCAAACACATTCTTCGTGGTAATAAAACTTATCATATAGGGAAACTCAATGTGAACTGTAAATTATGTTCAATGCTAACATATATTACAGTTTACTGATTGGGAACATAAATTTTGAACTCAATGATAGGTTCAAATCTTAGCTCACTACTTGTGAACTTTATGATCTTTAGCAAGTCACATAATCTCTAAACTTTAGTTTCTTTGTAAAATAAAAAGAATAGCCCCATGCCTCAGTGTTCTGCAAAAGAATATTGTAGACATTAAATTAAATACCCATTTAAATTATTCAGTTATAGTGTTAGTGATGTGCAAATGTTGGTTAGCAATTTTGTATTATTACCTCATTTAGTACTTGCAACACCAGCAGGAGGTTGATACAATTATCCTCATTTCACAAAAAATTTAAGCTTAAAACATTTAACTCCTTTGGCCAAGTAGTAGGGTCAAGATACAAATTCTGACATCTACCTCATTACAAAATTTATGTTTTTAACTATACACCATATTGAATCAAAGTGAGGACTATGATGAGGCGTGGTTAAATTTATTACTTTTTCTTCACAGTCTTGAGAAAGTCCTTTGGTCAACTCACAATGTTTGATTAGCAGCTACCACATCCTCTTAATATCAAAGGGAATGAAAGAACAGTCCTCACTTCATGGAGATTACAGTTTATCTGAGAATACAACATTGAAATAAGGACTTAATAAGGGATTAACTATAGTCTCACATCAAAGATTCAGGATTTAGTTACAGAAAGCAGAGATTTAGATGGATGAAAATCATCAGAAAAGAATGTAGAATTAAGTGAGTTGGGAAGATGACTATACATACATACACTCAGAGAAAAAAAGGGTATGTTAAGTATAAGAAACAGAACAAGGAAAGAAAAGAGTGCTCACTGAAAAATAATTTGGAAATAGATTTCGAAGCTCTAAGTTATGGACTGAGAAGAAGAAAGAAATGGGTAAATTGAAGTTGTAAGTGATAGGAAAAATATAGTAGAGCCTAGGAACAGATTTGATAAAGAATGTGAAGATAAGAAAATAAGCCAAAATGACTTTGAATGTTCCAGACTGACAAATAAAATACAACTTTATGAATCAGACACAAAAGTAGAGAAACTGAGAAAAAGAACACTTTTACTGGGAGGCTGAGAACATGCAGGAATGACATGCTTAGCTTAGGACTTGCTGTATTTGAGAAGCTGCCATAGTATCTGCTGACTTATTTTGAAGACAGTTTGAAAGCAAAGAACACTCGCAGAAGCGATTACCAAGAATAGGGAAAGTAACTTCAAAATACCAGGCGTGTAATGATAGCTAAAGACATGAGATAGGTTGGGTCGCTTTGCAGTATAATTGGGAGGATATACAGAGTTGGTAGAACTATTAGAAATAAGAGCAGTCAAAATCCAAGGTAAGCAATTTACAGTCAGAAATAACGACCGGAAAAGCACAGTTTTACACAAGCCAAGGAAATGCCACAAGGGTGTTAAAAATAGAATTTTATCAAGCTATTTTTCCTCTTCTAACATCTGTTCTCCCCATTCCTGAATCTGCAAAGATTTAACATAATTTTATATAACTTGAATTAAGTATCTTAATTTATTAATTGTGTTTCTGTACCATGTTGTGCAAGCTTGATTATTCCTAGTGTCTCTGCTATATAAACAAATTTTATTTTCTCACTTGAATAAGGAAAATTATATATTCCTCTGAAAAAGTCACAGCTAGGTAGCTGGAAGATAGTTGGTGCTCAATAAATGGTAGTAACATTTATTTCTGCTTTTATTTGACCAAAAAAAAAAAAAAAAAAAAAGACAGCTGACTGGGATGGTCATAATAAAAACTGGTACAAATCAGATATATGTGTCATCTGTTTTTGCCTGAGAGGTCTTTAATATTCTATGTCTAAATTTAGGGTGGTAGAATCTCAGTGGATATTTTTCTCTACAAAAACAATTTCCTTTTGTGTCTCTTCAATCCCTTCCTCTCCCCTGTACTTTCAAAGATATGATAACATCTTAGCTTTTCTCTAGGAAGGAAAGCATTTTGTCAGAAAAAGTAATCCAACAAAACTATAGCTAGAGAGGAGAATTAAATTATACTGTTCTACAATTGTTCTATAGCACTGTAGGGTAACTCTAGTTAACAATAATATGTTGCATATTTTCAAATAGCTATAACAAGGTATTTTGAGTTTCTGCACAAAGAAACAATTAATGTTTGAGGGATGGATATTCTACTTACCATGATTTGATCATTATACCTTGTATACATGCATCGAAATATTACTCTCTACCACATAAATATGTACAATTATTGTGTCAATTAAAAAATAAATACAAGAAATCAAATATTGGGAAAGTAATTATTGGATACAAGAAAACGTTTAAAATTAAGAAGCAATGTAAAAAGTTAGCATAATTCCTGGTACACAGCTGATTAAATCCTTTGTCATTTCATCAGTCTTTTAAAGATACTCTACAGTAATATATGGGGCTAGGATTTAGTGTCTGTGTGTAACAGAGACCTTAACAAAATCAATAGATGTTCAAATCTCTCAAGCATGCTTTAGAAAATGTAAACCGTATGTTTGCATATTTCAGAGCACTGGGTGGAATACCTCTTTTGACCTCTCAACACCAAAAAGAACGTTATCTTAGAATGATCGTACTGGGAATAAAGAAGGATGAATAGAAGAAAATATCACTAAAGGTACACCTGAGTACCAATGTGTAGACTGATTGCCATAAAGAACATTTGCTTAAGACAGCTAGATAAATACCTCCAACCTTTAAGATGTACTCATCTGTCTGTAAGTGTTGGGCCCCCACTTTGTAGTTTTCTATCATCTTTGAAGTCAGGTATTTATCATGCAATCCTTTGTGCATAGTGTTTGATAGGTATTTGTCTAACATCTGAAAACCAATAACATTGCTTAACAGCACAGAAGCTGAAACGCTAGTGTGTGTGTAGAGAACGCGGAACCCACCAGGATGAAACCAAGACTATATAGCTAACTAGCTCCATCGCATATTCTCACAAGTAGTCAAATATAGATTTGACTTCGTAATAGTTACAACAAAAATCAGTCTGTTCTTTTCAAAGCAAAAATGGCTGTAGCTCTTCATCAGCATCTTTGAAAGCCTAAGTCTGGCTTATATATTTATAGATGCAGACAGTCTAACATTATCATAGGCTAAACCGGTTAAGTCATGTCAAGGAACTCTAGCTTTTGCTGTATACAGAACCAATAGGGATCTGCTAAATGCTGTTATCAAATGCAGTCCTATCAGCATTAAGTACTTGGCTTGGCATTTTGATAATAACTGTTGTACATCTTAGCAGCTTAGTGAGCAGGTATAATAAGCATGTAACAGAGAAGGAAACAAATCCAGCAAAAATAACGAATTTGTCCAAGACACCTTGTGTGGTAAGCACAAAGCAAAAACATGTTTTCACTAACCTTTTCTGAAATCAAACCTCATATTCCTCCCATAACACTATCCTGTCCTCTCAAAAGAATGCAACAGTATAAGCAGAAATAGTCAGTGTGGTTTTTCTACTGACTGCGATATCCAAAGCAACCAAAATCTGCAAAGCTGCCCCTAATACCTTATCTAACATACCTCCATCCATCCCCGCTTTTCTCAGTCTCACTTTATTTTCTTTTTAACACTTATCACAATGTATAATTATTTTTCCGAGTACTTGTCACATACACCAGAACATAACTTATCTGAAGGCAGAAGAACACGTATCTCATTTAGTGCACTCACTTTACCTAGCTCTTAGCACAATGCCTAACATATAGCAGAGTTGCAGTAAATATTTCTTAAATGTATAAAGAGCTAACTTTGTTTGTAATTTACCAGAATAATCAAGCAGAGTTCCTTGTGATATCATTTATCATCAAATATGTCAAGTGCAAGAATTATTCAGCAGGAATAAAAATTGTGGAATATCAGAACTGTAAAAGGGATTAGAAAACCACTTAGTTTAACCATTTTGTTTAACCAATCATGTACTTAATTCCACAGATGTTAGTCAGCTTAGCCAAAGTCACACACTTAGCCACAGAGCTGGGAGTAGAAGTGAGTGACAATTTGAGTTTATTTATTTGTACATTGTATCACTGAAGAAAGAATCTAGGAAATTTGACTTACAATGTTGAGAAATGATAGAAGTTGGTGCCCTGAAACAAAGCTCAATGTCAAGTTTTATTGTAGCTTGAAACACTTGATTCAGCTTCCAAATATTACAGTAGGTAACTAGTCAGGCATGAGCAAGGAAGGAGAGGCCCTCCCACCCCACCGGGAATGTTAGGTGACCATCAAGTGATGGTTAGGCAGTTGTTGAAATGCCTCTCTAAAACAATAATTGGTGGCAGCTGGCACCAGGGAAAGGCAGGCACCCAACAAATAGAAAAAACCTGCAACTGGTGATCAGCAGTATCCAAATGAGATCTCAGGAGCTGGGCAAGTGGGCTCAAGCATGTAAATTAAGAGGCAAAATGGCAGAGTTGAACTGTTATATGACCTTCTCTAGGAATACCAGGGAAGAATGCCTCAAGTGAACATGTGTAAAACTTCAGTAAACACACTGCACCTACTCCCTTCCCAAGTGCTGGCAGGCCACTGCAAGTGCAGACAGCCCACTCTAAGGGAAGAATCAGGGGAGAAATAAGCCAAGACCCCAGAGGTATGCCCAAGTATAAAACCCCAAATCAAAAGGTCTAACTGTGCACCTGATCTCTCAAGCCTCTGCTTGGCCCTCCTCCGAGTGCACTTTACTTCCTTTCATTCCTGCTCTGAAGATTTTTAACAACCTATCACTTCTGCTCTAAAACCTGCCTGGATCTGTCCTTCTGCCCTCCTCAGTCAAACTGTTTCTTCTGAGGAGGCAAGAAGTGAGGTTGCTGCAGACCCACACAAATTTGCCACCAATAATACTAATTTACACAAGAAAATATGGTTTATTATATATCACTGTTGAAAATAGGCACTCTTTTTCATAACTTCCTATACCATGCTTCAGGACAGAAGACAAATTTCAACATATTTCAGCCCCCCATACTCTCTTCAAAAATCCAGTATTTCTGAAATAAAATAACTGGCGAAGGTAAGGAAATACATAAAATAGACACCATATAAGGGCTTTACATCCAACTTTACAATTTCTCCAACAACTCAAAGAAAACCTTTAACCTCTCTGTAGCACCAAGAAAACAGAATAAAAGTGTCCTCTCACCTACTACATACACTACCTTGAGTATATAACCAATAACATTTTGTACCTTGGAATATGGGCTGTTTATAAATATATATTAAAAATATTACTAATGCTATTTTAAGTTTCTACTATTATGTAAGAAAAGCAAAGAAAAAAATGTCCAGACTGAAATCATCTACATTTCACACCATGGCAAGTAGTTATTACAGCCCATATGGAGGGCAGGTCATCCAGAGCTGAAAGCTTCAAGAGTGTGACAAGGTGACATACAGGAGTCAAGTGCTGTATGCTGGGTGCAGCTCATTTCTTAGAGGTGCAGAACTTATGATATGAAAAGGATACACAGAAGCTGCCATGCCAACAGGGGTGAAAACTGGGGAATCAAACAAATGTTGCTGATTCAAAGTTATTTTCCTGTGATAACAAACAGCACCAAATGAGTTGCCGTGGTGGAGAGCAAGCTGTGCTCAGAGACTAATTGCTGCACTTGTTAGAGTGTGCAAGAAGGTATTTATCTGTTTTACATGTGTTTGGTGCCAAGACATCCTGGGGATCTGGAGCTGAAGCGGAAACAGAATGACAGTGTTTAGAAAACTAAACACAAAGACAAAAGGGAAGGAGAGCATTTTTTGTGAAAGTGACTTGAACATTAAACATATGAAAAGCTTGAGGTCTCTATCCTGGGTGATTAATTCTTCAGTCTCCTTCAGATCAACCTGTGGGAGCCCATGCTGGAATGGAGTGCATCAAGTCTGGGATTCTTTGATGTTACATTTATTTACATGGTGAATTATTCAAAGCGGGGAGGATCAGTTTAAAAGCTACCGATAGAAATAAAAGGGAAAAAACTCAGGGAAAGGAGGGAAGTGAAGCACAAAATATGGGTGTTCAAACAGTTCCACCTGAATGGCAAAGTTTAGAATATGTACTATGGGGAATTTGCTGCACTGTCTTTTCAGCTTCAGAAATAATAACTGGATTTTGACTGACATTTTTAAAGGTTTAATGATGGAAATGCTACTCAACAACTTTAATTTCCTTCTCTCATATTTCAGAGGCTTCTAAAGTTTTCCCTGGGACAGAAATTTGCTCCTCCAAGTCCAAACTCAAAATATTTCTGGAATATGATTAAGGAGTAAGGTAATTCCTCTAAGCAATAAATATGGTAAGTGTTAAAGATAATTATTGTTAATACTTTTGACATACAGAGACATTTGAGCATAAATAAACTTAAGGACAAATGCATTATGTTTACATTTTCCATGTAATTAACATATTATGTGGATTATTTGCTATTTAAAATTGAAGAATATAAATAATATTCATTATGTACATCATTTCGAGGCACGTATTTTACATGATCTGTATCAGACAAAAAAATCAAGCTATCAATTAGATTTTTTTTTAAGTTCCCTGTATTACCTAAAACAATTTATACAAAAAAAAAAAATGTGCTTGGCTCATGACTCTCTCTCCCTCCCTCCCTCCTTCTCTCTCAAGTATTTGAAAATTTTTCTAAAAGAAAGAAGTGGTAATCTTCATTTTTCACACAAGGACAATAGGCTAAAGCTATCCCCACAATAGCTTTTTTTAAAACCCTTCATTTTAATGTAATTTACTTTCTATTTTTCACTGCTTTCTGCCACAGATAGTGTGAATGGTTCATCACTGTAGTGAAAAAATGTCAAATCAGGATTCATATCCAGAAAATATAACTTCTCCATAACTTATATTTAACTTTGAAATTATACTCAATTGATACTTAAAAGTTGACAGGAAGAAGATGCAGTTTGTACCCTCTTAGAGCTGAGAGTTTAATACATTTTTTTTTTTAATCTGGCTGTCTGTGCATGTAAGGAAATGCATTTGTATACATCCTTATGGCAAAGAAAAGTCAACTTGCTTGCTAAGAGGAGGAACATTTGTCTCTTAATGTAAAATTTGTTAAATAATCCAGCCTTATATATTATTGGCCCAACTATTAAAACTACATAGAAGCTCTTCTTACTAAAGCTTCTGAAACAAAAGAAAAGCCAGAAAACCCTCAAAAATTGACCTTTTGTTATATGTAGGAGGGTGTGGGTGTGTGTGTGTGTGTGTGTGTGATGTTTACTCTGATCGTTGCAATTCTAATGCAGTACCACAGGGTTCCTCCCTGCTCTTCCATATTCTCCATTTCCATCTAGAAACAGAAGTGTCCTGACTCAGCAATGTTTGCCACTGTTAGCTTAAGACCTTGGCCCAGAGATTTTGTCAGCAAACTGGAAAACAGATGGATTCTCATTTATTTGCAAAAGAACTGACTTCATTTGCACCAGAACATGGAGAAATTTAAACCTAAAGGCACTCTCAAGAACAATGGAGGCTGTGGTGAGAAGAGATGCATGGATCTAACAAATATACAGCCTAAAATCTATTTATAGATTGACTATCCTGTCATAAAGAACCTAGAAATTAGAAAACTGAGAGAAATCCCGCTGAGGTCAGAATTGTCAGGTCTCCATATGCAAGCCTGGAGCCTGAAAGTCTGAAGTCCTGCTTGACTTGCCTGAAGTCTCCCACCCACTGCCTACATTCACCATTGTCCCTGATCACCCAGGGAAGCTTCCCACAAGCCCCTTACCCAACCCTGTCATTTTAACCGTTCTTATAATAATGTAAATACCTCTCACCCAACCCTAAACTTGTATACTCCTTGCTCCTATCCCCCACCACTGTAACTGAACTTACTCTGCAACACCGCTGCCCCCACCAAAACTACCCAAACCTATAAAACCAACTCCTATCCCACTGCCCTTTGCTAATGCCCTTTTCAGCCCTAGCCCATCTGCACGAGGGTGAATAAGCAGCCATGTTGCTCACACAAAGCCTTTTGGAAGGTCTCTTCATTCAAAGTGCACGTTTTTCAACATTTGGTGCCAGAAACCTGGGACAGGGGAACTGCCATGGGAAATTAGCTGCCTGTTTCAACTTTCATAAAGAGATCTACCAACCTGGAGTCATCAGACCAGCCTGCAGATGCACATCACCAGCTATTTTGGTAAGCAGTCTCTCTTCTTGCTTTCCCTTCCTTTTGCCTTTTCCTTTCCACTTCCCCTTTCAGTTTCATCCTTTTTACACCGCAAAGACAAGGAAAATCAGGTAAACCAAGTTCTTCCATAAGATTCATGACCGGAAAATCCTATCTAGGTCACAGATCTGGGGACCCAGTTTCCCCAGGGGTTTGACTATCATGGAGACTTTCATCCTAGTCACTCGCCCACCAGGCTCATGGCCGATAATGGTGGCAGGTCAATGTAGAGGATGCTCTCTTTGACCACGCACCAATGACGAGGTTCAACACAGGCTCAACTAGGGACGCTTTTTGAGTGGCTGGGTTGCGTGCCCAGTTACCTTGTCTCTGCTGCCTTTCCAGAACCATAAGCAACCATCTGTCCTCTATCCCTCCCTCCTTTCCACTCACCTGTGTTCTGAAAAACCTCAAGCCTCTTCATCTGTCTCCTGACCTAACCCAGATGTCTCATCTTCCTCTGTAACACTGCATGGCCACAATACAAGTTAAACAATGGCTCCAATGACCAAAAAATGGCACTTTCAACCTCTCTATTTTACAAGATTTAGACATTTTTTGTTAAAACATGAGCAAATGGTCTGAAATACCCTATGTCCAGGCATTTTTTACACTCTAATGCATTCCCAGCCTCTGTTCCCAATGTGATCCCTCTCAAATTTTCCTTCTTTCTCTTTCAGCTGTGCCCCCTGCCCCTGCCACCAGTGCAGAGTCTGCCCCCTCCATAGACCCTTCTGATCTTCCCCTTCCTCCTCAGACTCTCCCTCAGGCTGTTCCTGCCCTCCCCTCTCCACCTCCCCCTCATGCCTCCTCTGTCACTTCTCCTTCCCACACCCACTCTGGGGCACAATTCAGTATAAAAACTAGCTCCTCCTCCCCAGTTCAACAGTTTCCCCTTCAAGAGGTGGCTGGAGCCAAAGGCATAATCAGGGTTCATGTTCCTTTTTCTTTATCTGATCTGTCCCAAATAAATCAGTGCTTAGGATCCTTTTCATCAGACTCTACTAAATACATCCGAGAGTTCCAATATCTAACTTAATCCTATAATTTGACCTGGAATGACTTAAATGTCATTCTAACTTCCACTCTTTCACCAGATGAACGAGATAGTTTTTTCTCTGGCTCAATCTTATGCTGATGTTGGAAGATGCCATGAGCCAGCCCTTCAAGAGGGCGTCAGAGCAGTACCGAAGGAGGAATCCCAATGGCAATACCAGGTGGGCTCGCCTGGTCATGCCAGGCGTTACATGATCTCTTGCTTAGTTGAAGGACTTAAACAGGCAGCTTACAAATCTGTCAGTTATGACGAGCTTAAAGAAACCACCCAGGGCAAGGATGAAAACCCCGCCCACTACATGGCCTGCCTGACTACTGTTAGTTAACAGCCCAATCATTATCCTCTACCCCTTAATTAATTTATTATCTAAGCTGTTAACCCAACACAGGTATGCCTCCAGGAAAGATTAAAAAAAGGAAAAGGAACTCAGCAAACTCCACCCCAGCCTGTTTACCAAAAACATCACCTCTAGCATTACCAGTATTAGACGCACTGCCTCCCCAGTGACACATGTTTAATGGCCGCGGTACCCTGATGGTGCAAAGGTAGCATAATCACTTGTTCTACCCTTAGGTGCTTCACCGCACTAGATCCAGAAGGGCCTCATCCTAAATATGCGCTTTATTACACAGTCTACCCCTGATATTAGAAAAAAGCTCCGAAAGTCAGATGCGGGACCTCAAACCCCGCAACAGGAATTAGTCAACCTTGCCTTCAAGGTATTTAACAACAGGGAGGAGGCAACCACGCGGCAGCGCATCTCAGAATTACAGGTGCTTGCCTCTTCCGTAAAACAAACCCCAGCCACACCACTGGCTCACAAAGACTTGGAAGCGCCCAGATTGCAGCCGCCCCTCCTGGACGTTGCTTCAAGTGTCGGAAACCTGACCACTGGGCCAAGACATGCCCGTAGCCTGGGATTTCTGCTAAGCCCTGCCCCGTCTGTGTGGGGCCCCCACAGAAAGTTGACTGTCCGACTCACGTTACTGTTCCCAGAGCTCCTAAAGCTCCAATCCTGGGCTTGGCGGCTAAAGACGAACGCTGCCCCGGGACCATCACGAACGCCAAACTTCGGGTAACTCATAGGGAGGAGGGTAAGTCCAACCCCTTCTTCATCAACACGGACCCGCCCACTCCACGCTGCCTTCTTTTCAAGCACCTGTCTCTTTGGTCTCCGTAACTATTGTGGGAATTGCCGGCAAGGCCTCCAGGCTGCTCAAAACTCCCCAAGTCTGTTGTCAATTAGGCCAGCACTCCTTTCCACATTCTTTCTAATCATCCCCACCTGTCCAGTTCCCCTGCTAGGCCAAGATATCCTAACAAAATTGTCTGCCTCCTTGACTATTCCTGGGCTACAGCCACACCTCATTGCCGCCCTCCTCCCCAAACCCGTACCTCCCTCAATAGCCCCCCTTATGTTCCCCAACCTTAACCCTAGGGTGTAAAACACCGCCTTCCCATCCGTTGCTACAAGTCACTCACTCCTCATCATCCCCTTAAAACCTAATCACCCTTACCCTGCCCAGCCCCAGTACCCCATCCCACACAGGCTTTAAAAGTAAAGCCTGTTATCACCCGTCTATTGCAACATGGCCTTTTAATTCACCCTCCTGCTTCTTCAGCATCTATGCTCAAAGGGTTTCGTGTATCCCCTTCCAAAGCCCACATTTCTTTCCCATCTGTTTTAATCTTTCTCTAGCATACACGTGCTCTCCCTGCCAACTATATCCAGTTAATTTCCGGAACCCCAACCCCATCCACCAAACAACAGCTTCTCTCCTTCCTGGGTGTGGTTGCTATTTTCACCTCTGGATACCAGGTTTTGCTATTCTAACTAAGCCATTGTATAAATTCACTAAAGAAAACCTATCCAACCCTATTAATTCTAAATTCTTTCCTCATTCCTCCTTTCGCTCCTTAAAAGACAGCTCTAAAAACTGCTCCCTCCCAAGCTCTCCCCAACCTGTCTCAACACGTTTTCATTATATACTACTAAAATCCAGGACTGTGTGGTCAGAATCCTCACAGGGGAGCCAGGCCCAAGGCCTGTAGCCTTTTTATCCAAACAACTTAACCTGACAGCGCTGGGCTGGCCCTCACGACAACACGCAGCAGCAGCAGCTGCCGCCCTGATACTCTTAAAATGCCTCAAAATCACAGGCTCTGCCCCATTTATCCTCTAGCCCTCACAATCTCCAAAGCTTTCTCTTTACACCTCACACACTTACTTTCAGCCCCTCGCCTTCTCCACCTTTATGCAGTCGCCCCTGCTACTTATACCACACTTGAAAAAGTCTGTTTCTATTATTTTCCGTCTGACTGTGCTCAAATTCACTGTCCTCATTTACTTTCACATGCCCTGCTTTTGTTTAAGTTGTCAGTTTGCACATTTCCTCCAGACAATTACAGCTAATATTTCACTCTTAATCTGGCTCCCGTTCTCTGCTCAAACCCAATCTTGTTAACAAAAGTAAGTGGTTGCTTATGTATACCACATGCTTCGTCATACACCGTAAAAACCAAAGCTCTCCCTCCACAGTTAACCTTCTCTAATACTTTCTCCTTCTCTTATTTAAGTGCTGTGTTTTTCCAATTAATCTCTCAATTCCTACAAAATCATATACAAGCAATAACCAGTCAATGACAACAAATGCTCCTTCTAACAACCCCACAATATTACCCCTTTCCCCCAAATCTCCCAGCAGTCTAAATTCTTTCCCATTTTTGGGTTTCCACTCCGCCCCCAATACCCCTGGAAGAAGCCTTGAGAAACTTTGCCCCCACCCCCTAAAACCTGTTATCACCCCCTCTTCTCTAATTCTTTCTATATATAAAAAGACAGGTATGCCAGGTCTCCATATGCAAGCCTGGAGCCTGAAAGTCTGAAGTCCTGCTTGCCTGAAGTCTCCCACCCCCTGCCTGCATTCGCCATTGTCCCTGATGGCCCAGTGGAACTTCCCACATGCCCCTCACCCAACCCTGCCATCTTAACTGTTCTTACGATAAAGTAAATACCTCTCACCCAACCCTGCCATTGTAACTAAACTTGTATACTCCTTGCTCCTACCCCCATCACTGTAACTGAACTTACCCTGCAACACCCCTACCCCCCAAAAAACTACCCAAACCTATAAGACCAACTCCTATCCCACTGCCCTTCCCTAATGCCCTTTTTGGCCTTAGCCCACCTGCACCCCGGTGAATAAACAGCCATGTTGCTCACACAAAGCCTGTTTGGAAGGTCTCTTCATTCAAAGCATGCATTTTTCAACAAGAGCAAATATCTGAACAGTGACTGCAGAAACTATGCTATCCATTGAAGGAGTTAAAATTTGATTTAATGGTTCATAAGGAATGTATGTTCCAAAGTATTGCTGAAAACAAAAAAATCAACTGGCAATTAGTGGAGTTTAATATCTGGATGTATAGTCCGGAAAACAGTGGAAGAGAATTCTATCAGTGCTATTGTCATCCCTGTGCCTCCCTGAAGATGAACATCAGAGGTTTAACATTGGAAGTCAGGGAGAACACATTTTAGTAAAATAATCCAACCGCTTACTAAATAAATCAACAAGCAAATAATAAGAGCAGTAAGGAGGGGAACAATACCCAAAATTGCTACAATATATTATCTAAAATATTGTTTTCAAAAAAATATTATGAGACACGTGAAGAAACAGCAAAGATCCATATATTGGTGGGGGATAGGGTGAACAGAAAGCAACAGATACTGCCTGTGAGCGTGGGAAGATGACAGATTTAAGAGAAAATAATTTCAAAGTAACCATTATAAATCTGTTCACAGAACTACAGGAAACCATGATAAAGGAAATGAAAGGACATATTATGGCAATGCTGCACTGATTGATGAATATCAACAAAGAGATAGAAAGTCTTTAAAAAGACAAATAGAAACGTGACATTAAAAAGTAGAGAAGGCCAGGTGTAGTGATCCATGCTTGGAATTCCACCACTTTGGGAGGTCGAGGCCAGCAGATCACTTGAGCCCAGGAGTTAGAGACCAGCCTGTGCAACATGGGAAAACCTGTAGTCCCAGCTACTCAGGAGTCTGAGGTGGGAGGATCCCTTGATCCAGGAAGCAGAGGTTGCAGTGAGCTGAGATCTCCCCACTGAGATCACCAGCCTGAGCAGTAGAGTGAGACCTTGTCTAAATAAATAAATAGGGCAGTAACTGAAATTTTCAAAAAAAAAAAAATGCATTAGAGGTACTGAATAATAGATTTGAAGAAAGCAAAGAATTACCAAACTTGAAGATAGATTGATAGAGATTATGTAAGCATAAACAGAGAGAAAAAATAATGAAGAAAAATAAGTATACAGAGTTATGCCGAACATTAAGCATACCAAATACTTATAATGGGAATACCAGAGGAAGAGGAGAAAAAGAAATAAGAATTTTAAAAATATAATGACTGAAAATTCCCAAATTTATTAAAAACTATAACCCTCATATCCAGAAAGCTCAACATACTCTAGGATAAAATGCAGATACCCACAAACAGATCCAGCATAATAAAAATGCTGAAAGTCAGAGCCAAAGAGAAAATGTTGAAAGAAGCAAAAGAAAAACAATGCATAACTAATGCCAATGAGCTTCGTGACTGAAATCTCAGCAAAAACAGGGGAGGCCAGAGGCAAGAAGATAATATATTCAAAGTTGTCAATGAAAAGTAAGTTGTAAACTAAGAGTTCAATACCTAGCAAAATTATCATTCCTAAATGAAGGTGAAATTGTAACCAGATCGGCAGCTTGAGCTCTGGGCTCAGGTTCTTGGCTTTTTTTCTTGATGAATCGAGCAGAAAGCCTTACCCCCACAGCGAGTGTTCCAGCTTCAAACAGGCGTTCAGGGACCAAGAGAGTAAGCAGCAATGCAGTTTATTGAGCAACTGAAAGTAAAAGCTTACATAGCATGGAAGGGTGGAAGGGGACCCAAGAGGGTTGCCTTTCTTGGTTAGGGCTGCCTAGGCTTACATACCCAAGTAATTCTGAGTTGCTGAGTGTTTGCCCCCAGTCCTGTGTAGGGAGAGGGCTTGTGACCACGAGTCACCTAATCTCTCCTTTGAGTTGCCAAGTGTTTGCCCACTAGTCCTGTGTGGGGAGGGGACTTGTGACCATGAGTCGCCTATTCTCTTCTTCTGGTGATTGTTTCCTAGTTTCTACTGAACTTGCAAGCAGTACTGGAATGTGGTTGAACAGCTAACTGATAATTTGATCACAGCCTTCTGATATGGTTGAAGTACCTGTGCTGACCTTTTCCCATGCTAGGATTTCCAAAAGGTTCCCCATTGACCCAAAAAGTTTTATTCTCTCAAAATGAAGACAGACCCTCAAAACAAACAAACAAAAAAATGAGAGAAGAGAAAAAAAACAGAGAATTTGTTGCTGGCACACCTGCCTTACAGTAAAATTAAAGGGGATTCTTCAGGCTGAAAGCAAGTCACCTTAGTAAGTCAATTTACAGAAAAAAAGAGCATTGGTAGGAGTAACAATGTAATTATAAAAGATACCATAATGGCATATTTTTCTATTTCTTTCCTTAAAAGATTTTTAAAATACAACTGCATAAAATAATACATGTAAAATGTATTGTTGGCCTTATAGCACATGGAAATGTAGTAAGTGAGTACTATATTTGCCAATAACAGTACAGAAGAAGTTGGTCACAGTAAAGCTATAATGGGCTAAGAAGTAATGATAGATGGTAAAGTAATAATTAATATAATTATTGTCGGCATGTAACATTAAAAGACATAACATGCACAATAATAATACCAAAAAAGGGAAATTGGAAATAGAGTTATACAGAAGTGACATTTCTATGTATTATGGATATTATGCTAGCATAATCTGAAGCTGATTCTGATAAATCAAAATGTATATGGTAAACATTGGAGAAACCACTAAACATCAATAACTCGAAAAGTGAAAAAATCATTAATGAAGCTAAAATGAAACAAAAAGACATGAGGTATACAGAAAACAAAAAATGAAATGACAAACATAAATCTAGCAATATGGAGAATCACATTAAATGGGAACTAATCCAATTAAAAGACACAAATTGTCAGACTAGATTAAAAAAAGATGATCTAGCTATATGTCATTTACAGGAGAAGCATGTTAGATTCAAAAACACAAATAGATTGAAAGTAAGAGGATGAGTGGGTACAGTGGCTTATACCTGTAATCCCAGCATTTTGGGAGGCCAAGGTGGGCAGATTGCTTGAGCTCAGGAGTTCCAGACAACTCTGGGCAAGATGGTGAAATTCCACCTCTACAATACATACAAAAATTAACTGAGCATGGTGGTTCATGGCTGTAGTCTCAATTACTTGGGAGGCTGAGGTGGGAGGATTACTTGTGCTGGAGAGGTCAAAGCTAAAGTGAGCTGTGATTGTACTACTGCACTCTAGCCTGGATGACAGAATGATATCCTGTCTAAAAAAAAAAAAAAAAGTAAGAGAATGGAAAAAGATACATCATGCCAGCAGCAACCACAGGAAAACTGGAGTAG
This sequence comes from Sapajus apella, assembly GCF_009761245.1. Classification (NCBI taxonomy): domain Eukaryota; kingdom Metazoa; phylum Chordata; class Mammalia; order Primates; family Cebidae; genus Sapajus; species Sapajus apella. Next base: position 11,431,840 of record NW_022436982.1, read on the forward strand.
CTATACTAATATAAGACAAAATAGATCTTAATACAATAAATAAAGTTATCAGAGATAAAGAGAGATTTCTTATAATAAAATTTTTAAACTAGCAAGATATAAACTACTATCAATGTATATAGGCCTAACAACTAATAATAAAAAATAATAACAGAGCATCAAAATATGTAAGGCAAAAACTGACCAAATGAAGGAAGAAATAGACAATTCAAAATAATTGTTGCAGACTTTGATATCCTGCTTTCACTAATAGACAAAACAACTAAAGAGAAGATCAAGGGCGCGGTGGCTCACGCCTGTAATCCCAGCACTTTGGGAGGCCGAGGCGGGTGGATCACGAGGTCAAGAGATCGAGGCCATCCTGGTCAACATGGTGAAACCCCGTCTCTAATAAAAATACAAAAAAAAAAAAATTAGCTGGGCATGGTGGTGCGTGCCTGTAATCCCAGCTACTCAGGAGGCTGAGGCAGGAGAATTGCCTGAACCCAGGAGGCGGAGGTTGCGGTGAGCCGAGATCGCGCCATTGCACTCCAGCCTGGGTAACATGAGTGAAACTCCGTCTCAAAAAAAAAAAAAAAAAAAAAAAAGAAATAGAAGATTTGAGCAACATTATAAAACAACCAGACCTAATAAACATCTATATAACATTCTACCCAACAACAGAATAGACATTCTTCTCAAGTGCAAATAAATGAAATATTTTTTAGGATAAACCATATATTAGACCATAAAACAAACATCAATAAATTTTAAAGTATAGAAATAATATAATTAAGTATATTCTGACTGTAATACCAAAACAAAAATTAATAAAGAGATATTAAAGAAAATTAAAAATATATGGAAATTAAATAACACCCTCTATTAAATCAATGGATCAAAAGAAAAATATCAAAAAGGAAACTAGAAGACATTTTGAGATGAATAAAACTAAAGACATAATATGTCAAAACATGGCATGCAGCTAAAGCAATGCTTAGAGGAAAATTTATAGCTGTAAATACCTATATTAATCCAGCCTGGGCAACAGAGTAAGAGACCCCATCTCAAAAAAATAGATACAAGAAATATCTCAATTAATAACCTAAACTTCTGCTGAATGAAAAAGAGCAAAGTAAGCCTAAAGTAAGGAGAAGGAAATTTAAAGATTATAGTGGAAATTAACAAAATACAGAATAGAAAATTAAATTTCTCCAAATAATCAACAAAATTGGCAGCCTTTCCTAGTTTGACCAAAAGAAAAAGATAAGACAAATTATTATAATCAGAAATAAAAGACTGGATATTACTACCAACCTTACATAAATAAAAATAATTATAAATGAATACATCGAACAATTGTACACCAACAAATTGGATAACTTGGAAGAAATAAACAGTCTGAGAAAGACATAAACTACTGAAACTGCTTCGTGAATAGACAATCTGAATAGGCCAAGGTGAAGATACTGAATTTGTAATTTTTTAAAACGCCACAAAGTATCCTAGGAAAATATGGCTTCTCTACTGATTTCTACCAAACATTCAAAGAAACCATCCTCCACAAACTGTTCCAGAAACCAGAAGGCAACACCTCCCAACTCCTTTATTAAGGTCAGTATTGCCCTGATGCCAAAATCAAAGGTATTACAAGAAAGGAAAACTACAGACCAAAATTTCTTGTGAATATAAATGCAAAAGTTATTAACAAAATACTAACATATGAAATCCAGCAGCATTTTAAAAGAATTATACAGTATCACCAAGTGTGATTTATTTCAAGATTCAAGGTTGTTTTACATCTGAAAATCAATTAATGTAAATTATCTTATAAAATAAATAAAATAAAACAAGCATCTCAATAAATACAGAAAAAAGCATTTGACAATATTAAATATCGTTTCATGATAAAAATATTTCACACACTAGGAATAGAAGGGGAATCTCCTCAACCAGACAATGAACATTTACAAAAAACCCCAGTTAACATCATACTTATTGATGAAAGACTGAATTTTTCTTCTTAAGATCAGGTACAAGACAAAATAACCACCTTCAACACTTCTATTTAACATCGCACCAGGACAATTAATCAAGAAGAAGAAATAAAACACATCCAAATTGGAAAAAGAAAAGCTAAGATAATTTCTGTTTATAAACAGTAACATTTTGTACAGAAAAAATCCTAAAGAATCCACTAAAACACTATTATAATAAAATTTCTTAGCAGCAAGTTTTCAGGATACAAAATCAATATGAAAAAATTAATTGTATTCCTACCAATTTGTAATTAATAATGCAAAAATAAAAGAAAACACTTCCATTTACAATAATATAAAACATGATAGGAATAAATTTAACCAAATAAATGAAAAACTTATGCCCTGAAAACTCTATAAAATTTAAGCTTTTCATTGTTAAAGAAAAAAATTGTTAACAGAAATTGTTGAGAGAATTTAAGGAAGGTCTAAATAAATGGGACAGTATCCCATATTTACAGACCAGAGACTTAACAATGGTAAAACGTTAAGATACCTCAAACTAATCTATACTCAGTGAAATTCCTATAAAAATACCAGCTGATGTTTTAATTGAAAAGCTGATTCTAAAATTTTTATGGAATTGCAAGAGGACCAGAAGAGCCTAAACAATCCTTAAAAAATGAAGAAGAAAAATGAAGGAAGATTCACACTTCTAAATTTCAAAAATAACATAACAGTGATCAGACAGTGTGTTACTGCCATAAAGAGACATATATAGATCAATAGAAGAGAATCGAAGGTCCAGAAATACACTCAAATGCCTATGAGAAACTGATATTTGAGAAAGGCGCCAAAACCATTCAAAGAAGGAAGAATCGTTTTTTCAGCAAATTGTGCTCAAATAAATAGCCACAAGCAAAACAATGAAGTTGGACCCCTACCTTATACTATGTATAAAAATTAACTCATTTCTGGCACAAAGAGGATATAAAGATAAGTTGACTCATCATTGACAGCATTTTAGTACAGCTGATTACAGTTCCTAAACGTTTATATCTCCAATAAAATGGCTATGCTCTTTCCAAATATACAAGTTTATAAACAATAAAATATATTGCTTGAATAAGTTATAGTGCTAAACACAGAGTCTCCGTGAATAGAAACAAGGAGTTCTTTTTTTTTAATTGTACTTTAGGTTCTGGGGTACATGTGCAGATCATACAGGATTGTTGCATAGGTACATACATGGCAATGTGATTTGCTGCCTCCATCCCCCCGTCACTTACATCTGACATTTCTCCCCATGTTATCCCTCCCCAACTTATCTTTATACCCTCTTTGTATTATCTTTATAACCTCCCCATGCTGCACTGTCCCTCCTCTAGCCCCCCACAACAGACCCCAGTGTGTGATGCTCCCCTCCCTGTGTCCATATGTTCCCATTGTTCAACACCCACCTATGAGTGAGAACATGTGGTGTTTGATTTTCTGTTCTTGTGTCAGTTTGCTGAGAGTGATGGTTTCCAGATTCATCCATGTCCCTACAAAGGACAAAAACTCATCATTTTTTATGGCTGCATAGTATTCCATGGTATATATGTGCCACATTTTTTTTTGTCCAGTCTATCATTGATGGGCATTTGGGTTCGGGAAATACAGTGAACACCACAAAGATATTCCTCAAGAAGAGCAACCCCGAGGCACATAATTGTCAGATTCACCCTGATTGAAAAGAAGGAAAAAAATGCTAAGGGCAGCCAGAGACAAAGGTCAGGTTACCCACAAAGGGAAGCCCATCAGACTCACGGTGGATCTCTTCTCAGAAACCCTACAAGCCAGAAGAGAGTGGGGGCCAATATTCAACATCCTTAAAGAAAAGAACTTTCAAACTAGAATTTCACATCCAGCCAAACTAAGCTTCATAAGTGAAGGAGAAGTAAAATCCTTTACAGACAAGCCATTGCTGAGAGATTTCATCACCACCAGGCCTGCCTTACAAGAACTCCTGAAAGAGGCACTAAACATGGAAAGGAACAACCAGTATCAGCCACTGCAAAAACATTCCAAATGGTAAAGATCATTGACACAATGAAGAAAATGTATCAACTAACGGGCAAAACAACCAGCTAGCATCAAAATGACAGGATCAAATTCACACATAACAATATTAATCTTAAATGTAAATGGGCTAAATGCCCCAGTCAAAAGACACAGACTGGTAAATTGGATAATTAAAAGACACAGCATGGGCCGGGCGCCGGTGGCTCACGCCTGTAATCCCAGCACTTTGGGAGGCTGAGGCGGGTGGATCACAAGGTCAAGAGATCGAGACCATCCTGGTCAACACGGTGAAACCCCGTCTCTACTAAAACTACAAAAAATTAGCTGGGCATGGTGGCGCGTGCCTGTAATCCCAGCTACTCAGGAGGCTGAGGCAGGAGAATTGCCTGAACCCAGGAGGCGGAGGTTGCAGTGAGCCGAGATCGCGCCATTGCACTCCAGCCTGGGTAACAAGAGCAAAACTCCGTCTCAAAAAAAAAAAAAAAAAAAAAAAAAAAGACACAGCATGGAGTTCTTTGAAACAAATCAGGTTAGTTACCAGGAACTTAGTATTTGGTTCATAATTAAGGTAGTAATAAAGTATTGTTGCATGCAAAATAAGAAAAAATAAATAGAAAATTATCCTTATAAATCTGAAACTCCAAAGTGAGCACCTAAGGTCCTTATTTTTTCTTTTATGTCTTGATAATGTTTATCTTGGAATCAAATACAATTTGAATGCAGTGGTAGGGAGTCTGTCAAGCATCGTGGGAAGGTCATCTCTCACACTATAGATTCTGGAGTCAGACTTCCTATGTGTCAATCATACTTCCATTATTCTACTAGCTGAATAATAAGACAAGGTTGTTCATCAGAAAATGGGTATGAACATAATAATTCCCACTGCTCTAAGTTATTGGTAGGATACAATTACTGGTACATATTAAATACTCAAAAAATAATAGTAATTGACATTTTCTGTTTTTTTAAGCTTCACCAGAGAAAAATATTGGTCTGTATCGTTATATAAGTCTGATCAAAATTAGCATTTTGCTATGACTTATTTCAATTAATGAATATAAGGAGCAAACATCTGTTTTCTCTAAAATTTTAGTTCATTTTGTGACTTATATGTTATGCTGAAGGTGAGAAGAAATCTACAGCACAATTTTTCTTCAGTAATAAAAATCATTTTTATGAAAGACATTCAAAAAATGTAATTGGAACAGTGACTATAGCTAAGATACCATGAAAGTGCTATTGCAAGCACCTTTAAAGCTGCAGATGCACGACTTTAATGACTAGTGTTTAAAATAATATTAACAAGTAAACGCCAACAAAAATATTTGCAATAATGAACAGAAAGAAAAATGTGAATTAGAAGGATAAATTATATACTGCTATAACGTGAGCCCAAAGAAACAGACTGTTCCATAAACTAACAGTGAAAGCATTCTGGCCAGTGATGCTCCACGCTGTTACTCCAAAGAGATAACTCCTAATGCCATAGAATAAACATTGTTAGTCTGTAAGTTCTGCCGTTTGCCATATGATAATTAAAATTCTCAAGCACTATTTTTCCTGTCATTATCTTCCCCATTATACTCGTGATCATCATTATCATTGTTATAATTGCCATTTTCTCCATTAGCCAAGTATTTTAAATATTCAAAATTTCTCCATATTCAAAATGTATTTTGTTCAGAGTTGTGTAAATATAATCCAAGTCATTCATTGACAGAGTGAAATGTCAAAAAGTATTTGGACCAAGCGTCTAGCATAACTAAATCCTCAAATCAAGACCCTGAATAACCCCTATAGTGAGCTTGAAAATCACAAATCAAAATGTCAGACGGCTTTATTTCATAATCATACACCTATGAACAATATTCCTGGTCACATTCTTCCAGGTCAAAGACGGGATTATACTTTCCTTTCCTCCTGCTTTAATTTTTTTTTAAATGTCTTTAATTTACTTGTGTCAATGAAACGTGAGTGAAAATGATGCCTACTACATCCAGGCAGAAGGGTTTAAAAGGCAACTGACCATATTTTTTGCTCACAACCACAGAGGCCAATAATACTCCACTATGCCTCAAAACCAGACAATAGCTAAATCATTTAATAGTCATTGTTAAATCAAAAGGAATATGACTAAAATTAGCTGCAGTGAGGCCAAATATATCTTCCATTTTAACAAACATAAAATACCTTAATCCACCTAAGAATAGAAAACAATTTTCAAACTGAACACCAAATATGAACCAATTCTATATTATATATACAGATACAACTAAAACAAATTGATGTAGAAAGTAGATGGGATGCATTGACTCACACCTGTAATCCCAGCAATTGGGGAGGCCAAGGTAGGAAGATTGCTTAAGGCTAGTGGTTTGAGACCAGCCTAGGCAATATAACAAAATTCTATCTCTTAAAAAAAAAAATTAGTTGGGGGTAGTGGTGCTTGCCTGTAGTCCTAGCTACTAAGGAGGCTAAGGCAGGAGGAGCCCTTTAGTTCCGGAGTTCAACGCTGCAGTGAGCCATAATTGTACTGCTATACTCCAGTATAGCTGACAGAGCAAAACTCTGCCTCTAAAAAACAGAAAATAATAGTGAAAGACATACCATACACATACGCATACAAAAAAAGAAAGGTAAAGAAACTGAGGTATTACTATCAAATGAATCAGCAGAGGTGAAATAATTCAGGCCAAAGTAAAAAAAAAAAATTCAAAAAGGTCACTTTGAAAATAATTTTCAGTGGTACAAATCACAATGATTATATTACATTCATTAAAATCAAGACACCTCATAATATAGCAACAATTTTAAACTACAAAATAATCCAGGTTATATACGAAAAGCTAGAAATATATTAGTAGGGGATAAGAATAAAATACACATTTATTTGCTTATATTTGCAGGGAAAAAACTAAGTATACAAAAAAAACTAATATAAAGGACGAAAAAGAAGCACATCTTTTATTGTCTGTATTTTTTTAAACAAATTCATGTTAATAGGTGAAAAATAAATCAGTTGGTTAGTTATATAATTGATTGCACTAAAATGGCTGTCATTACCATAGAGGCTTTACATTCCAAGCACTTTTCTTATATATTTATCTTTTGTCTGACACTCTGATTGCAATTTTCATAGAACAGTACAACTCTTTTCATGGAAAGAAAAGGTCATAATTTTCCCTTTTGGTTTCCAGATTTTGGAAGCAACAACTCCATCCAAAAGCCCAGCATTTATCAATGTTATCAATCCCACATGTCCTTTGAAGTGTGAGGTCTCTCACCCAGAAAGATGAATCTTACATGGCTCTATATTTGTAGACAGGACAGGCAAAGCATTTCAAACAAGTCCATGATGTGGTTTTATGTTTTTGACATCAGCCCACCAGGTTTGCCTGTCCTGCCTAATGTGTGCGAAAACGTTTTATCCAATTCTGATATTTCTCAAAGTGATTTCATCAGTAGTGCCTCTGGAGGTCCAAATGAAAGCTTGTTCAACTAGAACTAGAGGCAATGACAGTAGGAAGCCTCGGGCAATTCCTGCTCTTGGAAAGTTAAAGGTCAGTGGTAAAATTTATAACATATTATTATCTAACATTAACACTTCCACTGATATATTCTCAAAAAAAAATCCACTTTGATGTGCCTAAATCAAAGTTTGTTTCATGATCTGGGCTCTTAAATATGTCTCTTCATCGCAAGCACAGAGTAGTCAGTCCATTGGAATATTTATGCAGACATACCCACAGGTGTGAATTAGATGGGTCTTTGGTTCTGAGCACAGGTGACATGCCAGATTTTGAAGAACAGATTGTTTTTGTTGTGACTGTAATTACAACTGATCTGGTAGTCTAACTCATACATAACATTTTATAAACAGACATGACATGTGAAGGGGGTATGATCACATACACCATTAGTGCCACTCAGATACAATGTATTTTTTTTTATTAGAAACAATTAAGTAGCAGAATACACACAATCTCTTCAAGTCTCATCTGTCCCACAGAAGCGGCGGTGTTGAGGCTGGGCATAGAGCTACGTTGCATATAACACAGAAGAGCAACAGGAAAGAATTCTTCCTCCATACCTTCTACATAGAGGGAAGGAAACAAAGCAGGAAGGCAGGGGATAGCTAGGCTACCAAAAAGCTGTAGTGGCTTCCTGGTGAGGGAAATGGCTCTGTTAGAAATAGTTGGGTTGGGGCAGGGAGCCTCAGTCTCTGGTGTCAGCCTGTTCTATTGAAATAGCTCAGACCTGCCGAGCCGGCTTCTTGCTAAACTACCAAAAAGTGAAAAGAAATGCACCTTTTTGACCATCTGCTGCCATTTCCTCTCCTTGAAATACCTGGAGCACATTTATCTCATTGGATATAACAAAGCATCATGCAGGCAAAATTTACAAAGTGTATACAGCTAGGTTAAGGCTGAGCTTTTCAGTGGTATCCACCTCTCCCGCTCCCATAGCTCTGTCTTTCAGGTAAGAATAGCTTCTGTTTCTCCCCCCATTAAGCCCTGCTTTCAGAAAGGGCTTTCTACCTGCTCAGCACAATGCCTCAGACGTAACAGGTATCAAATAATGGCTTCCTATTGAGTATGATGAAGGCCATAATCAGTTATTCAAAGCTTAAAAGATAATTATTTCAATGCTCTTCTCAGTCACGTTTCAGTTAATACGATCTCTTGAGTTTGAAAATTTTGAGAAAAGTGCATCCAATCTGGACACTTAGAAAAAGTGATTAGAAAAAGGGTTGGTGTGGCAAACACCAACTGGGTTACCTGGAGGGGTGATTTTTACACATTTGCATGTAAATGGAATAATAACGTATACTATCACTTTTGCTTTTTCTTATGTTTGGAAATAGTGATTTTATGTAAATTAGTGGCTTAATGTGCTGTGGGAATTGATTTCCTATAAATACAAATACTATTGAAGTCTTTACCTAATTCAATTTTGCAAGAAACAGGGAGGTAGGGGAACTTATGTATTCAAAGGGCTAGGGTGCCTTCCTTTTAGCTAAAGCAACTCTTGGTAACAACAAAAATGTATTTTGTTTCTAGACAGTAATTTGGTGTTTTATTACAGCTTGCCAATCTGATACAACAGTTGGGCATGCTGGCTCTGCTTTAGCACATTTATTGCATTATACAGCAAGAAAACAGAATTTCCTCTGCAGGCAAACAGTGGTATCTGTGTTTTCTTCACCAAGATATTTAATTTGAACATGTTTTAAAATAAAATCTCAATGTAATTTTACAATTTAGTGGGCAAATATTTTTATAAAATATTTATATATTATACGTAAGATACCTTCTGTTCTTCCCCCAATTAAGGCCCATTTATATATTATGTGTAAATATATTTATACATAACATTTAAATGTATTATATTTGCCCACCAAATTATAAAATTACATTTATATATGTTATATACACCCAAATATGTACACACACATATAGATATACACAGATGCATATATATTTGAATATACATGTACATACATACATTCACATACATAAATGTGTATGTATATAGTGTATTCAAATATATATTATACATACATTTAAAAGAAAGAAAATATGGAAAAAGGTAAACTAGATGTAAACTGATTTTTTTAGTTAGAGTAATCTAGGCTTAATTCTAAGTTTTATATCACACACTGGTTAGGACAGCTTGGGAGAATTACTTAACCTTTCTCAGACTGTTTACTCATTTGTAAAACTGGGAGAAGTATTTTCCTTAAGATATTTGAGTGGATTAATAACATTTAATGAAATGTCTAATATAAAGTGTTGAGCACAAGTAAGGATGGCATCCACCTGGAGAACCAATCAATAAAGAAGTCCATAAGAATGTTTCTCTGGAATAAATTGGAAGTTTGAAACAAGTTAAATCCAGCTGCCTAGCCTAAAAACGTTCCTTTGGGGTATTTCAATTCACACAGAAGTAGACAGCGCCCTCAAGTGGAAATTTAAAAATCACATCTCATAGAACTGACCCATTCAGAGCAAGGCTTAAATGGCATAGTACAACTAAGAGCACACACCCAGGATGAAAACACAGCTAACATCAAGTAAGGTCTGCAGCCACCTCTATCCAAAAACCTGAAGCACAAAGCTGTGTGATGTAGCGCCATTTTCCAATAACAAATGAGTTGTTTTATCATCGAAATTGTAAATATTTTTTAAATCACAGATTTCATTTATAGAACCTTAATGCTGCTCATTGTTGAAGAAATTGATATAGATGGATTACTACTGATTATTTAATCTACCTCCTTTCCAGCTAACAATCCTCAGGGCTAGGTGTTATTATGATTATTCTAATTGTCAGATGAGGAGACTGGGGCATTGAAAAAATTAACTTCTTTAACTGAGATCAAACAAAAAGTGGCAAAATCAAGAGTAAAATCTTATATCCTTGCTTTTGGCTTCAATGTCACTCAATACATCTTGCAGTTTAGAAAATCAGAACACTGGAAAAAGGAACTCCATTTTGACTATGAAGTCAAATTTGTTTAGAGCTTGGCCCACAGGACACGTTTACTAAACGTTAATTTCTTGCCACATACTTTGGTCCTCAAAGGTCATTTCTGTATTTCTCTATAGCCCAGAATTTTGTTTAATGCATGCTGCAATTAGATTTTAAAATCAATTAACATTAATGCATGAATTAAGAACCCACTCTGGCTGCTCAGTTCCTAAATTCCTGAGAATATTTTTAATATTAAAGGCTATCTTTTGCTATGGGAGGCAAAAATTAAGAAGAAATATTTCTTGCTTGTGTGAAGCCATTACTCAACAAAAAATGGGAGTGGAATAAGTACTGAAGTAATTCTTTAACTACAGCCATGACATGCAAAACTTGGTCTTCCAAATTAAAATTAGTATAGTCTAATAATGACTCTAATCATTCTCATATATATGTGACTGAGACAGTATTTTTATATTAAATGAATTAAGTGATTAACTCTGTTATTTTGAAAAAGTTTTAAAGCTCAGAGTTTCTTTTTATTTTAATTTCATTTTTACTTATTTATTTATTTTGACAGTATCTTGCTGTGTCGCCAGGCTGTAATGCAGTGGCGTGATCATGGCTCACCACAATCTCCACCACCAATTCAAGCAATTCTCCTGCCTCAGCCTCCCAAGTAGTTGGGATTACAGGTGCACTCCACCACACCCAGTTAATTTTTGTATTTTTAGTAGAGATGGGGTTTTACCATGTTGGCCAGGATGGTCTCGATCTCCTGACCTCATGATCTGCCCACCTCAGCCTCCCAAAGTGCTGACACTACAGGTGTGAGACACTGCGCCCGGTCCTTAAAAATTTTAAAGAAATAAGACCCTAAATATTATGTTCATGTACCTGTTACACTCTCCAGTCCCATTTCCTTCCATTTCTAGAGGTAACTAATGTGATTATTATAGCCAATCCGTATGTTTGTACTTTTATTATATATCTACCCATAAAAAATATATTTCAAGTTCTGTGTTTTAGCTTAATTTTCATGAAGAGAATTATACACAATCATTTCATGAGATTTTCTTTTCTAATCAGCATTTTGCCTTCAGATTTACCCATATTGATAAATAAAGATCCAACTAGTTCATTATAACTGTTCGTTATTTGGCTAATTTTATTGATTAATAGGATTTACATATCCTGGATAGATATTTTTGTATGTTATATATGTAGTTTGTAATGTCTCCAGTTATTTTGTATTTTATTGTTAAAATTTTTAATTTTACTATAGTTTTGTTTTGGTAAAAACATTATATATATATATATATATATATACACACACATACATACATTTTATATATATATATATATATATATATATATATATACACATACATACATATATATATTCATCCCCTTTAGATATAAAGATAGTCACATTGTCTTCTAATAATTGGAAGGTTCTGTTTTTAACAGAGAGGCCTTTATTCTATCTGGGATTTACTTTTGTGAATAGTATGATGATGTACTAGATGTTCCTTTATCTTTCCAGATCAACTCTTCTTCCCATCCAACTCTGTCCCAAAAGGTACAGACAAATCAAAATGTCTTGTCACTTCCAGCTTCCAGTTGGGATTAATCAGTGAGGAATTCAAGAAAATTGAGGGAAGGGAGAAGCTGAGGACATGACCCCATAGAAGAAGTAGAACATAGTTAAAGAAAACCACTTGAAATATATATCAACACATCTCAATAGACTTTCAGCAGCACCGGGCAATTTCCATCATCAGTTCGCTCTCTTAATCTCCAAGATAACTATTACATACCTTGTTTCTCCTCTTTCTCATTATTATTTGGTGCTTTCACCTCCTATTTTACTGAGAAAATAGCACTTAAAGGAGCAATGACTCACTTTTCATTGTAAACCTACCAACCTTCTGTTTCTGTGCCTATATTCTTCTTTCCCTCTTATTACAGTGGTTGTCTCTGCTCTTCTCTAAAATCATCTCCTCTACTTGTCCCCAAATTCCCATTTCCTCTTATCACTAGAAGACTATATACACCTGCCATTATTGCTTCTCTGCATCATTACTTGTCTCTACTGGATTATTTCTATAAGCACACAAACATGCCATACTATTGTCCTTAGAAGAAAAACAAACAAAACTTTCTAGATTCCACATATCTCCGCAGCTGCCATCCCAGTTTCCTGTTACCCTTAAAAATTGTTTTTCAAACACATTGACTAAACTTATTGGTTATACTTCAACACCCATTCTCTCCTTCAGTCTGCTCCAATCAGGTGTCAGCTGCCATTACCCTACCACATCTTCTCTTGTTAGGGGCACTTGACAGTAAGAGTGTCAGATTCAATAATCCATCTCAGTTATCATCTTATTAAGCCTTTATTAGACAACAGGCACAATTCGTTATCTGCTATTCCCTGAAATACCTTTAAAAAAAAATTGGCTTCTAATACTGTGTTTTTCCTATTTTAATAACCACTTGTTTTCAGTATTCTTGGCTGGCCTCTCTTGTTCCTCTCCTTTAAATGCTAGATGCTGTAGAACATCATTCTCCTGACTTTATCTATACTTTCTCCTTAAGAAATCTTATACAAACCCATTGCTTTAAATTTAATAACTTCCGGGGGAAGATCCAAGATGGCTGTTTAGGAACAGCTCGGAGTTGCAGCTCCCAGTGAAAGCACAGAGGGTGAGTGGAAGCCGCATTTTTATTGCCCACAGACCAGGAGATTCCCAGGTGGAGGAGCCCCACGGGTTACCAGTGCGGCTGTTTTGGGCGGCGTGGTTCTTTTGGTCAGTGCAGCTGCTTTGCCCCACGTGGCTGCTTTGTCGGCGTCCTGGCCAGCAGTTCTCCATACAAAACACACTGGTCCAGGTGCCCTTCTGGCTGGTGACTGGAGACCCGGGAAGTCACCCATTCATCTGATTAAAGAGGGGACTGAACAGGGAGCCAGGCCAGGAGATTCCTGGGCAAAAAAAGCACCACCAATCACCACAGTGAGTCACCGCACAGGAAATCACACAGATCCCAGTGCCCTTTCAACAGGCGACTGGGATAGAGGTGACTGTTCAACTGAAAAAGAAAAAAAAAGGCTCTGAGGCAGGGAGCCAGGTGATCATGCTCAGCTGGTCCCACCCCCACAAAAGAACAGCCATCAGAAACTCTCTGGACTGAGAGTTTCACAGCAAGCAGAGCTGAACCCAGGACAGTCCAGCTCTGTGGGAGAGGGGCGTTCACCATTACCAAGGCACTTCACCACTATGGAGGTAGTCTGCCATTGCTGAGGCAGCCTGCCATTGCCAAGACAACATGCCATTACAGAGAGAGTCAGCCTATACGGAGGCAGGCCACCATTGCTGAGGCAGTTCTAACTACACCCATATAAACAAGACTGCAGGGAAGTTCACACAGCAGTTGGGCGGAGCCCACAGCAGCTCAGCAAAGCCTCTGCAGGCAGACAGTGACCAGGCTGCCTCCTTGCTGGGCAGGGCAGCCCTGAAAAAAAAAAAAAAAAAAGGCAGCAGCACAACGGAAACTCATAAATAAAGCCCTAACTCCCTGGGACAGGGCACCTGGGAACAAAAAGTGGTGTATGAGTCACCTCATAAAGGAGAGATCAGACACATTTGGTGAGTATCCTTCTGGGACAAAGATAACAGAAGAAGAAACTGGTAGCAACCTTTACTGTTCTGCAGCTGCTGCAGGTGATCCCCAGGCAAGCAGGGCCTAGAATGGACCTCAGCAGTCCTACAGGAGAGGGGGCAGACTATTAGAAGGAAAACTAAGAAACAGAAATAACTTCATCATCAACAAACAGAACATCCACTCAGAGACCCAATCTGAAAGTCAGCAACTACAAACACGACAGGTAGATAGATCCATAAAGATGGGAAGAAACCAGCGCAAAAAGGATGAAAACACCCAAAACCAGAACACCTCTCCTCCTACAAGGGGTCACAACTCCTCACCAGCAAGGGAACAAGGTTGGATGGAGAACGAGTGTGATGAAATGACAGAATCAGACTTCAGAAGGTGGGTAGAAAGAAACTTCTCTGAATTAAAAGAACATGTTCTAACCCAATGCAAAGAAACTAAGAACCTTGAAAAAAGATTTGATGAAATGCTAACGAGAATAGACATATTAGAAAGGAATATAAGTGAATTCATTGAGCTGAAAAACACAACACGAGAACTTGGCGAAGCATGCACAAGTTTCAACAGCCGAATTGACCAAGCAGAAGAAAGGATATCAGAGGTCGAAGATCCACTCAATGAAATAAAATGAGAAGGCAAGAATAGAGAAAAAAGGGTAAAAAGGAATGAACAAAGTCTCCAAGAAATGTGGGACTATGTGAAAAGACCTAATCTACATTTGATAGGAGTACCTGAATGTGACGAAGAGAATGAATCCAAGCTGGAAAATACTCTTCAGGATATTATCCAGGAAAACTTCCCCAACCTAGCAAGGCAGGCCAATATTCAAGTCCAGGAAATACAGAGAACACCACAAAGATATTCCTCACAAAGAGCAACTCCAAGGCACATAATCATTAGATTCACCAGGGTTGAAATGATGGAGAAAATACTAAGGGCAGCCAGAGAGAAAGATCGGGTTACCCTCAAAAGGAAGCCCATCAGACGCACAGCAGATCTCTCAGCAGAAACCCTACAAGCCAGATGGGAGTGGGGGCCAATATTCAACATCCTTAAAGAAAAGAACTTTCAACCCAGAATCTCCTGTCCAGCCAAACTAAGCTACATAAGTGAAGGAAAAATAAAATCCTTTGTAAACAAGCAAGTACTCAGAGATTTCGTCACCACCAGGCCTGCTTTACAAAAGCTCCTGAAAGAGGCTCTACACATATAAAGGAACAACCAGTACCAGCCACTCCAAAAACATGACAAATGGTAAAGAGCATCAACACAATGAAGAATCTGCATCAACTAACAGGCAAAACAGCCAGCTAGCACCAAAATGGCAGTATCAAATTCACACATAACAATATTAACCCTAAATGTAAATGGACTAAATGCCCCAATCAAAAGACACAGACTGGCAAATTGGATAAAAAGCCAAAACCCATCAGTGTGCTGTATCCAGGAAACCCATCTCACATGCAAGGATACACAAAGGCTCAAAATAAAGGGATGGAGTAAGATTGACCAAGCAAATGGAGAGCAAAAAAAAAAGCAGGAGCGGCAATTCTCATCTCTGATAAAATAGACATTAAAGCAACAAAGATCAAAAGAGACAAAGAAAGACATTACATAATGGTGAAAGGATCAATGCAACAAGAAAAGCTAACGATCCTAAATATATACGCACCCAATACAGGAGCACCCAGATTTGTAAGGCAAATTCTTAATGACTTACAAAGAGACTTAGACTCCCACACAATTAAGGTGGGAGATTTTAACACCCCATTGTCAATATTAGATCAACAAGACAGAAAATTAACAACGATGTCCAGGACTTGAACTCAGACCTGGAACAAGCAAACCTAATAGACATTTACAGAACTCTCCACCCCAAAGCCACAGAATATACATTCTTCTCAGCACCACATCACACCTACTCTAAAACTGACCACATAATTGGGAGTAAATCACTCCTCAGCAAATGCAAAAGAACAGAAATCATAACAAACAGTCTCTCAGACCACAGTGCAATCAAGTTAGAACTCAGAATTCAAAAACTAACTCAGAACCACACAGCTTCATGGAAACTGAAAAACTTGCTCTTGAATGTTGACTGGATAAACAATGAAATGAAGGCAGAAATCTTCTTCGAAACCAACGAGAATGAAGACACAACATACCAGAATCTCTGGGACACATTTAAAGCAGCCTCTAGAGGAAAATATTAGCAATAAGTGCCCACATGAGAAGCAAGGAGAGATCTAAAATTGACACCCTATCATCAAAATTGAAAGAGCTAGAGGAGCAAGATCAAAAAAACTCAAAACCTAGTAGAAGACAAGAAATAGCTAAGATCAGAAAAGAACTGAAGGAGATAGAGACACAAAAAAACCCTTTAAAAAATCAATAAATCCAGGAGCAGGTTTTTTGAAAAGATCAACAAAATAGACCACTAGCCAGATTAATAAAAAAGAAAAGAGAGAATAACCAAACTGATGCAATAAAAAAACGACAAAGGGGATATCATCACAGATTCCACAGAAATTCAAACCATCATCAGAGATTATTACAAACTACTCTATGCACAGAAACTAGTAAACCTGGAAGAAATGGATAAATTCCTGGACACTTGCCTCCTCCCAAGCCTAAACCAGGAAGAAGCTGAAACCCTGAACAGTCCCATAACAAGTGGTCTGAAGTTGAGGCAGCAATTAAGAGCCTACCACCCAAAAAAAGCCCAGGTCCAGACAGGTTCACAGCCGAATTCTACCAGACATACAAAGAGGAGCTGGTACCATTCATTCTGAAACTATTCCAAACAATCCAAAAAGAGGGAATCCTTCCCAAATTATTTTATGAGACCAACATCATCCTGATACCAAAACCCGGCAGAGACTCAACAAGAAAAGAAAACTTCAGGCCAATATCCATGATGAACATAGACGCAAAAATCTTCAATAAAATACTGGCAAGCCGATTGCAACAGCACATCGAAAAGCTTAACCACCATGATCAAGTAGGCTTCATCCCAGGGATGCAAGGCTGGTTCAACATACACAAGCCTATAAACAAAATTCACCACATAAACAGAACCAAAGACAAAAACCACATGATTATCTCAATTGATGCAGAGAAGGCCTTTGACAAAATTCAACAGCCCTTTATGCTAAAAACCCTCAATAAGCTAGGTATTGAAGGAACGTATCTCAAAATAATAAAAGCTATTTATGATAAACCAACAGCCAATATCATACAGAATGGGCAAAAACTGGAAGCATTCCCTTTGAAATCTGGCACTAGACAAGGATGCCATCTCTCACCACTCCTATTCAATATAGTACTGGATTTCTAACCAGAGCAATCAGGCAAGAAAAAGAAATAAAGGGTATTCAAATAGGGAAGGAGGAAGTCAAATTGTCTCTATTTGCAGATGACATGATTGTATATCTAGAAGACCCCATCGTCTCAGCCCAAAATCTCCTGAAACTGACAAGCAACTTCAGCAAAGTCTCAGGATACAAAATCAATGTGCAAAAATCACATGCATTCCTATACACCAATAACAGACTTAAAGAGAGCCAAATCAAGAACGTACTGCCATTCACAATTGCCACAAAGAGAATAAAATACCTAGGAATACAACTAACAAGGAACGTAAAGGACCTCTTCAAGGAGAACTACAAGCCACTGCTCAATGAAATAAGAGAGGACACAAACAGATGGAGAAACATTCCATGTTCATGGTTAGGAAGAATCAGTATAGTAAAAATGGCCATACTGCCCAAAGTAATTTACAGATTCAATGTCATCCCCATCAAGCTATCAATGACCTTCTTCACAGAACTGGAAAAAACCACCTTAAACTTTATATGGAACCAAAAGACAGCCTGCATAGCCAAGTCAACTCTAAGCAAAAAGAACAAAGCGGGAGGCATCACACTACCGGACTTCAAACTATACTACAAGGCTACAGTAATCAAAACAGCATGGTACTGGTACCAAAACAGAGATATAGACCAATGGAACAGAACAGAGGCTTCGGAGGCAACACAACATATCTACAACCATCTGATCTTTGACAAACCTGACAAAAACAAGCCATGGGAAAGGATTCCCTGTTTAATAAATGGTGTTGGGAAAACTGGTTAGCCATGTGCAGAAAGCAGAAACTGGACCCCTTCCTGACACCTTACACTAAAATTAACTCCAGATGGATTAAAGACTTAAACATAAGACCTAACACCATAAAAACCCTAGAAGAAAATATAGACAAAACCATTCAGGACATAGGTGTAGGCAAGGACTTCATGACCAAAACACCAAAAGCATTGGCAACAAAAGCCAAAATAGACAAATGGGACCTAATCAAACTCCACAGCTTCTGCACGGCAAAAGAAACAGTCATTAGAGTGAATCGGCAACCAACAGAATGGGAAAACATTTTTGCAGTTTGTCCATCTGACAAAGGGCTGTTATCCAGAATGTATAAAGAACTAAAACAGTTTTACAAGAAAAAAACAAACAAGCCCATTCAAAAGTGGGCAAAGGATATAAACAGATACTTCACAAAAGAAGACATACATGAGGCCAACAAACATGAAAAAATGCTCATCATCACTGGTCATCAGAGAAATGCAAATCAAAACTACATTGAGATACCATCTCACACCAGTTAGAATGGTGATCATTAAAAAGTCTAGAGACAACAGATGCTGGAGAGGATGTGGAGAAATAGGAACACTTTTACACTGTTGGTGGGAGTGTAAATTAGTTCAACCATTGTGGAAGACAGTGTGGTGATTCCTCAAGGACCTAGACATAGAAATTCCATTTGACCCAGCAATCCCATTACTGGGTATATATCCAAAGGATTATAAATCATTCTATTAAAAGGACACGTGGACACAAATGTTCATTGCAGCACTGTTTACAATAGCAAAGACCTGGAACCAACCCAAATGCCCATCGATGATAGACAGGACAGGGAAAATGTGGCACATATACACCATGGAATATTACGCAGCCATCAAAAATGATGAGTTTGTGTCCTTTGTAGGGACATGGATAAACCTGGAAACCATCATTCTCAGCAAACTGACACAAGAGCAGAAGATCAAACACTGCATGTTCTCACTCATAGGTGGGTGTTGAACAATGAGAACACATGGACACAGGGAGGGGAGCACTACACACTGGGGTCTGTTGGGGGGAAATAGGGGAGGGTCGGTGGGGGGTGTGGAGTTGGGGAGAAATAGCATGGGGAGAAGTGCCAGATATAGGTGATGGGGAGGAAGGCAGCAAATCACACTGCCACATGTGTACCTATGCAACAATCTTGCATGTTCTTCACATGTACCCCAAAACCTAAAATGCAATAAAATAAATTTAAAAATTTAATAACTTCCAAATTTGTCTCTCCTTTTCCTGCTTGTCCTCTGACTTTCAGCTTCATATATGTAACAGCTATGTGATACCTCAATTTTGGATATCTAACAGCTATCTTAAAATGTTAAAAAAGAAAAAGTCAGCAAATAGCAACATCACTTGCATTTTTTTGTTTTGTTT
The DNA here is from genome assembly GCF_009761245.1 of Sapajus apella. Classification (NCBI taxonomy): domain Eukaryota; kingdom Metazoa; phylum Chordata; class Mammalia; order Primates; family Cebidae; genus Sapajus; species Sapajus apella. The sequence continues at coordinate 11,451,558 of NW_022436982.1, forward strand.
GTTTATTTGGTTGGTTGGTTGGTTTTGTTTTTGACAGGGTTTTAGCTCTAGCAGCCAGGCTGAAGTGCAATGGTATGATCAGAGCTCACTCCAGCCACCTCCCAGGTTGAACTGATTTCCCCGCCTCAGCTCCCCAGGTTGCAGGGACTCAAGGTGCATGCCACCATGCCCAGCTAAATATTGTATTTTCAGTAGAGATGGATGGAGTCTCACCAGGTTACCCAGGCTGGTCTCAAACTCCTGGCCTCAAGTGATCTGCCAACCTTGGTCTCCCAAAATCCTGGGATTGCAGGTGCACACAATTGTTTAGGGGGAAGAAATGCAAGCATTATTCCTGGCACTTCTATTTCCATCATATCCCACAGGCAGTTCATCAATAATTAAAGCATTAATCCAGCCACTTTTTATCACCTCCACAGCTCCAATCTGGGTCAGAGCCACCATCAGTCCTCAGCTCGACTATTGAATAGCATAACTGTTCTCCCTGCTTCCTCTCTTGCACTACAGAGCAGTTATTTCTCTACAGAGTAATCAGGCAAATTACTGTAAAATGTAAACCCAGTCTTGACTTCCCTGCTCAGACTACCCAGTGGCTTCTGAGACATCACACTCACGTAATTATTTCAGTTTATCACTATGGTCACCAACACCATACCAATCTTTCTCCAACCTCTTTTTATCACATTCTGTTTTAACCATGCTGTTCATTCATACTGCAAGTAAAACTAGGCTTGTTTCTGTTTTCATCCTGTGCTTGTGGTTCTCCTAGGCCCCATACCTGCCTTGCCCTTCACTCTGCTGTGTTCAAATGCCATTGTACTAGTCTGTTCTCACACTGCTGTAAAGCTGTTACCTAAGATTAGGTGATTTATAACAAAAGAGGTTTAATTGACTCACAGTTCTGTATGGCTCGTAGGCCTCCGGAAACTTACAATTGTGCTGGAAGGTAAAAGGGAAGCAAGGCACATCTTACATGGCAGCAGGAGAGTGAGAGGGAAAACTGCCACTTTTAAAACCATCAGATCTGGTGAGAACTCCCTCACTAGCATGACAACAGCATGGGGGAAAGAGCCCTGATGATCCAATCCAGTCACCCACCACCAGTTACCTCCCCTGACACATGGGAATTACAATTCAAGATGAGATTTGGGTGGAGACACGGAACTAAACCATATCAGCCATCTTCTCTGAAAAGTCTTTTTCTGACCACCCAAACTGAAATATTCATTGCTCTCACTTTCCCACCCACGAGTATTCTCTCTTCTTTTATCTTGTTTTATTTTTCTTCGTAACACTTAGCACTACCTAATATAGTTTATATTTACTTGTTTATTTCTTGTTCACACTAAGTAAAATATCAATTTAACAAGGGCATGGATCCTGACAGCCTTCTCACTGTTGTATCCCCTACTGCACAGAAGAATGCCTGGAATACAGAAGATGTCAATACATTTCTCAGTTTATAAATGAATGAATCTTATCCTATAGTTCCATACATACTTGGGTAGGTTTCTATGACATTCCACTAACTTGATTATCTATACCTGATTGTCTATTACCACACCATTAGTGTAACTTTATAATTAGTCTATGACTGCAATTACTGAATACTTGCCATGTGTCATCTGATTTAAAAAAATCTAATTGGATATCTAATAGGGAAATCTGATGTCTGACAGTAATTTTTTTTCCTTTCCAGACTGTTTTGCATCTGGGTTTTTTTTTTTTTTTGGCTTTTTATTTTATTTTCATTTTGGAGTGTTATACTCAACAAAAGTTTCTGAAATTTTTATTGAAATTGTGTTGGATTTATAGATTAATAATACATGTGTACATAAATGGGCCAGGAACTGCTCTAAATCTCTTACATGTATTAATTCTTTCAGTCACCTAAATGATCAATGAAGTAAGTATAAAATTATTAGCATTATCCTCATTTAACTAATTTAAAAGATGACTCTAACAGTATAGAGAAGCTAAATAATTTACCTAAGGTTATTTGGCAAGTAAGTAGTGGGGCTGGAATTTGAACCCAAGTATTCTGGTTCTTGAGCTTTTGTATCTAGCAAAATGTCTCCCAAATTACTTTAGGAATAATAGACAACTTTACTAATTGAGCATTGTATTTCTTTGAGCATTCTCCGTTAAGTATTTGTGTTCTTCCATAGCATTTATTACAGTTTTATTTTATGTTCTCTAGAAACATTTCATAATTTTTTTCAAGTTTTCATACATATTAGTTCATTTTGATCCTAGGAATCATAGTTTATTTTCCTGCTATGAATGTTAATTTTTTATTGTATTTTATTAAATTTTATTTTATTATATTTTTTAACTAGCTATTGTATATATATATATATACACAAATATCAATAGCTTTATATATATAGAGAGAGAGAGAAGCTATTGATTTTGTCTGTCTGTTTGGCTTATAACCAATCATCTTATTGAATTATTTCCTTAGTTACAATTCTCCTAGCTTCTCTTCTATTTTTTACCATAGCAATTGAAAATATTGAGTTATTTTTTAACAATTATTCCTTTTTTTATTATACTGCATTGGCAAACACTTCTGGTACAATGCTCAATAGAAGCAGTAAGAGTGACTCTTCTGTACTTTAAGATCTCTCTAAAGAGTTGCCATTAAATATGACATTAAATTAAGAAAGTTCCTTTTAATAGCAGAATATTATCTCTCTAATAAATAGGCATTTTCTCACAATTTTATTTGAGGTGGCAATGTGCTCAAATAAACATATAATTTCTTAGAGCTGTAGTGGGTAATGTGACACTACTCTTGTCATTGAGACATGAGCAAAGTTCTGCTGGAGATTTTGGGGATAGTTTTTTTTTTTTTTTTTCCTGATATAGGCACCACCAAGCCATGCTCTAGAGCCAACCCATGCTTGCCAAGACAACCTATGGTGTGCATTTCTTCCCAAATCTCATTCAATGACATCAGTTTGATAGCTTAAAACTAGTCATGGTTCAAGTATTTATACCATGGAAATAGGCAATTGCTATAATCAGAGATGTTTTCCAGCACCTGGTAACCTGAGGATGTTGTTAAATATTTATCAGTACATAACTGGTGCCACATCTTTCTCCTTGCTGAGTCTTCCTTCCTGTTATCAAAACACAAATGTGATGGCTGAAACTATGACAGACATATTGTGACCAAGAGAGAACAAAAGAATCACAACATGCCAACTTCTGATATCCTTGAGCCACTGACTAAATGTCTCCTGAGTGATGAAATTATGTAATTATAAAATTTACCTGCTTTACCTACTTTAGTGTGAGACAAGTCATATAGAGTATAAACTTAGGATAGGGGCTGTCCAAATGTGAAGTTCAACTCTCAGCTCCTCTGCTTGACTTGCAAGATGAGCTTAGATTTCTTGACCCTCTGTTCCTCAGTCTGTCCTCTGTAACATGAGGGAAACCACACAAACACACACACACACACACACACACACACACTCACCACACACACACACACACATGCACGTGCACACACACACACACACACACAAGGTAGGCATATGGCAATCATTCAACAACTTTAAAGTCATAGTTTGGTAAGAATTAGTTAAAACTTCTGTTTCTTATAGCTGAATCTATTCACAGTTTTTATCCCTAGTAATCTAAAAGGTTTCATATAAGTTAGCAATGAAATTTATTAAATGTTTTCTATATCTGTAAACAACATTTTTTTAATTTGTTAATGTAAAAAATTATACCAATAAGATCTGTATTTCTGGAATATATGGTTAATGTACATTATTTTTAGATATACAAGTGACTTTGATTTCCTAAATTCCTTCATTTAAGATTTCTGCATAAATAAATTTTCCTTTTCAGCACTTGTCAGGTGTTGGTAGCAAGATATACCTCAGATGTGAAGTTTAATATGCATTCTCTCTTGTTTTCTATTCTAAAAGATTTTGCATAAGATAGAGATTAGATGTTCCTTGCCTGTTTGATAAACCTTGCCAGAAACACCACAGACTGGATATTCCCATGGGAGTAGAGGCCTGCACTTTTTACACTACATATTCCATTTAATTAATGGTGGCTTCTCAACTTCACCAATTTTTAAATAATTTCTAAAAGTGTTTATAATTGACATAAGTTTTCAAAAAAATTAATATAAACATTATTGTTATGATTTATTTCTTCTCTACTGAATCTGGTGTTCTATCTCCTATATCACTTATAATATTATGTATTTATGCCTTCTCTCCTTCTTTCTTGGTGAGTCTTTCTATATGTATTAGTCTTTTCATAGAATAAGTTTTTGCTTTTTTGACCTGCACCTTTGTTATTTAATTTCTACTTTATTAATTTCTACTTCTCCCTATATAATTCCCTTCTCCTTTCTCAGATTCATTACCTATTCTTAGCTAGCTTCTTGGGTTAAATTATTTGATTATTTTTAAACTTTTGAAAAGTAATTTATTTAAAGCTACAAATTTTCTTTTCTCAATCTCTTAAGATGTATCGCACTGTGTAGTAGTTAATTTGTAACTATCACTCACCTCTAAGTATTTTTCACAATACCCATTGAAATTTTACTCTGTACTTATAAATTACTAAGAGTACTTTCATAGCATATGAAAGGAGGAGATTAGAGGAAAAAAGTTGTTATGGTTTTTCTTCAATCAAAAACTTTTTAATACAATCCTGTTGTGACCAGAAAGATGCCTGGCCTGTATAATAATCATACTTTGAAAATGTTCAGACTGCCTGACTGGCATAAAAATGAACACATTTATAGTATTTTTCATCTCAGTAAATAAGAACACCATTCAGCCCAGTTGTTTAGAACAAAACTGTAGAAGCATCTTTGGTGACTTTCTTTCTTTTACACCTGAATCCCTAAGCAAATCTTACAATTTCTACATTCAAAATCTATCTACAATCTTATTACTACCTACCACACCTCCAACTCTTTTTTTTTTAAATAGCAATCATCTTCTAAGCCACTGTCTTCCCTTATCTGGTTTACACAATAACCTCCAAATGTACTTTTTTGCTCCCTTCTTTGCCTATTTGTTCTCCACAGCACAGCTAGAATGATCTTTTAAAATGATGTTTTCCTATGCCAAAAATCTCCTCAACTTTATATGCTGTCTTGAATGAAATTCATGCATAATCCATGGGTTATGTCACCTTCCTAGTTGTGACATTGCACTAAAATTATGCAAGATGCTAAGATTGGAGAAAAGTGGGTAAAAGGTATATGGGATGTTTCTGTACTATTTCTTACAATGACAAGTAATTTTAAAATTATCCTACAATAATTTTTTTAAAGACAGTGAAACCAACAGTAGGTCAGCCTAAAGACATTAGGCATTTACTATTATTGATTCTTTACATTTAGTATGTGCCCAAGCTTTGATTCAGAGTAAGAAAAAATACTGCTTCATAAATCTATAAGATTGAAAACCTACGAAATTTGTAACATTTTATCTGCTTAATTTTGTTCTGCCAGTTTGGTCAAGACTGGAAGCTAAGTTTCCCAGAATTTCCTTCCCTATATGTTTCAAAGTTTGAGTTGGCCCAAAGAAGAACTCTACAAGATTTACTAGGTGGAAAGAAAGCAGAAGTCATTACAGTGAGAAAGTATTACAATAAAACCCAATGACAGACTCAGAGGTACCCAGCAGGTCTTAACTTGTCCTCTCTCTCTTCCACTAGATAATGAGCTTATATTCCTAATTGCTGATCTTGCTGACCAGGAGTAGCCTCACTCTCACCAGGAGGTGCTTGGCTGAGGACTCACAGAAGTAGCAGCTACATAGAGAAAACCTCTTTCCATTAGACACCTCCATTGTGCCCCCTCTATTATGCCACTCTGGCAAGATCATGTGCAATGGGTTTTGGAGATTAAAAGTTGGAATGGATTTATTATATATTAACTGCTTATTTGCCTGTTAATTATATTCCCCAGGCAAACCTCAAAGATGGTACCCCCTTGGCAAGGAAAGCACCATCATTATCAAAGTCCTTTGTTGTGGCTTTTCTCTGTATGCTAGGGATATCTATGAGACTTGTGGCCAGAAAGAGACTCCCTGAATTCACAAGGGATGATGCAATCCAGGAGTAGTGAAATCCAAGAAGTGGCAGTTATATGACAGATACAAGATGGACACGAACACGAATTCTACTTTTTTTTTTTTTTGAGATGGAGTTTTGATCTGTATCCAGGCTGGAATGCAGTGGTGCAATCTCAGCTCACTGCAACCTCCACCTCCTGGGTCCCAGTTCAAGCAATTCTCCTACCTCAGCCTCCCAAGTAGCTGGGATTACAGACAAGAGCCACCATGTCCAGCTAATTTTTGTATTTTTTAGTAGAGACAGAGTTTTACCATGTTGGCCAGTATGGTCTTGAACTCCTGACCTCGTGATCCACCTGCCTCAGCCTCCCAAAGTGCTGGGATTACAGGTGTAAGCCACCGCGCCAGGCCATGAATTCTATTTTTTTTTTAATTGTGCTAAAGCAATTACCAGAATAATGTGACCTGCAGAGATGTTTTGCATTGTATTTCTACAAATGAAATAGGTGTGCAGGTTAACAAAGTCATACTTGGTTTGTATAGGTGGAAAAGCTGTAGGTCGAATGAAGCTAGGGCTGTCTTGAATTATCACAATAAAAGTAATGACCCCTCAACATACTTCTAGAGGTGAACCTCTTTATAGACCCAGAGCCTCCTGCAGAAAGTGAAGATGGAGATGCTTGAATAGAGACTCTGTTATACTTTCAGTACTTTACACAGCAGATATTTAACCTAGCTTTCTCCAGAAGAACCTAAACCAATGTACCAAGAGACTCTACACTAAGAAAAGATAGATAACCCTACTTTTCAGAGTTCCCTGAAAAACAACTATTCTCTAGAAGCCTAAACTGCCACTGTGGTCCACCAGGCTGGATAGGTCTTAAAGCGACGAGTAAGGTCTGATCATCAATGACATTTTGGTTCAAGTCCATCTCACAGTGAGTCTGAGGGGTTCCCAAAACGATCCTACATTTATTTCCTCATTTCTGGAATCTTTGGAAGATACACATTTAAAACTGGCAGAATGGGTCTCTGACCTGCAGATTGAGGACATTACAATTGAAAATATCAAATAGAGTCTTGAGAACTTCTCTCCCTCCCAAAGCAGTGAAACAAAAGCAATAGCACATTCCTAGAGGGACTACCAAAGTTTGTGCCACAATCAAGGATGGAAGGGGTCCTAACACATTCCCATTCAGATCACCTATTTGGCCCATGGAGAAGGCAGTTGAATCTTGTAGAACGATATAAACTTAATTAGGTAATAATTTTAACTGCAGCTGTACTTCCAGACACAGTTGCTTTATTGGAACAAATCAACACAGCCTCTATTTTTTGTAGCTTTAGGCTACTGATGTCATACTTTTTCTCTACATTTGTGAGAACCACCAGAAGCAGTAACACCCCTTCATAACATTCCTTAAGACTATATCAACTCTCCCACCCTCTGCTACAACGTAGTCTACCAGGAATTGTTTGCTTCTCTCTATGAGACATCAAGCAAGTCTACTACACAGATATCATTCTGATTGAACTCAGTAAGCAGAAGGTAGAAAATATTCTAGATATCTCGTCCAGACATATGCATGCCAGAAGCTGGAAGGGTAAATCCTATAAACATTTATAAGCATGTAGTATCTGTGGTATTGGCCTGGTACATATCGAAACATCTCTTACCAGATGAAAAGCATGTTTCTGTATCTGACATCTGCTACCTTTAAGAGGTGGAGCTCTGTATTTCGGTTGCAATAGATACCTGGTGTGGGCATCTTCATACCATTTACCAAATAATCCAATAAGCTACCAGTTTTGAATCAGGCCCAGACTACAGTGTGGTTCCACAACAAAACCAGACAGCCATTCAACTTTCCCTGCCACTTGGGCCATATAATCCAGCAGATCAGTAGGGTTTGCAGTGTCTATGGCAGTTAGAGATCCTAAGGGAAATCTGTGGCAGATCTTTACAGGTCATTCACAGTATAATGCTCTTAGAGTTGGAGAAAAGTTTTGTTTTCCCAACAGGAAATTATTCTTCTTTTGAGGAACAGCTTCCTCCTTGTTATGGGTTCCCATCAGAGTCCTGACACTTAGTATTGGCCATCAAATAATCAGGTGACCATAAATATTCATATTAACAAAGTGTTATCTGACTCATCAAGTCTTATGTAGCGGTACTCCATCAAGTGGAAACAATAGATAAATTTTCCTCCAAACATTTTGAAGTCACAAATCAGTTGCATGGAAAGTGGCTTAAATTCCCAGGGCTTCTATTCCTGCCACACAGCCTCCTCTCTCTCATATGGAGTTGTCTATTATGGCAGAATGAGGAAGAACAATTCTATCCTTGTCCACAGATGGCTCTGCTCACTATTCTGGCACTATTTCAAGTAGACAGATCAGGCACTACAGGTGTAGCCTCAAAGCAGAGTAGTGAAGAAAATGTTTCCAGTGGGAAAAACTTCAAGCTATACGCCTGATTGTTCATGTTGCCTGGCAGGAGATACGGATAGAGGTACATATCTAGAATGAGTCATGAGCACTGATTAACAGTTTGGCTGGATGGTGAGCAAGTTAGAAGAATCAAGATTGGAAAATCAGTAACAAGGTCTAGAGAAAAAGCATGCAGAAAGACTTCTCCAAATGAGCACAAAATATGAGGATATTTTTGTCCTCCATAAATGCTTACCAAAGAGCAACTTCCCAAGAGGAGTATCTTAAAAATCTTATGCACAAGATTATCCATTCTTTTATTCTGAAAATTGCCCAGTTGGATCATGAAGAGAATGATCATGGAAGCAGAGACAGAGCTTATGCATGGGCTCAGCAACATGGACTTCCTTTCATTAAGGCCAATTTGGATAGAGCCACTGCTGACTACCCAAACTGCCAAGAGCAAAGATCTACACTGAGTGTCTGAAATGGCACCATTCCCTGGAGGAACCAGCCAGCCACCTGGTGGCAGGTTGATTACAGTGGACCATTTCCATCATTGAAGGAGCACCTCTTTGTTCTCTCTGGGAAAAAACACTTAGGCTAGATATGGTTTTGCCTTTCCCACTCCTAATGTTCTTGCTAAAACTACTAGCTGTGGGCTTACACCATGCCTTATTCACCTTTATAGTATTTTATATGACATTACTCCTCACAAAGAAACTCATTTTATAGCAATGAAGTGCCATGTTGGGCTCATGCTCATGGAATTTACTGGTATCCTCATGTTCCCTTCATCCCAAAACAGCTGGTCTAATAAAATTATGGAATGGTCTTTGGAAGACTCAGATATGTCACCAACTGGTGAAAGCACTCTATGGGGCTGCAATAATATCTTCCTAGATGTAAGATATGCTTTGACTCAGCTATAAATATGTAGCAATGTTTCTCCTATGCTCAGGATTCATGAGTCTGGGAATCACAGGGTCGATATGAGAATGACTCCTTTCACATTAATCCTAAGGATACATGTAATATTTTTGTTTCCATTTTGTACATATTTGGACCTTTCAGATTCAGAGATCTTACTTCTCAAAGTAGAAATTCATGAGAGAATACAACATTGTACTGGAATCCACGACTACCATTGGCTATTTGGGGCACCTCAGACACAGAAACAACAGGAAAGAGGCAGGGGTAGAATTCCCAGTATTCAGAAGATCCTCTAGAACATCCCTTAGTCTTACACTATTTTGTGGTAAAAGATCATTAAAAGCTACAACAACCTAATAGAGGCAAGACTATAATGATATAGATGCATCAGGAACCAGGATTTGGGTCACTCTACCAAGTAAGGAATCACAATTAACTGAGACACTTTCAGGGAGCAGAGAAAATATGAATTGCGTAGAAGGAAGTTATAAATACCATCTTTGATCTTATGACCTCTTATGATCCCATGGCTGAACATGAGGGCTCTGGCAGGCAAATATATTTATGTATTTATTGTTTCAAAGTAAGTGTATTTGTGTGTGTGTATGTTTTCCATTTCCCCAATTCCTTACTCTAACAAAATATGTATTAATAGTGGTTACCTATATCTCAGGATTAAAGCTACAGAGTATTCAAATGAGTGTTTGAATGAGTAAAGGAAAAATTAGCGTAACCCACAGCTAGGTAAGTCACTCTGTGTGTTCTCTTTTGGGGAGTGGCTAGTGTGTTTTTGTTGTACACGATAGTTGTATCAACTTCAGGTAAAAGAATGACTTTGTTTTTGTCCTTATTTGGAAGTAAATATGGTCAACATATGTGACTACGAAAGCTGTGTTGACAAGCGGTATACTGTACTAGACTCTACTGTCAATTTGGTTGACTACAAATTGCATTTCTCCGAATTCCTTTTCCTGTATTGTTCAAAGTGAGATTGGCCCAAAAAAGGAACTGTGGTGAGATTTTTAAGGTAGAAGTGAAACACAAGTCATTAAGCTTGGATACCCAGTGATTTCCAGGCTGTCCTCACTTTTCCTTACTCCACATCCAGCTTGTCTTCCTGCCTGCTGACCTCACTGACCCACAGTAGCACAGGTTCACCACCAGGTGCTCACTCACAGACCAACAGAACTAGAACCTACACAGAAGCACTGGTTTCCCATAGCCCCCTTCAGAACCCCTGGCTGAAAACCATTTCAGTGACTGGACATGTGGGCTTCACAGATTTTTCAGTTCCCCCTTGTCCACTCACACCAGTGCTTCAAGCAGATGAGTGAATCTTTCTCCAATCTACCAGTTTCCCTTTTCCAGGCTTTCATTGTCAAGCTCCTCCTTTGTTTATGTTGGTTTAAATTTCTGTAACTCCTTTATTTCCACATATTACAAGAACTCTGTTTTCCTGCAAACCCTGACTAATAAATGTAGCATAAACACAAACTATGATTTTTGCTGTTTATTTTTTTCAGATAGCCCTGAAAGTAATCCAAATAACATATACATTAATACGTTACAAAAGTGTGGCTCACCTATGAAATGAACAACCAAACAGGAAGTCTGGAACAAAGCCTGTATGCTGTTCTGGTGATGGCTGCCCTTTGGGCTGCATATCCACTAAGTGGATTCAATGCAATTACAGTACTCTTTGTTGAGAGACTACCACCAGGGGGCAAAGATTATATCTTAATACAAAGTAATAACAGTGAGAGTTATTTATTTAGCATCCAGTATATAAGTATTACTGTATTCTGCCATTTATTTAAGCTTTTATCTCCATGAATCTTGCAAGTTAAATATTATTACCCTTGTTTTACTGAGAATAAATGTCCAGAGAGTATAAGTAACCTGTCCAAACCTTATCGATAAGTCCATTCTAGATTTCCTCAACTCCAAAACAAATGCTTCTTCTAGGAAGACATATTGGTATTTACCTTATAGAAAATGTACAAAATGTATTATCATACAAGGCAGCCATTACACTCTTGGACAGCAGTTAACTGTGAAAAAGTCATTCCTTATGTTCCTCTGAATACTCTATGAAATGTTTGCCTCCCAAGCCCTCTAAATGATACAGGATAAAACCAATTCATTTTTGTCATATGCTAGCTCTTAAAGCATTTACCCCCTCTTTCTTCTCACCACCAATCAGTGGCTTAGGAGTTCAGGCTTCAAGCAACATCCATGGACATGAATATCAAGATTACAAAGAACTCATTGATGTACCAACATCGTCAAATAATACCGACATTGGTTGATTGGTTGTTTTTGTACACATGACAATATAGACTGTGAACAACTTGAGGCAAAGTCTTATCTTAATCACTTCTTTATATCTTGTGCCTAACACAGTGCATGGCATGAAATAGGGTGCTTATTAAATATGTATTGAATGAATAAATTCTTAAGCTAATATTTCCTATCTTTTATTTATCTCGGACAGTGAAAACCTAGTATTTGAGCACCTATGATATATCAGACACTGTACAAAGCTGTGAATGAACAAAACAGACATGAATCCTTCCTCAGACCTTGGAGTCTGAAGTTGCTGAAGTGAGTATAACAATTCTACTCCAGATGACTCATACTACTAACTTTAGGGAGAAAAAACTCTACTGCTGAGCATCAGTATCCTCACATACTATTAAGTTGTTAGACAAATAACCTATTTTAGGTCCTTATATTATTATAAAGGGTATGGAATGTGTAAGCATTATATAAATTAAGTTTTATGATTATAAAATTGTATTATAAATATGAATACTGCCCAAAACGGATGTTCTTCCAAGTTCAAAAGCAATTCAGTTTCTCAGATACAAGCACATCATAAGACCACATAATAATGCAGTAACTATAGGATTATTGTTTTAAACCATATCTCTACTGGATAATGTAACTTCCTTTAGAGCAAAATATTTTACAATCAGTGTCCTCTATAGGATTTAGCACTTTTCAGGAAAATAGCCTTCAGTAAGTGGATTAATGCAATAGAAACAACTGAAGAATCACAAAGGAATCTAACCTGAATACCATTTAGGAGATTGAAGAACCCAGTGAAATTGTATGCAAAACTGTGTGTCTGTAGGCCATTTTGTAGAGTTCTTCAGTTTTATCAGGGTCTCAAAGAGATCTATTATATGTAAGAGTTTCTTACTCAGTATATATTAATTGAATTTCAACTACTTGCTAGACATTATACTATGATTTAGGCTTAGAATCTAAAATTTTTTCTAATAAATGAATATTGAGAACATTAACATTTTCAAGATCTGCTTTCTTAAATTCACACCATTAAAATTAATGCATAACCCGTTAAACACATTTACATCCTAAATCAGCATAAGATTTTCTGAAGTAACTTAATATCACATTTTCTGGCAAAATATTCCTTGGAAATACATTCTTACTGGCTTCATGAAAAAAAGCCTCCATAATAATATAACCTATAGGGCTTTAATCTATAGGTGCATAGACATATATATGCATATATACACATACACACACACGTATATACATATAATTTCAAAATCTTTAGTGAGTCATGCTGCTCAAATTGTTTAAACAATCTCTAATTCATCAACTATCTTATACCACCACTGGGTTTCCATTTATTTTTAATAACAATGAAGCTACTGTCCTTCAAAAAAATGATGACATACAAAGAAAATGTTCTAGAAATTGTTTTGTAAGCAGTTTCCTCAGGGACTTTCCACTGACTGAAATAAATAGTTTTCACATGTGCCAGATGGAGGAAAAAAAGTATGTTTAAAATTGCAAGAATACCTCTGAAACTTCGTGGCAGTTTTTCCCCTTTGGAAATCTTATGTCTCTCCTCACTGCATTAAGCATCAACTATCTCCAGTTAATAAATATTTATTTGAGCAGCTATTTTAGTTTTCTGAATAAAATTATTCTTACCTTTCAGAATGGCTGCCATATATTCTTGTCCCCATAAGAAAAGGATATTTCCCCAGATACAAGCATAAGCACACTTACAGTTTGAAACTCTCATCCACAGACGTGCACTTTACAGTATGAAAATTTTAATGTAGCATAATCCAAAGTGACTATTTGAAAACACGGTCAGTTTATTCTTTGGACACAATGTTTCTAATTCATGTACTCTACAGAGCTCAGTTGTAATTGGTGATAGCGGCCAGGAGATGGCGCGGTATCATTTTCTAAAATTTACTTCGTAGTCTGTAATCCAGTGCTAACTTTAAAGAGAAACGGTTTTTAACGGCACTTGTTTTCACAAATGGAAGCTAAGATTGAAAAACAAAACACTCAGAAAACATAAATTCAAATTTCTCCAATGGTTTATTCATTACGTATCATCTATCTGCAAATAAAATATTTTTAAAATACTTTGAATAACTTTTTTCTTTCCTATGAACAAGGGACAGAATAAAATGTTTTGAAGTAGTAATTACTTAGAATTGCCTTAATTGTTCAATTCTTCCTTTTGGTTTATATTATGATGGATTGCTTTATACTTACAAATTTATTTTATCACTAAAAATTCCACTTTTCAATAAAATAAAAACAAGTATAGTTTTTAAAATAAAACATTTTTGCAAATGATAATTTAGGGAGAAAATTCACTAAAGTAAATATTTCCTGAAATAGCTTTATTCAAGGCACATATAATGTTCAAATTTACTTCTTTCACTTGATAAATTCGAAGGGTCTTCAGATCTAACGCCAATTATATTGCTTGTGAAAAAAATAGCATTTTAAAACCTCATAATCTATTCACATACTTACTGAAGTGTATTAATGGATATGTGTGTATGTGCATGCACATGCATGTATTGCATGCTTCTAGAAACACTCCAGAAAGGGGGAATGGGCATATACATTACAGACTGTCCTGATTTGGTCTGAAATACAGTCTACCACAAGTTATTGAGTCTTTACTGGAAAGGTAGGAAGAATCTCTAATCATCCCTGAAAAGGCATAATCCAAAGCTGGCCGAAAAGGCAGGGTGGGTACCAACCCAGGTGTTAGGTAGGGTGACATAAAACCAGATAATCCTCTTCCTGCAGAAGAGTATGCCAGCCTTAATGGACTGATGCCTACTCTAGGATTTAAGCTGTAGAGATTTGAGTCACCTCCGTAAGATGCAGAAGTAGTTTGAAGAGGAGAGAAAGCTGATTTATTACCTAGAGTTCCAAAACCAATTCCCGCAAGATTAAAACTTGAAGCTCTCTGAAAGGCTGTGCTTTCCAGTTCTCCTGAGCTTGCTAGGTTCCTGTTTTCTGGCTTGTGTTCTTTGCCATTTAAAACCTGTTCAATGGCTTGGACCACATCCCCTTTGCAGAACTGCAGAATGCCTTCTAGACGGCTGCGCCTGTAATTTGGGAAAATCTTGGTAAGGATATCAAGAGGATCTCTTGGTCTTGAGGACACTGTAGGAAGGCTGGCCCTGGTCGCACTCAGGTCTTTGACGCATTCACTTTCATTTCCTGATTCCAGATCAGAGGATGATAAGGACCTGGGACTCTCTTCACCTTCTGATTGCTCTCCAGGATGAGAAGATAGGATACTATCATGCTTGTTGGAGTATTCTGAAATAGATGACCTGATGCTTTGTTTCCCAATGACACCATTAGACCTAGGAGATGATCCCAGGGAAAGTTGATGGGATTTGGAGATTGGTTCTTGTTGTCCATTCTGGCACGAATCACATTTACTCTCTTTTTGTTCTGGAGAAAAGGGGAAAAAAAACAATCAAATATAGGGAAAACTTTCCAGAACATAGTACTACTCACTCAAAAATAATGCTGGATGATATAATTCATTCACTTATAATAATCAGTAGTATTTATGTACTCCAAGACATTTTAATGAGTAACTCAAATTTAAAAGATTATTCAGAGATGCAGGTGCTAGAATAGTAAAAAATATACTATTCTATCATTTCAGAATCATGAAGATTTACAATATTAAAATACAGTTATATTTAGGAATCCGAAGATGAGAGTGTATTGTTACCCCAAAGTGTTCTTACAACACCAATATGGCACACTGACCTTCCTATCTTGGCTGTGTGGGATCTTCCTAAATGTCACCTATTTTGTTGTTATCTAAGTGATATTTTTTTCAAAATGACACTATGAAAAAAGAACTAAATAAAATGACTAGGGGATAAAAGGAATAATCTTAGTTTGAAAATGAATATTCTATTTAATCACTAATGCTAAATTTCAGCAATTTTTTAATCTTATATTTCAGGTTATAATTAATTTACCTGAATAATGTCAAAAAAAATTGTTCATTTCATTTCAAATTTAAACCAATAAGTACTACTGCCATATCAATCCCAAATATACTAGAGTGTGCGTATTTCATTTTATGAGAGATGATACAGATGGTATTTTTCATAGTCCTCTATGAAACATGTACTTTCTTTTTCAGTCCTTAAGAAATATCAATAACAGACTTTAAAATCAAAGTCTATTTTAAAGTCTATTGCAATCCATATTAATGTTCAAATTGTCTTTTAAAAACAACATATTAGGCATTTGCTTTTAAATCACAGCCCTCCTCCAATGTTATGGGCAATTTTCTAAAAATACTTTTACACAAAGTTCTGGTTTTTCTATCTCAACATGTTGAGCATATTAATCAAACAAGAATATTTTAATACCCTTTGCCAGGCTAACTTCAGATAAATAACAATAGCCATATTCACCATGTAACTTTTGCTTTGGTTTACATTTTTCTATAGCCCTAGAGATATACATGTAAGAGTAAACTGTAAAGTGGAGTGTGTAGATAATTCTGTCCAACTTTCTTTTTTCTACAAAGTTTATGAACGTAAAACAAATATTGCCTAAAGCAGTGATTTGTAAGTATGATTTACAATAATAGTCTCATGTTTTCTCCAGTTTTCTTAAGAAGCAGTCAGTTCTAAATTCTAAAGAAATATCTACAGGTTATTTTAAAATTAAAATGTGTATGATTTAGCATTTTGAAGTTCAAAATGCTCTTCCTATATGCTATTCCCACAAGCATAGGATGAAAGAATGTCGCTACTGCAAAATTACCAACACTCTATAGTATTTTCAACTTTAAATAATACAATAATACTTTTCTAATGAAATCTGCCAAGTGGAAACAAATTAGCATTGGTCCTCCGTTCCACTTTACTTATAAATATGATTCAATGAGGATGCCCCCCAAACATGTCAAATATCAACATTTCATATCCATAGCAATTTATGCAGGAAATCATAAAATAACGTCTTATTTTACTCATAGCACAATATATGTAATGAAACACCAGTTTGCATAAGATTGTTTAGAAAACATGGTATCTTTAAAATATTATGATACCATTTAAAATCATCTCTCTGTCATCTCAAATCCTACAGCTTGCTTTAATTCTATTGCATTTATCATTGTATATCAAGCATTGTATTGTAGTTTTTGGATACATAGAGTCTGCCTTCTTTTGACTATAAGGTTCTTTTGTGTAGGAAAAGGTCATTCACTTCAAAATCACTGTTAGTCTTTGTCTAATGAATGAGTAAATTAAATAGACTATTTTACCACAGTTCATGGCTTTTGTGTAAGAGGAGGCAGTCAATTTAGAAAGCTATTGAAGTAGCCTTTCAAACATTAGTGTGCCTTTTATGGGGGAGGGGGCATCATCTGAGGCAAATAACAAAATAAAATAATTAGCTCTGTAAAACAGAACACTTTGGTACCAACTGGAAATCACATAAATCGATGTCTCACAGGGGGCTGTCAGCCATTTCACAGTGGTGTAATTTCAGGAATTCTAACTTTTACCTCTCTTTCATAGCTGTTACACTTAATAACTTTGCTCTTTAGCACACTTGATCTTTCATGAGAATTGTATAAAATCTGTTTTGCTTACTGAAATTAGAATATGTGCAAAAAGGGGGCATGCGCCAACACAAAATTGATTCCGAATTGAATGCCTCATTTCAATTCACAGACCGGTATTTTTCAAAAGTACAGTCCCTGATTTGTTGAGATCTGCAATTTTCACAATTCAAGGACGGTTTCTAATTAACAGTTTACTGTATAGCTATCGTATGATTTCATATAATACAACTTCATAAGTTTTGTGTAAGTTTTGGACTTACACACAAAAAAAATCACAATGACATTTCCACTGCTTAGTAGGCCCTGTGGAGGGCTATGAAGTTCACAAAATCATATCTCCTAACACAGGAAAGGAAGGCAACTGACTTGCAGTCAATAAATAAGAGAGAAAAAAAGAAAACTTAGACAAAAACCCTCTAATATTAAACTTTGAAATTCTTATGGTTTTACAAATGACAATTTACAAAAACAATTTAGAGGGAAGGAAGGAAGAAAAAGACAACGGTGTGATGGATTTCAGTATCTTCCCCACATCAAGCTTGCAACAAATGTTTGCCCCAACAGGTAGTAAAGAACTGCATCCCCAACTATCAGAGTTTCCCATGCAAAATCAGCTCTGGTTTTACAGCTGAGAACAGTCCAGAGCAGGGAGGATCACCTGAGCCCGGGGAGGCCGAGGCTGCAGTTAGCAGTGATCGCGTCACTGCACTCCAGCCTGGGCAACAGAGTGAGACCCTGTCTCGAAAGAGTGCAGAGGAGACTCAACCACAGCACCTCTCACTAAGCTTTCGCTCAATGCCTGCTTGAAGTTCTACTCACACAAAGTCAAATCAACTTTCGCGCAAATAGATCTACCCCTAGGGTGAATTGTTCGTTTGTTATCACTCATTCTTTACTTTTTCATTATCTTATCACCTAAGGGAACGAAAAGTAAACGCCTCCAAAGTGAAGGCGATGGGTCTCTCACACTCTCATTAGTGTCCATATTGCAGAGCAGTTCCCCAGAACTTGAAGTGCTTCTGTTAAACAACTATTCCTGCCCGCCTAAGGGCACGTGCTTGTTTCAAAGTTTCTTTCCAGAACAACCATTTCCTTGAGCAAAGAGTTAATGAAAGACCAAACTCACCTTGTTTTTCCTCAGGATAATCTTGCTGGAAAACCTCGAAAGCGGGGGTCGCGGAACCACTGGCGTGTCTCAAGGCACCGAGTCCCAGCGCAGCCGCCGCCGCAGGGCCGCCAGGGGCCTGGGGATTCTCCGCTCTGCCGCCGCCCCCGGGTGCCCGACCCCCGGGGGGCACGGAGAGCCCGGAGCACAGGAGCCTCTGCAGCCCCCGGGCTTCGCTCTCCTCCTGCGCCTGCTGTCTGCGCAGCGCCACCTGGGCGGCCATGACGCGCTGGCGCTCGGCGATCAGGGTGCACTTGGCACACGCGCAGTCGCGCCAGCGGCAGAAGCGCTTGTGGCCCTTGAGCGCCGACACCACGCCGTGGTTGCGACAGCGGGCGCACTTGGGCGTCCGCGGGTATCCGCAGCCCACCGCGCCCACCCCCCTCTCCAGCCCTGGAGCGGGCGGGCAGCCTCGGCTTCCCGAGGTGGCGGCGGCGGCGGCGGCGGCCGCAGCTCGCAGAAAGAGGCTGGGCGGCCGCAGGAACGCTGGGGGAACCTGCATCGCCGACGGTACCGGCAAGGCCGGGGAAGGGGGCGGAGGCGCAGCCACCACCAGCCCCGGGGCCAGGTGGGGTCGGCCGCTACCGCCGCGGTCTCTGCCGCCACACTGTGCCCGCTCCATTCCCGAGAAGTTTCCGGCCTGGAGTCGCAACTGGAAAGTGCGCTGAGCGCAGCTAACCCTGCGGAGAGGCTGGGGGAGCCGGGCAGGACGCGCCGGGGTCCTGCTGAGCCCCACCCGCGCACGGACGAAAGTTTGACACTTTCCGCTCGGAGTCGGGACGACCGAGTCCCGGAGCTGGAGGCGCTGAGAGGTGCAGCCGTCCCGTGAGCCTGGCACAGTCCCGGGCCGCTAAGTCAATTAATGCCCCTGTGCCTCCAGCCGAGAAGGCGAGGCTGGAGAGGCTACCCCGCCCACCCGGGCTCCGGGCCAAGCGCGGAAGCGGGGGAGGGCCCGGGGCGGAGAGTGGGAACCTTCTGGGAGGAGAGGCGGCGACGAAACCGGCCGAAGGGCTGCCAATGTCTCCTCCCCCCAAAACGCCCGTTTCTCTTTCTTGCTTTCCCAGGAGGTTTCGACGACTACTTTTGTAAACTGGTCTTTGCAGCGTCCGCTCTTACTGCCCTTTTAAAATTAAGCAGAGTTTGAATTTCTCCTTTTCCCACTTCCACGCTTCTCCTAAGAAAGTTTGAAACTTTGGATTTTGACGTCTTCTTTCAGGTTCCCAGATGAAGTCTTCATGACTGCAGCAGCTTTGCCAGCGTTAGTGCGAGCACGGCCTGATAGACTACAAATTTGTTACCAGAAACATGCCTTATTCTAAAAGGGTCTTAGGGCAGCGTCAAAACAATGGAAAAATAATGAAGGGAATTGATTCACATTCAGATTCTTTTCATGCATTCTATTTATTGACACGTGCAAATATGGATTGTGTGTATTATATTTTAAAATGCTGCTGCTTTAAATAAAGTTATAAATCTCTGCAAATATTTATAGGCAGCAATTGTGTTAAAGATGTTTCAAAAATACTTATGTCAATTGTAAAGTATTGAGAAAAGTCGTTTAGATCATTATTTAAATATACTGTCACAAATGCATTCTTCACATATGAATTTAATGCCTTTATTAAAAAAAGATCATAAGGTGTTTAAATCGAAAGAGCATCTGAGGTAGAAAATTCATGAATGTTTATTATTAATGGAAGGTAGCCTTATCGCTCTGCCAGCTCTTCAAGATGGTATCCAACTGCCTTGGACAGATTATTCACTTTCTAGTCCTAAGATAGCAAGTAATAATGATATTTTACCATTCCACCTGTTCACATTCAGAGCAGACATTGCTGATCTATCTGGCCTTTCTGCTGCAAGCCTACTCAACACCATCATCACCACTACCATCCTCTCATGCAAGCATCCCATTGGAGAGGTTTTCCACCCTTCCTAATTACTGGAACTACCTAGGGAACTTTTAAAAGAGTTAGGCACTCCAATCTACATAATGTATTCTGATTCTTTTGGTCTGTGTCTTAAACTCTGAAGGTGATAATTACATACAATGTTCAGAATTAGCACTCAAGGAATTCCTAACCTTTGGGATTTCTAAGATACCCAAACTTTCTCACAACTCTTTATCTTTGCTCAAGATACTCCTGCCTAAGTGATGTCCTGAGGACTCACATTCATCCTATGAGAGATGAGTTATTAGTTCTACGTGGATCATTAAAATACAATGAATTACTTAGTAAGAAAGCAGATATCTTTTCTATTCTTTTTAGGAACTTCTAGTTACATAATGGGAATGTTCAGCTTAATGCAAGTATGTCTTTTAAATTTTTAAAAAAACCTTTTAATTGTGTTTTTCTTTGTTGTTTTAATAATAACAACAAAGAGCAGAAAGTAAAATGTTTACCTAGAATTTAGCAATATTTTTCTGTTTTTATTTGATGTTTAAAGTTATAATTATGGAAAGTGATACTAGTTTTCATCCAATGAAGTAAAAATAGTTTTTAAGTAAATGTATTTATGTTAAATATTTATCAGCTTAAATGAAGAGTGATGCAGATAATCTGTACATGGCAAAATAAACAGGTCTGGAAAACATTGCCTTGGTGGTTTTGCAGTCAAAAACCGTTGTTCTCAAATTCTAGATCCTCTTTTAGTAAGTTACTTTATCTAACTCTGATCCTCAATTTCCTCATTTGTAAAATGAGAATAATCATATGATTGCTTGAGGATTAAATGAGATAACATACCTAAATCATAATGCATATAATGAGATACATATTTTACTGCTTCTAACGCCTAGGTTATCAACATATATTACTTTTATTAAAAATTTTTAAAATATTAATATTTAGGAATATTTCAAATGCTAAATGAGAATTTTATTATATTTTGGAATAACTTCCTTGCCTTAAATGAACTCTAAGACTACATACTTTTTATACATTCTAGCAAATATAGGAGAAAGGTATCCAAAATTGTTTGTTGGTGAACCAAAATTTTAATACCAAAATTGGTATTAAAAATGTAACTATTTTCATAGTAAGTATCCCATCTTGGACTTTGGGTGATTTGCCTAAGTGATGACAGTGCTTTCAGGAGAAAAGATTATTGGCCAGGAAATTAAGAGAGACGGGTTAATAAATAATGTATCTGACGGAAGGTAAGGGCACTTCTAATGACTGGATTTGTGGTGTTGAAAAGTAACTCTCTCTTTTTGGTCTTGGTTACTCAGTTGCAAATGAGACCGTTGGGTTAAATAATTTCTAAGATTATTTAAACTTTAATAATTTATAACTTTAATGCAGGCATGTCTAATACACGATCATTGTGCTTTTAATATATTAGCAATAGAAAATCTGAAATTAAATGAAAAAAAAATTTTGTTTTACCCTAACACTGAAGTAGCTCTATATTACTATAAGACAAAATAGATTTCAGAGCAAATACTATTACTAAGAATAATATTTACTTCATAAAAATAAGACATCAATTAATTAAGATACTATAATTCTAAATATATATGCACCTAATAACAGTGCCTCAAAATTCAAGAAGCAAAAACAACTTTAAAAAGAAATAAATATATCCACAATTATAGTCAGATTTCAACATCTTCTTTCAATAATTGATAGTATAGGCAGTAAACCCGTAAAAATGTAGACAATTTGAACCACACTGTCAACAGATAGACCCAATGAAATATATACAGTACAGCATTCAACTCAACAACTGCAGAATGCTCGTCTTTTTGAAGTGCATATGAAACATTTACCAATCAATCATATTCTGGACCATAAAAGCAAGCCTGAATAAAAAGATTCAAGTTGTACAAAGTCTGCTTTTTGACCACAATGAAATTGAATCAAAAACCAATAAAAGAAAAAAATCAAGCCCTAAAATGTATAGGAATTAATAACACATTTTAAAATTACTCAAAAGGAGAAAGATAAAGGAAAATAGTATTTAAACTGAGTAAAAATGAAAATACAACATATCAAAATTTGTGGGATGCAGTTAAAGCCTTACTTTAAGGAGACATTTATATCAATAAACACCTATATTAGTAATAAGAAATCTCAAATCAATGACCTCAGTTTTCAACTTGGGAAACTAGAAGTGGAGCATTAAATTAAACCAAAATAAGTAGAAAAAAGAAAATTATTTAAAAATTAAAAGAAAGCAATGCAACAGAACATAGAAAAATAATTTAAAATAAAATGCAGCGAAAAGCTGGTTCTTTGAAAAGATCAATAAAACTGATCTCTAAACTAATCAAAAATATAGGAAATGAAACATGTGAAAGCACTACAGATTATACAGAAAATAAAAGAGAAATATTATAGACAACTTTATGCTATTAAATTAAATGACTTATGTAAAACAGACCAATTTATTTTAAAAACACAGTTGCTCCAGGAGAAATAAATAAACTGAAGCCCTTTATTTATCCAATAAATTGACAAAGCTTAAAACATTCTGACAAAGAAAATTCAAGAATCAGATGTCCACACTAGTGAATTTTACCAGGTGTTTAAGAGAAATAGTACCAATTATACACAACCTCCTACAGAAAATTTCTTAAATCATGGAATATTTACTAGTTCTTTCTATACACTAACATAACCCTGATAACAAAATAAGACTAACATCACATTAAAAAAAAAAAAAACTACAAATATCCCTCATCTATTTCTG